>NC_052353.1:57523819-57579794 GCF_009727055.1 Benincasa hispida | reverse complement strand
CCCTGCCCATCAACTGACCCAAAACCCAGCCCACCCAGATCAATCCCCACACTCGACTTACTACCGATTCTAAGTTAGACGATAGAGGCTTCCCTTCGACCGCCTCCGGAACACCCACCGTCAACCTCCCCAGCCCTACTTTGTCAACACTCTTCGTACCAGACCTTTCACCCTCCTTAGAACGACCGTCAGACAACCCTAACTCTTTCACCTCCGAAGAACGAGCATCCAGACCCAAATCAATCTCCGATCTAAGCAGATGAAAGGGTTACCGAGCAACTCGACCTCATTCTTCTCCTTCAGTCTTAAAGGCGACCGCTTATGCACCATCGTCACCCGCTTCCACCGTGGTTAACCCGCACCTCAATACCTCAAATCTTCAGATCAAAGACACAAACAAACCCCTCAGACCAGATCAGCAGCGAGCACCCTAAACGAACCCAACCAGCACCTCGGACCAACCACCTCGACTTGAAACACCTCGGACGACCGGACCAAATCAATCAGCAGTGATGGCTTCGAAGCGACCCAATCAACCCAAGCGATCGATTAGTCTGAACCCAATCAATCAGTCGGAACGAACCAATCTGAACGGACGAACGACCCAATACTCATTAACCGCCGCGACTTTGAATTGGAGATGAAAGCGACGGACGAACCGACGACTTTGAGAGATGAACAAACCGGCGCCTGAACGGAATGGATCTGAACGGAACGGAAACGTAGTGAAACATAGGACAAAACCCACCTATTCGAAACATAGTAAACCGGCGCCAGACGAACGAACGACCACCTAGGACAAAACCCACCAGCGGTGGCGTTAAATATTGCATAGAAACATAGATTTAGATTTAATTCAGCATTGAATCTTCTCTTTCCAAACATTGGTTAATTAAACAAAGTAGGTCCGTTGAACCGGTTCTTAAAAGTTAAAAACAAAAGCGAACCGTTCGGTTGGCATCTGTTGGCTGTTGCAAATCGGATTCGGCATACCCTGGCAATAACACGGTGCGTTTCACAGCTTTCCGGAGCGCAAACGGTAGATATGATCAAACGGTGCAAATTACCCCTGCGATCGCCGACGAACTGCTCCTCGGAGTAGAATTTCCCGGCAATTTGTCTGCGTTTGTCTGATTCGACACTTGAACTCTCTAAGCTCTCAGAAATGGAACCAGGGAGGCCGGCTTTCACCGTCGATCTTCTGGAAAGGTATGCGGCCAAAGGGAGGGGAGTGATAACCTGCATGGCTGCTGGGAATGATGTCATTTTGTTAGGCACTAGCAAAGGTTGGGTCACCCGCTATGACTTTGGCGTTGGAGATTCGATCGGTATGATTCTTCTTCTTCTCCTAATTACTTGTTTGGTATCTAATCTAATTACTTTTCTTTTTCAACAATCACGAAAATGTCTGCCTCGATTCTTTATGTTTTTTTCTCGGAATATCATTTGGCCTGACGAAGAATGTTGGCTAGTAGAGTTGATGTGGAGCAAGAGCTGCAAACTGAATGAATTCCGATTAAGTTGTTCAGTTAGCTTGCTCAATCGAAATCGTTATTTTTTCTGTTTCGAAGGCGGTGCAGGGGTTTACAAATTGAAACTGGATTCAAGTGGCTTTTCAGCTCCATAATACTTGCGCTTTAGGGAAATCGATGTCCTGTAATCTCATCTCGATTTAGTCATGACTCACATGCCAAGAATGTTGAGTAATTTCTGATGAAGCTGGAACTTACATTTCCACTTCTTTATCGTGTTTTTAGCTCAAATATGTAAATATTTTACAAAATTTGATCAGTAAGTCCATTAAATCTGAATCATTCTTTGTTTTTTCTTTCTTTTGATTTGCTTTTATCTGACCATTACTTTATGCCATAAACATTTCAGTATAACGTGAAATGAAGATTGCATAACACTAAATATTTGGAAATGCAGACTTCGATCTTTCTGTGGGTCGGCCTGGAGAACAATCAATCCACAGAGTATTTGTTGATCCAGGAGGTAGTCATTGTATAACGACAATTGTTGGTACTGGTGGTGCCGATACTTTCTATATGCACGCCAAATGGTCTAAACCTCGACTTTTAACCAGATTGAAAGGTCTTGTAGTAAATACTGTTGCCTGGAATAGGCAACATATAACTGAAGGTTTGCTTTCAAATCCTACCTTTTGTTCACTGGTTGGCATTTGCATTCTAGTTGGCTCTAATTAATTTACTGTTACTACTGCACGCCTCTTTTACGAGCAGCTTCTACAAAGGAGGTTATTCTTGGTACTGACAATGGACAACTATTTGAACTTGCTGTTGATGAGAAGGAAAAAAAGGAAAAGTATGTAAAGTTTCTTTTTGAATTAGCAGAACTTCCAGAAGCTTTTATGGACTTGCAGGTACATCATGCCCATTTGAGTTTGTCCTTCCACATTTTAGTTTTCAATTTTTTTTCGTTCTTCCTACCTACCTGACTTCCTATATGTTTAACTAAAATTTAATTGAATGTTGGAAAGTTATAATATTTCTGATCCAATGAGCACTCTGTCCTTTTGTGCTAGAGATTTCATAATTTTTCTCCATTAGACATTACGACTAATTAGATGATTATTCTATGAGTTTGACTTCAAGCAACTTTGCAAACTTTACAAAGTATTAGATGAAGATGAAAAAATATTTCCCCTATCGATTTAATTTATATTTTAAATTTCCTTTCTGCTTTCTTAGTCTACAATTGATTTTGTAGCACACAGTTGTCAGTTCACAATTTCAGTTCTGTCAACGCTCACTTGGCTTGCTTTTCATGCAGATGGAAACAACTAGCGTACTAAATGGAATGAGATATTATGTAATGGCTGTTACTCCAACACGACTGTACTCTTTTACTGGATTAGGATCATTGGAGGTAAATTAATTTTTAATCTCTGATTTGTTCAAAATTTTTAAATTTTATGGTGTTAGATTCTCACACTGGCCTTCGGAAATATGTATTGTACAAATGAGTCAAATTGAGCCATTCCTACGATACTATTTACTTTGTACTTCATTTGCCGTGACACCCACTTTATGTTTTAATTATGTAAGATGAAGTTATGTATGTCTGTTAGAACATTTTTTGTTCCATATCTACCTTCTAGGTTTCTTCAAGTTAGCTCAAACTGCTTTGTTCTGGGCACAAATGTTTCTAAAATGTAATACTGGTCCTAAAACAAATTTGCAGAGTAGTAAATATTTTCTGTAACTATAATATATCTGTGCTAATTAATGGAAGACCAACTAAAATCAATGCATATTGTCATTTGTTAGCCAAGACCTTTTTTCATGACTTGAGTGCCTCACAGCTTAATGGTAGCAAAAAAGTTTGTGCTTCTTTCCTTTCTCTATTCTTCTGTAAAATAAAATGCATATATATTTTGGTTTCTTATGTGATCATTTTGAGTCTTGTAATTCTCATAGTTGCTCAAGTGACAAACTAATATTCTATCTACACTGATCATGCAATTTTGGGCGCATGATTTTCTTATTTTACTAATTTCCCTCCTTGAAGCTCCCTGTTCCCAAAATTTCTTGCTATCCACAATTCATTTACATATTACTTGAGCAAAAAATTTAGGGGTAGAAAAAGTAGGAAAAAATGTTCAAAAGCGATATAGAATGATGAGTTCAAGGATTGTGTGGTTAATATGAATAGATATAAATTTAATCAACGTAACGTTTTGAAGGCCAGAAATTAAATTAGATGCTATGTATTTATAAAGATGTCTTCTTTTTCCACTTTGTTTTACGGCCATGCTATTGGTAGGGCTAGATATAAGGCCCACCTAAAGGAGCATGAAATATGGGGTCTGGTCTAGGGTTTCTTACTTGTCAATTACTTCCCACGGCTGTACTATATCCTTTGCAGTCCTGCCTCTTCCAGCAATGGTCAGTTCTCAGATAGTTATGCATGGAGCTCCTACTGATGTTATTTGAATGTTCATTTTCCTTTCCTTTGCAATCTAGCTCTACCCAAGTATAAATAAGTTCCATTATTATATTAGTGGTCTAAATTGTATTCTTGTTGACAATGTTGTTTGTTTAAATTTATGTATATCCAGACTGTCTTCTCTACTTATTTGGAACGTGCAGTGCATTTCATGGAACTTCCTGGCGAAATACCCAATAGGCAAGTGCCGTTTGGGATCTTTTGTTCTTAGCTTGTTTTACTATCCAATATTTGGTAATCCATACTGTTATAAATTGATCGACAATGCTGTTAAATATTGAAACATTTATATTAAGACATTTATCATTTCAGTGAACTACATTTCTACATAAAGCAAAGAAGAGCAATACATTTTGCATGGCTTTCTGGAGCTGGAATTTATCATGGAGAGTTAAATTTTGGATCACAACGTAGGTAAGAGTTGGTATATTCTGATTTTATTTTTGAGGGTTTTAATTTAACTACATATTATAGGCCAGTTCCACAGATATTAATATTTTATGAGTTTCCTAATTATATCAGCAATATTTTATTTAATTTCTTAATTCAAATGACATTTTCTTCAAAAGGAAAAAAGAAGAAGAAAAAAAGTGGTGTAGCATGTTTAAGCTATATGAAGATTAGATGAGTTGCATGGGACCTACACAAGTTGATAATGGGAAATGTTTTTCCCGATTTTCTTTTATTAATGAGTTCCACCACCACCACCAAAAGAAAGTGATAATGTTTATCAAATGTTCTTATTTATCTGAATGGTATAATTGATTACATTGTTTTGTTAATAAACTTTCATACTAACCTTCCTGCAGTTTATCAAATGGAGATGAAAACTTTGTTGAAAATAAGGCTCTTTTGGATTATTCAAAGTTGACTGAAAATTCTGGAACTCTTAAACCAAGTTCCATGGCAGTGTCTGAATTTCATTTCTTGCTTCTAATTGGTAACAAGGTTAAGGTGCGTTGATTGAGAAACTCATGTTATATTTATTTATTTATTTTATCATGAAGCTCTGTTTTAACTTGTACATGCAACTTTTGTAATATTTTTAGAACTCTTTGAGAGAGCCTTGGTTTTCATGTGTGTGTGTGTTTGATAAGTTTTGGTATGTATGGGAATTCGTGTCCTTGAAATTTCTTTTTCTTGACTCTCTCAAGGTTTCCTACCTGATGCATTTTTCAGTATTTCTTTTATTTATGAGTTCTCTTGTTCTAGCTTTGAAATTCATCTTGAATTATTATTTTTTACTAGGTTGTAAATAGAATTAGTGAGCAAATCATTGAGGAACTCCAGTTTGATCAGACGTCAGAGGCAATCTCAAGGGGTATCCTTGGATTATGTAGTGATGCGACAGCAGGTTTATTTTATGCTTATGATCAAAACTCCATTTTTCAGGCACGTCTTCTACTTCTTTCTTCTTCTTCTTCTTTCTTTTATTTGGGTTCCATTCCCCATTGCAATGACAATAGAATTTGCTCCTTTAACATAGGTCTCCGTTAATGATGAAGGCCGAGATATGTGGAAGGTTTATCTGGACATGAAAGAGTACACTGCAGCACTAGCCAATTGCCGTGATGCTCTTCAGAGAGATCAAGTCTATCTGGCTCAGGTACTGGCTGGCTAGTTTGTGTATTCTGAAAGTTTTTTTTTCTAAAAGAATATAAAATCTAGTTTCTTATCGTAATATTGTAGAAGTTTAGCATGCTGCGAATTTGGAGGTTGATTTGTTTCTATGATGCAGGCTGAAGGTGCATTAGCATCGAGGGATTATCTCAGAGCAGCATCTTTCTATGCTAAAGTGAAATCCCTTTCTCTTACGCTATTTAGCTTGCATTTTTCCTTATTGCTATTACAAGTGATTTGCTTAATACCAAACTAATCATCAGAAATGGTTGTCATATCAATTGAGTTTCTGCTACTTACTATTGAAAATTTTCTTGATTAATAGTTTATTTGGCTTTCACGTAGATTTGTGTTGTTTCTAAGACATAATTTTTGTGCAGATTAACTACATATTGTCCTTTGAGGAGATCACTCTGAAATTTATAAGTGCAAGTGAACAAGTAAGAAAAACAATTTTCCCTTAATCTTTGCGGCTTAATAATTAATAACTGTGCATAGTAACTTAATGATTTGTGTGCATCATCTTATTTTCTTAGATGTGTCCATTTCTTGAACCGGGATCTTTATTATGTTTGGTTTTCTTGATCCTCTCATGTAAGTTTGATTTTTTTTCCTGTCTACATATTGTTTCGAATTGGCAACATCTTTGATGAATTTGCCGTTCTTGTTAAAGTTAACCTGGTTGATTTTGGGGAGGCATAATGTTTGATAGATTGTTTGTCCTAGCTGCCACCCTAAAAAATATAAATGCAGTTATAATGACATTAAATTAAATCTTAGGTATACTATTAGTCATGGTTGTTCTAAAACATTCGTCACTAACCTACATAAGATTGGATTTTTCTTGCATGAGATCGACTTAGTTTTTATTCTTTTGCATTGTGCAGCATATTTAATTTCTGATATCTCACTTGCAGGATGCTTTGAGAACTTTTCTATTGCGGAAGCTTGATAATCTTACCAAGGATGATAAGTGCCAAATAACAATGATTTCCACATGGGCAACCGAGTTGTATTTGGATAAGGTTCTTACTCCTATCCTAGACGTGAATTCTGATGGAAAATAGTGACACTAATTCAATTAGGAAATTTTTTCTATTAATTTTTGGGACTCTTTAAAGGGCAACAGGTGAAAAGTTGTATGATATACAACATGATATAAACAATCTGCAATGTTGTCACTTTTGTCTGATATAAATTCTGGCTGTTCTTGAATTTTTTCCATGGTACCATGGAATGAAAATTTTCTACTTCAATTTTCATCTGATGGAATAATATTGTGGACAAACAGTTCACAGGAAATTGTAGTACTATTTGTTCCGTGCTAAGATGAAGTCTCTTTTTCCTGGTTTCAATTATTTGTCTTTGTTCATTGATCTTAGATAAATCGTCTACTCTTGGATGATGACATTGCATCTGATGGGCATAGTACGGAGTACCAATCAGTCATTAAAGAATTTCGTGCTTTTCTTAGTGATTGCAAAGATGTATTGGATGAAGTCACTACAATGAAACTCTTAGAAAGGTACTCAGTCATTTTATGTGCTGAAAATTATTGTTTTATGGATGTATTCATCTTCGGGTTAGAACGTAAAATGGACAAATGGTTGGGATCAGACGTAACTATTATCAAAACTCTCTCTCTATAATTTTCCTTTGAATAATTTTCAATAGAATAGTTTTAATTAGGGGTAGTTGCAAATATAGCAATTGGCCTCAAAGTATTAGTTGATATAGCACAATACAAGAGAATTTGCAGGTATAGCAAAATTTAGATCCAACTCTTGGAGTCTAACAGTTATAGATTATATTGCTAATAGGAACAATAGACTCCATCATTGATAGATTTCGCTATATTTGCAATTCTTTAAAAATGTTGCTATAAACTTAATTATTATCCTTTTACCCATTGCAATTACCCTTTTAATTATCTATAAGATGATATCTTGCAGCTATGGTCGGGTTGAGGAATTAGTGTTTTTTGCCGGTCTAAAGGAGCAGTATGAAATTGTCGTCCACCATTACATTCAGGTGCCTTATTTACCACTAATATGAAATTTCTAATGAAATGTTATAATTCTTCACATCCTTCATTGGTGTGTTGACCATCCTCTTGGCACTTTTTATTTATTTATTTAAGAAGCTGAGGCTTTTATGAAGAAGACAAAACAACATAAAATCCAAGGAGAAATTGGTCCATTGCTTGAAAGAGCGGGCGGAATTAGACAAAACAACCCCAATCTTGGTTTTATTGATGAATATTTGCAATTCAAAAATTCTTCATGAAGAGCCTTCTAACCAGTTAGAGGCACCAAATTGTACTATTCAAAAAAAATTCTTCAAAAAGGCCTGTTCTTGTCTCTAAGAACTATGTTGTTCCCTTCTTTTCCAACGCCACCACAATAGAGCTTTTGAAGCATTAGATACAAATTCTTGCTTTCCCATGCAACCACCACCGTAAGGGAATTTTGTGAAGCCAAGCTCTAGTTTCTTTAGGACTGCACCAAAGAAAATGAAAATTTTGACCGTAATTTGAATCCGTTTGTAGCCCATTGGCTGTGAATAAATAGACGGTCCATGGATTTTTCTTTGGATACGTTAAACAATCAAGAAACAGCAGGTAATAAAGCCATGGCGGGATTTGGCTTTGAATCCTCTTTCCAGTGTTGAAATTTTTGTAAGCTAAGAACAAACAAAGATCAATTAAGCCATAGAAGAAGGAAGAACTTGGTCATCTCGGGGTTCATACCTTCCCAAATCTGTTTAGCATGGGATCAATTTGACCTGCTTTCTCAATTCTCTATTATCCAGCTAGAAAGTGGCAGATTTGCAAGTAAAGAGGCAAGATGATTTGAACGGAATTTTTCTTTTCCTCATAATGATTTAGGTGAACATTTTCCATCATTTATATGAAGAGCAACCATTCTTCCTACTCTCTATCGAAGTAGTTTCTTCTTAGCTGCAACTCACATTTAAATTGCCTCATTCTAACTCTCCCTAAAAACAATCTTGAGCAATAGAAATAGAAAAATGTTTGGAAAAGCTGGCTTAGGGGAGAAGGATCCTGCCAAGCATTGGTCCAAAATTGAAGCCTCTCCACCGATTACCAGTCTTAAAGAAGATGCCTTGTTCAACAAAGAAATCTTTAGTTTTCTTTTTGCAATATCAACCCACAAAACTATAAAAGTCTTACTGCTGAAGTTTTTTTTACCTCGCAGGGTTATTAACATCATATTTAAGATTTCATTTCTCTAAATAATCTTTTACAATAGCCTCATTTCTTTAACTTTTTAATATATCATTATATTCACGTTACTTTATTTTTCCATCATAACTGCACACATGTATTTTCCATACTTACTTTCTCCTTGGCTTTTCGATGTAGCAAGGAGAAGCAAAAAAAGCGTTGGAAGTGCTTCAGAAACCTGGAGCACCTCCTGAACTTCAGGTATTAGTTGAATTTTTTAATTCAGTCTGCTGCATTATTTATTTATTATTTCATATCTATATTTATTGAAATTAAGGTATGAAACTTATATGCTGCAGTACAAGTTTGCTCCAGAGCTCATCATGCTTGATGCATATGAAACAGTTGAGTCATGGATGATCACAAACAACCTCAACCCAAGGAAGTTGATTCCTGCGATGATGCGTTACTCAGGGGAACCTCATGCAAAGTAATTTGAATTTACCATCAACTTTCAGTTAACTAACATGCTATACTGCTTTCTGATCTTCTCTTACTAGTTTTCTGTTCTTAGTTCTTTATTTTGGGGAAAAATGAACAAATTTGACAAATATTTTTTAATTTCCGTTCATTTTTTTCCCCTAAACAGTATGAACTTTTTTTCCATTTCCAAAATTTATATTTTATTTCTAAAGTCTCCTTCAAAATGAGGAATGTTTTCAAATCAACCCAGATTTTGACTATATGAATTAGATAGAGATAAATCTCATAAATGTCCCCGGCTGACCTAGTGGTCTAAGGGACAAAGAGCTAAACTAGATATATTTGAAATTATGAGTTCAAACAAGGGGGGTAGTCACCTAGGATAATAGGCATTCTTTCAGTTTTTTGGAATGTTGCAGAATTAGGTAGTTGTCCTTGAGATAAGCTGTGAGGTGTAGAAATAGACTAGATGCCCATAATTATCAGCAGTTAGTGCATCAGTATAAATACTAATTACAATTTACTTTTAATGCATAATTAGTATATCAGCAATTTCCAAAGAATGCAGATGTTGTGTTTTTGTAATATAGAATGCAGATGTTGTGTTTTTGTAATAGTTATAGTTGAAGATCTATGGAACATTCATAGATAAAATCATGGAAGGATGGGGCAATTGCAATTAATATCTGACGCTGATATTATATTCCTACCACCTTGAATAGTCTTCCGCTTTCTGGATTTTTTCTTGACTAACTGGTTGAGAAACGTCTAATATCTTTAGGTAGTGAGAGATGGATTCTTGTGGGCTGCATGTAAAAAGGATTTGAAGTTTTGAAAATAATAAATTTGTTTGCTGCTGCTAGTGCTCACAGCAAATTCAGCTCAATTTGAACACATGGTATAGAAAGTTGATCAAGTCTGCGTCAATATAGAAGTGTAAATATGGCTATTTGTTTCATTCTGTGCTTGAAAATATTTGAAGATGCCTATCATGCATTGATATAGAAGCATGTCAACTTATTAACAGTATGATGAAATAATTGTTTCCAATTAGAAAAAAAAATTATAAGCAAGGCACTATAGATGCTGAGATAACTTATTAAGCTTGCTAGAAGTTAACGGAAATTTTGTAATTGACCTAGCAAACTGCCAATCACTTGTTTGTTTTACACTACTTTCAGGAATGAAACTCATGAAGTCATCAAATATTTGGAATACTGTGTTCATCGATTACACAATGAGGATCCTGGAGTTCACAACTTGCTGCTCTCTTTGTATGCCAAGCAGGTTGATTTTGCATATCATAGTAGAAATTGAACTTGGGATTTCCTCATTTCTTGTTAGTAGCTTGATTAAAGAGTTATACTTCCCGTGGTTTCCTTTTTTAATTTATGTCTCCAAGAACTCTGTGCAAACATGTTGTTAAATTGTTGCTTTGCAGTTTCAGTTTAAGGTCAGTGAGGTTTTGGAGTGAACAAAATTATTAGACTCGTGTATGAGAACTAGTTGTAACCAATGTGACTTTTATTGAAGAAACTTGCAACTGGCTAATTTTTTTTTATTTAGAGTGGCTTGAGATTTTGTGATTAATTTAAAATATTAATCGTTATTTTGCTAAGAAACTAAAATTTTCATTTGATAGTATGAAATGATTTTCATTGATAATATGAAATGATTTTCATTGATAATATGAAATGTACCAAAGGAGACAACAAGAGATGACAGAATTAGCTAATTTTTTAACTTTTGATTTTTACTTTTGCATGTATTTTTATTTTTCTGTTTCTATAGAACATGTAGGGAGCTTATACACAAATTCATTTGATGGTATTGTTTTTATTATAATAGGAAGATGACAGTGCACTTTTGCGATTCCTGCAATGCAAGTTCGGAAAAGGGCAGGAAAATGGCCCCGAGTTCTTCTATGATCCAAAATATGCTTTGCGTCTTTGTCTCAAGGAAAAGAGAATGCGAGCCTGTGTTCATATATACAGCATGATGGCCATGCATGAAGAAGCAGTTGCTCTTGCCCTACAGGTCATATTCACTACGAAGTTGTTCTATTAATTCATAATGTTTGTTTTCTCATATATATCCTGGCACAGAATTTTTTCAAGAAAATTATCTGACGTTGAATTTCTAATTATTCCTGGCTGGGGGAGTAGAAACAGTTAGTAGAACAAGACATCAACAATGCCTACAGCTTACCTGGATGATTGTTTATTTGTTTATTTTATATTAAGATTAGCATCCGAGGAACTGAAACAAGAATACTCCCCAAAAAGCTTTTAAACCTGGGAAATTTAGTTTCCCTTTTAGAATGTTTACATGTTCTTGATCAACTTCTTATAAAGTCATACCTCTACGTGCCTATTAAAACACATTTCATTCGACATTTTGGTGCGTTAGGTTGATACTGAGCTTGCTATGGCTGAAGCTGACAAGGTTGAGGATGATGAAGACTTGAGAAAGAAGCTTTGGCTCATGATCGCAAAGCATGTTATTGAACTGGAAAAAGGAACTAAAAGGGAGAACATAAGAAAGGCAATAGCTTTTCTAAAGGAAACTGATGGTCTACTAAAGATTGAGGACATTTTACCCTTCTTTCCAGACTTTGCTCTAATTGATGACTTCAAGGTGAGTTATTATTTTTAACAAACTCATTAAGATTTAGGGATCATGTTCATTTCTTTTTTCTCTTTCCCAATCTTTGTTATTATCTTAAAAATAAGATTTTGTTAGATATCAATGGTTAGCAATACTAACTAGTTAGTTTTAGTTTGGAGTATTATAAATTGAGGGAGTGAGAGAGGGGAATGGGGACAACGAGGAATTTGACCTTGGCTCATACGGAGACTTATAGTTTTCTTTAAGAATAAATATACTCTATGATCCATCTTTTAGTTAATTCTCAATTTGGTCCTTAATATTTTGAAGTGGTCAATTTTACCCTTAATATATTAAACATTCTCCATTTGATCCTCGTCCAAAAAAATTTCAAATTTGTTAACATGTATAGCTTATGTGTCAATAAATTGTTGTTTTTGTATTTGGACTTGCAAGTATGCCACATGGACATGCCATGTCATTTCAAAAACAGAAAATTGTTAATTGGTGGGTAACTTTTGCTGATAGGTTGAGTTGAATTTCATGTTTTAAGTGGCATGTTATTGTTAGAAGGGAAAGTTCATTATTTTTAGCCTGGAGCATTATAAATGTAAGAACAGGGATGAAACAGTGAGGAGTTTCTGGATTTTATACAATTTAGAATTTCTTTGCTGCTGGGGTTGTTTCCTATTTCAGAATAGTTGTTTCTGTTTGATTGTGTTTTCTTGTTTGAAATGCAAAGGTGGTGATGGGGTTTGGTTATAGATAGGAGTGCAGAAGGAGGGAGTAGGTATTTGATGAATGAACTAGGGCTTAGGAGAGATCTCAAGAGAGGAGTGCAACTACCTTGTATTTGTTACTATTGTAATTTCTTCATGATAGTGCGATATATTAGTTTCCCATATTTTCTGTTGTATTGGCAGGTAGATGAAATTAAATGAATTCTATATTTCTTTTTAACTATTTATAAAGTGATGGTGACCATGCATATAATATTTTATTACTGGTGGCCTAAAATCTCCACTTGTATACTCTGGGTTTCAATAACCTCTAGTAGCCACTTAAAAATTCTTGAAATATCTATGTAGGAGGCAATTTGTTCATCATTAGAAGATTACAACAAGCAAATTGATCAGTTGAAACAGGAGATGAATGATGCAACACATGGTGCTGACAATATTAGGAAAGATATCAATGCTCTTGCTCAAAGATATGCAGTAATTGATAGAGATGAAGATTGTGGGGTATTGATCATTCTGGTGCTAACTAACCATTCTTTCAGTTATTAATATGCAGTTGCCAAGCACACATCTTAGCTACAACTTCCTAGTTTAAAACCTATCAGTTTCCATTTCTTCAGGTTAAAACGAGCATAAAATTTTATACAGGATTACGAGTTGGGAGTGCACAAGAATTATCTAATTTCTGGTTGGGCTCATCTTGGAAGTATTCTATATATTTTTAGAGCCAAAGTTTTAAACTCAGTATTTGATGTTTTTAAATCTTAATGAAGTGTATGGTGATGGTGTCTTTGTGGTTTCATGTGAAATAAATAATTCCGTAGTCATAATGCAGTTCACCTTTTTCCATCTCTATTTGATGTTAGTAGTTTAAAACGAACTTCATTCCTTCATTTGATACATTATGCCTAAATTTCTGTTTCACCAGGTATGTAAGCGGAAAATATTAACTGTGGGCAGAGACTTCTGGATGGCTTCAAGTTACACATCAGTAGCACATATGGCCCCATTCTATGTCTTTCCATGTGGGCATGGATTCCATGCTCAATGTTTGATCGCTCATGTTACACGTTGTACGGATGAAGCTCAAGTAAGTCTACAATAGAAATTTATCGGGGATTGTATATACTCAACAATCTAAGTTGTGGAATTTATGTTTTGTTTAACATTGATTAATCCCTTGTTCCGGGATTATTCTCTTGCCTAGAACACTCATCATTTCATTAAGCTGTCTGTTTCTGATTGCATATAGGAAGTACGGTTTCCTTATCAATGTGATGATAGCTTGGTTCATGGTCATGAGTGGGGTTTCGGATTCCTAAATTCCATAGAGTAACATGATAATTGCATCTAACGTTTAGAATTGACTTTGCAGGCAGAGTATATTCTGGATCTACAAAAACAAATTACTCTATTAGGTGGTGAGACAAGAAAGGACTTGAATGGAAGCTTTGCTGAAGACTCCATCTCTAGCATGACTCCCGCAGATAAGGTTATTTCTTGGCAATTTCCAATAAGCATTTTGGAATGTATGTGTGGGAATATATGGTTGGTGTCATATACATATGGATGCTGCTTAATGATGCATATTGTTCTTCATTTGGGTGCGCTAGCTTAGAGTGGTTCTTTTTGAATATTGAAGATAGAATAAATGGGCGATGGTTCTTTGAAAGCCCCTCGCACATTTCCCAAAAGTTTATTTAGTCTCTCAAGTTCTCGATCCCCCTATATTTATGACTCCTTACCTCCCGAAGAAACTCTCCTACTAGCATATGGAGTTGCGAACGAATCTACTTCTATAGGCCAGATGTCCAACTGCCAAGGCAAAAAAATTGTTCTTTGCTTGTGAATGTCAATGGGGATTTTTCTTTTCCCTGTTAACCGCTTCTCTGAGTTTGGGAGATCATTATTTCCCTTTAATTTTCTCTCTCTAATTTATTGATTAGTTCCCAAACACTGTATTAAAGGGTAATGCATGTTGTTTTTACCCAGATTTTGCATTGGCTTGTGACTTGCGTTTTATTGTTTATATCTAACTTGTTAATGTGTAATTTTCGACAGCTTCGAACACAGTTGGATGATGCGATAGCGGGTGAATGCCCATTTTGTGGTGAGTTAATGATCCGTGAGATCTCTTTGCCTTTTATTTCATCAGAGGAAGCGCAACAGGTTAGTTCATGGGAAATTAGACCACATAACCTTGGAGGACAACGGAGCTTTTCTTTACCGGCGTGATTCTTCCTTCTTTTAATCTTTCAGAGTGGACCTGGATTTCAGATCCTTTGTGGTGTGTACATAAATCTTCCCGTGCGTTGCTCAATAGTTCCCTTCTAGTTATTGAAAACATTTTTCTCTGTATCGATTATAAGTTGTATTCATGATTTGAAACTTGTACCCTACTGTGAGTTTGTTGTTAATGAAATCTACTCCAATGTTGGCACTCACTTGAACCAAACTTTTCCACATCTGAATGAGACTCGAACAAATCAGATTATGTTTTTTTTTTTTTTTTTTTCTCTTTAGTTTCATATATGGGTGAAATTCGCAAAAAAGATATACAATCCATGGTGTTACAGTAATAAACTATAACTATCCCATATGCTATTACAAACAATTTCAATAGGTTAAGGTTGAGATTGGAAAGTTGAAGTATGTATAGTTCGTGGGATTTGTGTAAAGATATGGTCCATTGGTTGTGTAAATCTAAATTTGTATGATCCTTTTATCTCTTTTTCCTTTTTGGGTTGTGTAACCTCCATTTTGGTTGAATTTATACCTGGTGCAGACCAGACTTGGAGAGAATTTTATTAATGATAAGATAATCAAAAATACGGAAGAAGTTACACTTATACAATGGAAACAAAAAACTAGGCCTAACTAACAAAACTACAAAACTAACAACTTAACAACCAATCAGTAGTTACAAGAATGCTGGAAACTACAATCAACTAAATACTAATAATATTGTTGGCTAGTTTAGTCTTTAAACTTTGCTTCTAGTTAACGAATCTATTCAACATATCACTCGACTTATTTGTAAGTGTCCACAAATTTATTCAACTTCTATATAGAACCATTCAATATGTATATTTCCGGTATCAAATTGCCCAAAAGTGCCTGGTTTGAGGATACGATTCATTTACTCGAGAAAAAAAAAAATCGTTTTCTGTGTTATGTTATGTATGTGTAGACTGTAACCTGATCTGGAAAGAATTGGACTAATAATCCTCGAGGAAGCAAAGGATAGATAGCTATGTTTCAAACATGAATGTTGAATCTTAAAACCAACCCTTTGCTCAGTTACAATATTTTCACCAAAATCGAAGCACCAAAGCTTAGACAAATATACAGACGGGACTATACAATAATACTACTAGAAAGATACGTGGGGTTTCACCAAAGAATTCACAAGTGAAGAGAAAAAACTGCAGAGGGAATTCTTGTAAGTAAAGTTTGAAATTAATTCAGATGACACAACTAAATTAGAAATCATCTGATGGATTAAATTCACATGAAATTTCTTGGCTTTAATAAAAAAAACAGAAACTGAATCTGATAAGTTGTCTCTTTGTCATCTTTTTTGCTTGAACTTCTCCTGCAGATTCCAACATGTTTTTTTCTTGATTTCTAGTTTCTGAAATTTCCTGTTTACTGTGAAAGATCTCAAATTGTTCAAACCCAAACAAGCTTTTGATTCGATTCATCAAAGCTAGTTAGTTGCACAGATCTGAATCTCTTCTTTTTCGTTACCCACAAATTGCTTCAGTTTAGTTTAATTTTAACATCGATTAATTGCACATAAACTTCAAATTATGCAAAGGAAACAGGTTCAAGATTTTCTATTATTCAAAGAAACCGATTCATCTCTCTTTTTCTGTACAATTATCTCAAAGCTACATAGCGATCTTCCCAGAGAATTTTCAAGTTTATCGATCAATTCCTCAATCTTCATCTCGTCAATTCCAGATCAAATAACTTGAATTTCAACTCGCTCGAGTAGCTCCGAATCTGATCGCCGATCAAAGATCGGCGATCAGATCTCGTTATATATCACCGGAAGTAACCTCGAAGCCAAATTACCCTTGGCCCCAACAGTTCAAGTACATAACTCTCCGGAGAGAATCCTCCGTTTGCGCCATCCTCTCGTCAACGTCGCAGCTCTGGACACTTCCCGGACCTTCCGATCCAACCAAACTGGATAGTGGTCGGAGATCCGCCGAATTTTCACCGGAAGACAAAAGTCTCCGACCTTGTCGAAGAGACTTGAGTCCAGATTTCCACTTGTGTCCGATCTCCGTGTGACCTTGAACCACCGCCACGCTCGCTGCCATTCCAACTCTGTTCAGGTAACTCATCTTCAACCTCAAGCTCTTACAAAGTTCTCAAAGAAAGAAAATCCTTCGCAACTGAGTCGCTTACTCACTCACTCAACTCGTTCACCGATATTGCGTTGATTGAAAAAAGGAAAAATCGCAGTCATATTTATAGACGGAGCCGGTTGGTTCAATCTCTAAACCCGTAACATAGTCCACAAAACCGCCGGTTTAACCTCCGTTTGATTTAACAGCGTTAACTAACTAAAGGCGTTAATCTCTGACATTAACCGAGATAATTTGCATTTGATTAGTAATTTAATCCGACCAAAAGATAGGGTTTACGTGTCACTTATCCATACGATGTCAGATGACTAATCCGTAACCAACCAATCAGGTGGCGACATTTTTGAGCGGTGGGTCCCATTAAGTGACTTTATTGCAACTCAGTCCCCGAGGGAGAATTTTTTTGTCGTGACGTGGTGATTTTAATTTTTAGTGAAGGGACAGAGAAAGGGGGGGCACGTGTAATGTATTTGTACGGTTATTTTAAAATTAAAATTGGAATTTTTTTTTTCCCCATCCCTAAGGTTGTATAGAGACTAAATTTTCTAGCAAGGGTGTCACGTGACAAGGGATGGGCATCCCGTGCCTCCATGACTTTTATTTTTTGTTTTTTGTTTTGTTCCTTTTTTACTTTCTTTTTTGTTATTTCCACGTTTGTTTTAATTTGTTGATTTAAAGAGCACTTTTTGCCAGGTTGACGAAAAGATGGTTTTTACGTGGACTAGTGTGAGGAACAAACTCATTCCTCGAAATATATGTTTTTTTTTTCTAAAGAAACTTCTTTAAAACAAAAACTAACTATAATAAAGATAATCATTAAGAATAAAGGACATCCAATTAAGATAATTAGACTTCCAACAAACAACACGATCTTTGAAATATACCAAATTTTATGCTAATTTGAAATTCTAACCTTCAATTTTGATTAGAATAGACAACTTAAATATGGGTTAGTTTTTACCTTCAAGTGTTATTTAGTCCACTAAATTGAGCATAAAAGACAAGTAAAAATCTCCTCAAGTTCATTAATTTCAATTAAAAAAAAAGGCACAACAATAATTTCGAATAATTCACAAAATTCATAAATTTCAAAAAAAAAAAAATGTTAGGTTTTCTTTAAATTTTTATGAATTTTGTATTGTCCCTGTCTTATATAATTGATTGAAGGGTTAAAAGAATCCTTCTAATGATATTTGAAATGGTAACGTATCCAAATTTGAGGTGCAATTATTTGATGAAATTAAATGTTTTAGGTTAAAGTTGATACAACCAAGTTTAGAATAAAACTTAGATTTTTTTTTCTTCAAATGTAGTGATGTTTAATGTTGTAGTTTGTGGTATTAGATTAATTGTTCATGGAACAAAAAAAAATGGTAAGTCTTAAAAATATGACGATATAGAATTGAGTTATTGTTACATTGATAATATAGTACATAGAAGGTTTGATAAATCAAAGTCTAGTGTAGACTTGTCAAGGATTATATATGAAAAAACTTAGGTCAATCTTTTGTTATCTCACAATATGATGGTATATCCCTATTCTAATAAACACTATGCTCTATAAATAAATAAAACAAATTTTCAACTAAATAATCATTCTTCATTTTGAGAAATACAGAATAGAGATAATTAACCATGGACAAAGTTTCACATCAATTGGAAGTCAAAAAAATTTGTTAGTGTAAATAGCAAGAACAATATGTTAAATATGAAACATTTTATCATTTTGACTATAGTTTAACTATTTAAAACATGTCTTCAATCGTGAGATATTATAGATTTAGAAATCTTCACTCCTAAACTTAAAAGAGCAATAAATAAATAAATAAATAAAACATTAATTTGAACTTTACTATGGTCATATTGTCTCAAAAATATTTTTGAATACCTACTTTTAAAATATCTTTTTATCAAAATTGTTTTGAAAAATCATAAATTCATAAATTTGTTAGGTTGGAAAGTAATAACAACTCCCATTTTGAAAACTAGATTATAAAACAATAACAAATTTCATTAAAGAAAAAGTAACAAATGTTATAATTAAACTTCATCAAAATGCACCAATAGAAAAGAAAATAAAAAAAGGTGGAGGAATTATTCATTTAATAAATCCATATTTTAAAAAATAATAATAATAATATTAATTTATTGAATTAAAAAGGCCTAATTGGCTTTCTTTTTCAATCCTTTAATTACTTGTGGTGGGCTCAATCTCTTTTTCCTCCCTTTTTCCAACACTTAACAAAATTTGTCTCTTTCAGGGTCCATTTCAATTGTGGTCCTTTGCCAAAGAGTTTAATAAAGATAAGATATATATCTTCTCAACTTAATCTAAAATAATTACCCTTTCAAATCAAATTAATTATTTTCCTATTAAAATATATAAGTGTAGCAGCTAGGTTAAAGAATAGACTAATTATATGAGTACATATCTCATATAATATATAGGGTAATGAGGTGTCTTCTATTGAGATTGATAATCCCATTTAATTATAAGGACACTAATTAATTATTAATAGCTTCAACTCTTTAACTAAACAGATTGAATCTGATTATTATTGTTAGTATTTTATATTTGAGAATCAAAGATCTCAAATCTTCATATACTCTCCACTCTTTACTTTTTGAAATAAACTTTCCTTATTTTTTTAAGATGAATAGAACTTTCAAGATGGCAGACAAAAGATTATTAGAAATTATTTAAATGTGTTATTACTGTTATGTAATAAGAACCGCATACTCCCAATTATATTCTCTACCAATGTTAGATCATTTTAAACATTATTTTATAAGGATCCCAAAATCACATTTATATGTTCATAAATGGTTTTTTATTAACAAACTTTTTAATCTTTTAATATACATGAGATCTTGTATCGAATCCTTCTATAATTTTACCATGTTATGGTATTATCTATTTCAATTTTGAATATAAATTTTTTAAGATTTGTTTCTAATTTTACCTATGGATCTTATTCAATTATCACTCATTTACGTATTTATGGATCAAATTCTTGTATCTCTATTATTTAGATTTTGTTTGATAATCGTATTGTTTTTTATTTTCTGTTTTTGAAAATAGACTTCGCAAATTCTTTTTGATAAAATAAGTTTTCAATTTTTGAAAAATGTTTTCATAGAGTAGGCAATAAAAAAAGTAGAAAAAATAGTGTTTATATAAACTTAATTTTTTACAAACATAAAATAAAAAATAAAATGGTTATGAAACCATTCTTCGATTTCTTAATAAGTAAAGAAAAGTCTTGCTTTTCAAAGATTTGATTTCGGGTTTATGAATATATATAATATCACATCACACGAATTAAAGATCGTAGGATAATATGCACGCATAATAATTTTAAAATAGTTCCAAATTTAAATAATCAACTTTATGCAAAGTAGACTAAGCAATTAATAATTTAAAGAACTGTTTTAAAAACAGTTCAAATGAAAAGGATAACCCAACAACCAACAAATTGCTCTTTTGTTTATTCAGTGATTAGTTGAAAAAAAAAAAAAGTTAAAAAAACAAATTAGGACAAATACCAATTTATATCCACTTTAGAATGATATCAATTTAAATTATAAACTAATAATTGTATCAATTTAAATCCTAAATTTTGAGGGTTGTATCAATTTAAACCTTAAACTAGTAATTGTATCAATTAAAGCATTGAACTTTCACAAGTATATCAATTTATAAAGCTTAAACTTTCATAAGTATATGAATTTAGATCTAAACTTTTATAAGTATATCCAAATAAAACATATTGAGGATTTAAGTTTAAGGGTTAAATAGATACAATTATCAGTTTGAGGTTTAAATTGATACACTCATGAAAGTTTGAAGTTTAAATTGATACAATTATTAGTTTAGGGTTTAAATCGATACAACTCCCAATAACCCTTCAAATATCTCTACAATAATTTAATATCGTGTACATAAATTTTAATCATGATTTCACTTTATGTACTCATCAACTTTTCTTTTATATAGTTAATGTGGGATTTTGTTTAAATTTTCAACAAAATGTATCATTCATATAATTAGTGGATAGTTTCTTTAGTTCAATAACGTGTAAATGTGAGGATTCAAATATTTGAGCTTCTAGTTAGTGTTATGTTGTTTTAATCCATTGGATCATTCTAAAATTGGCATGTGGTTTAGATAAAACTTTTGATGGGATAATTTATATTAGAGGAAAATCATACTCATCAATTATTGTTTATAGAAGGAAAATTAATTTCAAATGCCTATCTAAGATCTCCATGTTTGGCTGAAATTTGAGATAAATCCCAACATGAAAAAAACTTTAGTGTGTTTGAGAATAATAGGTGGGATTTTTCCTTTATTATTGGTAGGGGTGTTAAAAAAACTCTATGATCGAAAAAACCGATAACCCTATCCAATCCATCCGGTTTGGGTTACGTTATCAACTCATTTGAATTGGGTTGAATTCAAATAAATGAAAATTTTATGGGTCGAGTTGGTTCATAGGTTCTCATAATATAATCCAAATCAACCTAAACCAACCCGAATTTATTATCAACTTTAAAATATATATTTTTATTACTTATAACACAATTATTTATACATGTATTAATTTTAATTTTATTTAATTCCAATATTTTTTGAATAATTTATTCTTCAACAATTCTAAAAAGTAGTTTCTTTGCACTTTAGAAATAAAATTTTCAATATATAAATTGAAATTGAGTTGTTGATCTTAATTCAATATGTAAAAATAATTAAATTATATTTTTACATGTTTACGTTTTGGTTCTTTTTAGAATAAAATTTTAAATAAATGACTTGATTAACCTAAACCAACCAAACCAAAATATTTCATGGTTGAGTTGGATTGAGTTCATTTTTTTTAATAAGGATTATTTGGGTTGAAAAAATTTACAACTCGAACAATTGGATTGGGTATAAAAAGTCTTTCAACACAACCCAACCAAACCCATGAATACCCCTAATTATTGTTGTTGGAGTACTTGAATTGTTTCGAATTACTCAATACAGGAGTTACTTACAATTTGGTGAATATATATATATATATATATGATACATTTAATTATTTATAATTATTTACGAATATTTATGATTATTTACTATTATGACTCTAGATTTAGAGAAGTACATTATATAAACTCTTTAAATCTAGTGTTGCCATTTTATTATGTATTTTGTAACATTTCCTCTAATAAAATTATTTTCGTTAATAAATCACGTAAATCTGTAGATTGATTCTCAATTCTTTTTAATTTTTTAAAATAATTTAATTATCGATTTCGTAATATTAATTTAACGAGGATTTGGTTGGTAGAAACACAAAGGAATAATATTGGGATAATATTGATTGATTGGCCGATGGAATTTAGGAAAACCCGGAAGCTCATGCCTGTGGTTTTGCTTGGTGTGTACAGATAATGACTTAAATGCCCTTGGTTGTCCATTTCCTAAGGTGGATAATGGAGGACGAGAAGGACATTTTGGCTTTTGGTGGCTTGAGATGAGAATGAGATTCTGAATTGGACTAGATTTTACTTTTCGGTAATTATATAATTAAGAAGTATAATTGTCCACAAAACTAATTATAGAGTATAGTTAATTTGTAGGAAAAAAATGAAAAAGTAGGAATGAAAGGGCTCAAATAAAGTAATTAAAAACAACTTTAGTGGTTGTCAATCAATGTAATGGGGGCCAGCCAATTTATAGTAAGCCAGAATAATAATGAAGTGTTTTTTGTCGTATATAGAAGTAGGGATAATAATAGGACATTATTTATTGTCTTTATTATTCCATGAAAAATGAAAGGACTTTAAGATAAGGGAGATGAACTTGGAATTGGACCCATCTCCAAATTTCCAACCCATGCTCTAACAAAAGTGCTTTATTTTTGTACAAGGGTGTAATTTTAATAATGAGATGTTTCGGGGGTTTCTGAGTTCAAAACTTTATAACTCAACCCAGTCAAATTGGAAGAGATTGTCAAATTTGGCTTTTTTTTTTTTTTACACATGTTAGTATTTGATCTAATTAAGCATAGTTCAAAGTAATTGGAAAAAAAAAGTCTTTTAATTTTCATATCTAAAACTTTGAGCAGTGTTTAATTTTGTATTTGATATATTCTTCTAATGATTTAGTAGATATAAAATTAAAAGTTTAGAGTCTATCGAACATAAAATTGAAAGAATTTTTTTTTATTAAACATAAACTTAAAAATTTAAGGGGAAAAAAATACTTTCTTGATCTATGAAATTTGGATCTAGTTTTTATTTGTTCTCTAAGTTTTGAAATACTACACATTTAGTTCTTAAGTTTTGAGTTTAATTTCAATTTAATTCATAGATTTCAAAATGTAATTATTTTACCTTTGAGATTTGAGTTTTGTTTTAATACTTCTCTAGGTCCAAGATTTACACTTGTAAATTTGATTTTTTTTTACTAATTACCTACTTCATTCTTTGGTGTTATTGTCTATTAATTTATTTAAGATAATTATGAACTGGAATTTCAAATTTAAATTTAATAGTGATGAAAAATAGTGAGACTTGATTCATTATAATTCTAGATTCATTATAATCCTATTAATTTTTTAAAAAACTTTTAAATTAACTAATATACATTAAGATGGAAAGTGAATACTTAGTAGAAAATCAAAATTAAAAATACAAATATTGAAACATATAGATCAAATTGAAATAAAGTTCAAATCTTAAAAATAAAATAGTAATATTTTGAAAAATGATAACTAAAATTCAAACCAAACTTAAAACATAAATATTAAAAGTATTATCATTAAACACCTATGGACCAACTAGAAATTAAATTTAAAATTTAGGTAAAAATGTATTTTTTCCAAAATTCAAGAAGTCGTCGTACATTTTTTTTTTGTAGCTTTATAATTTATCAGACACCAATTCAGAAATTTACAGATTAAATTTCTAATTAAAAGAAGAATCATGTAGGATATACATGCAACGTCACAACACCATCCTACTGAGGGAAATTTTTTTCAGTACTTAATCGTTTTATGGAAATTTTTTCATACTTGATTAGAATTGTGGGACATATAAAATAAATAATAAATAAATTAATATAGCTTTTGATAATGTATCAAATTATGAACGTAAATAATAAGTACTAGAAATTTTCGCTCTTACTAAGTATCCACTTCTTCTACCAAATCGTTTTAGATATGGCTGTTGTACAAGGTAGTTGAATTATACATTTAATGTGATATCTTTGAAACCAGAGTCCTTTCAAAGTTGTTCGAGTATTTAGCTAGCTAATTAGACACCGTACATACAAATATGGTACTACGATAATATTTAAATATTTTTAATTTAAGAGCAATACTTGGGTGCATCCCAAAATGCATCTATGCTTGTGCATCCTATTCTCATCACACATAAAAATAATAATTAAATGTTTGAAGAAAAAAGATCAGAGAATAAGCCACATGGTAAATTATGATTAGAGAATTTTTGAAATATATAAAGATAGGTATAACTCGAAATGTATCTAAGTATTTTTCATAATTTAATTACTCTCGTTCATTATTGGTCAAATTAGGTACTGTGTTTCTTTCTCCTAGTCCAATATTGAAGTATAAGATTTGACTTACCTTGTTCTAACACTGCACTCAACCTTATTAACTTTTTGACTAGTTTGAAATAATGCAAATTTAATTCTACTTATTACTATTAGGTAGGCTAAGGTAATTTGATCTCACCATATTTAAGTTGTAAAACCTAATAGATTCATAACCTTTTCATTCTTAAAATTTAGAAGTATGACGATATTAATCGAGAACAATTATCATCCATTTTTCTTCTTCACTTTATCACTTTAGGTCATATTGATGTGACTTATTATTATTAATCATTAGATATAATCTAGGTTATATCTAATTCATCTATTCCTTTACTTTATTAAAAAAAAATATTTGCCACACGACAAATTTTTATTGAACAATTATTTGGACGACACAAAAATAAGTGCAACCTAAGCAACACCTAAATTTTTTCCTCCCCATTTTTAGCTACCTATAATCTAAGAATCAAATTACAATCAAAAGTAGTTTCTCTATACACCATAGTCTAAATTAAATTGGATGACATATTAACTCATCGTAGTTATTTGATTAATAATCTAAATGAATGAAATAAAATCTACAAAAATGATACATATGAAATTAATTCATTTTTGGTCAACATATGAGTATAATTCAACTTATATAAAACATACAATCTCGACTATGAAATAAAAGATTCAAACCTCTACCTTAAATTTGTTCATCACTTCCTACTAAAACTCAAAACTAAATGGTGACGGTTATTAATTAGATGAATAATATAAATCAATAAGGACCCCAACAGCTTAAGTACATAACAGTTCTAAGAGACTCTTCAGATTGTTTGGCTTTGTTATGATCTAATTCCCTTTTAACTTCACTAGAATCCGCCATAACAGAAGCTGAAGAAGAAGAAGAAGAAGAAAGTTTGTTGGGATGAGACGAAAATGCCCTCACACCATAATTATTCAGCCTCCACAAATGCCCTTGGTCTTTCAACGCCTCCACCGCCCCAATACTCGCCGCCGCCGTCGTCCAACTTTTTCCGGCACACATTTTTCTTGTTCTATGTAACTGTTTTTTTTTTTGGTGAAATTAAGGTAAAGGAAAAGGCTGAGGGTGTTTGTGATTTATAGAGATGGGTTTTGGTTTTATGGCCTATGGAATCCAAAATGACCAAAACCTCAGGCTAATGATTGACAAACTAATGTCTACAAACATGGGTGGGTTTTGAGCTTATACCATAGTGGCGAGTGGGGTGGGGATGTTATGAAAAATGACTGGATTGCCCTTGTTGATGAGGGATGTATTTAGTGAGGAGTGAGGGTAGACATGGGAAATGTGGGGCCCTTTCTCCGAATATAGTTCGCTTGGTTTTTGGGTATTTGTCAAATTTAATAAATTATGAGCCCAAAGTATTGGGAAACAAACCACTCGCTTCTTACCCACTGGTTTTTATTCTCAAGTCTTATCGTGTTTGTGTGTTTGCTCTTACTCTTAACTCTAATGCCGCAATGCAAACAGAACTATTACGTACAATAATTGGAATTTTCTTCCAATATATGATTCTCAATTTATAGTATCTCACACATTTTGTAATTTTGTATTTTGTCTAATTTCGGTTATTAAATAGATGATGGATTCTATGGACAAGGCTTCATTTTGGATTTTTCTTTTAACTCAGCAACCAATAGTGGAGTTTGACGAAAGAATTTCTCTGGTGTTTGGATAAAAGTCTTACCTTCTATGGATGGATGGATGTTCTTATATCTTGTTAGGGTGAATATGATAGATCAAAAACATAACTGATCGACCTAATCAAAGGCAGGCGATTGGAGAAGAGGAGGGGCTCTGTCAACATCCCAATCAAAGGCGGTCGATTATATTGGAAACGAAGTAGGCCCTCACAATACAACTCAATAGATAAGAAAAGAAGATTGTTCTCTTACTCACACAATATTGGAGAAACTAGAACTTGAATATTACTTTATTTTCTTGGCTTGCTTACAAATGACAAATCCTATACATATTTATACTAGTAAGAAAATACATCAAAAGACATCAATGATAAATGCAAATACATGTGACTTTTCACCAATACATGAACATTCATCAATGTATCTTGTAATTCATGTATTCAACTATCCATATATCTAAATAAATGTAATTCATGCACCTTGAATATAAGTCTACATTAATTCTATCATCCTCCCTTAATCTAGACTTGAGCAACTCCAAGCTTTTCTCTGAACTTAACAAATAAGTCAAACTTTAGTGCCTTTGTAAAAATATCTGCCACCTGGTCTTGAGTCTTGCAATGCTTCACCATCATTTCTCCATCTTTAACCAAGTCTCAGATAAAATGATAATTGATTCTAATATGCTTGCTTCTTCCATGGAAGATTGGATTTTTTGATAATGCAATGGCAGAATCACTGTCACAATATAAAGTAGTCTAACTTTTTTTCATACACTTCAATTCTTTCAACATCCATCTAAGCCATAAAGCTTGACATCCAGTTGCAGATAAAGAGATGTATTTTGCTTCGGTGGTAGAAAGAGTAAATAGGTTGTTTCTTTGAAGTCCATGAAAAAATACCCGAACCAATGCTAAAAACATAACCAGGTGTGCTTTTATGATCATCAACATTACCACCCCAATCACTATCACAAAAACTAATTAACACTGATTTTGGAATTTTCTTGTAATAAATTCCAAAATTAATAGAGCCAAGAATGTAATGAAACACTCCTTACCCGCTTCTCAATGACATCTTTTCGGGCTTGACATGAATCTGCATTAACATACTTACAACAAATAGAATCTCAGATCTTGTTGCAGTCAAGTACATCAAGCTTCCAACTAAGCTTCGATATAAGCTTGGATCAACATCTTCTCCAATATAATTCTTGCTTAATTTCAAATTTACATCCATGGGCGTGTTACAAGGAAAAGTATTTTCCATTCTGATTTTTTTCAGCTAATCACAAGCATACTTTTGTTGTGAGATGACAATCTCTCAATCTTTTTCATTGACTTCAATTCCCAAAAAATAATGGATGAGACTCATATCACTCATCTCAAATTCTCTTTTCATGGAATCCTTAAAATCATCACACAACAGTTTATCATTTCCAGTAAAAAGAAAATCATCGACAGATAATGAAACAATAAAAAATTTGCCATACTTATCTTCTTTGACATAGAGTGCATGCTCATATGGACACCTTCGAAAACATGTCTTTATAAAGAAATTTTCAATGCGACTATATCAAGCTCGTGGAGCTTGCTTCAATCCATATAAGGCCTTTTTCAACTTGTACACTTTATCTTCTTCTCCTTTTTTCACATAACCCAAAGGTTGTTCAACGAATATCTCTTCCTTCAAGTGTCCATTCAAAAAAAGCGGATTTTACATCCATTTGATAAACTTTCCACTCATTTTGAGCAATCAAAGACAAAATCCATTGAACTGTTTCAATTCTTGTCACAGGAGTAAAGATCTCTTCATATTCACACCATATTCCTGCTTGTAGCCTTTTACAACAAGTTTTACCTTGTATTTTTCAACTTCGTCATTTGACTTCAGTTTTGTTCTGTATACTCATTTTACTCCAAGAACTTATTTGTTTACTGGAAGATCCATCAACTCCCATGTTTCATTTATTTTTATTGCATCAATTTCTTGATCCATTGCAATCTTCTATTTGTCATCCTGGACCGCCTCATCAAAATTTAAGGATCAACACCGAAAAATAATGCAAAATCAGCAACAGTATAATCAATTTTGCTAGTAGCATTATAAATTTCTTGAATATTTCATATTCTCCTTGGTGACATATAATCATCACTTGTGGAAGATGACGATGTAGAAGAAGATGACGCCACTGCCTGAATCTCTACTTGTTCTGAGTCTTGAGCATCTCTATTCTCGTCCATGCAAACATGATATGGACTTTTTGCTTCTCCAACGACATTCCAGTTCCAGGATTCATCTTCATTAAAAATCACATCCCGACTGATAATAATCTTTTTCGACAAAGGATTATACAACCGATAAGCTTTATAATTTTCACTATAGCCTACCATAATACATTTTTTTGGTTTATCATCTAATTTGCCTCTTAGCTTAACTGGTATACGAGAAAAAGTTATACTCCCAAAAACTCTCAAGTGGCAAACACATGGTTTCTTACCACACCATGCTTCATAAGGAGTCAAACCTGGAACAGTTTTTGTAGGAACTCAATTCAAAATATAAGCAGTATATGCAACAACATCTACCCAAAAATCATTTGGCATCTTTTTTGCTTTTAGCATACTTCTTGTCATCTCCATGATTGTTCTATTCTTTCTTTCTGCAACTCCATTCTGTTGTGGAGTCATTCGAGCTGTCTATTGATGATGAATACCTTGTTCCTTAAAAGATTTATCAAAAACTTTATATTCTCCACCACAGTCAGATCTCAAAGTTTTTACCTTATGGCCACTTTGATTCTCAGCTAAAGCTTTGAAAGATTTAAAACAATCAAATGGTTCACTTTTTTCTTTCAAAAGATAAATCCACAACTTTCTACTGAAATCATCAATGAAGGTTATAAAATATCGGTTACCTCCATTTGATATTGTACACACAAATTTGTATGAATCAACTCAAGAGGTTTGGAGGCTCTCAAAGCTTTACCAGTTGGAAAAGGATCTTGGTGATGTTTTGCAAGTATATACACTTCACAAATATTTGTCTCATGGTTGATATTTTGAATGCCTGCCATCATATGGTTTTTGCACAAATACGATAGTGATCCGAAATTCAAGTGACCATATAGAAAATTCCAAAGCCAAGATGGATCCTTCAATATGCTGCTAAAACAAGAGATTTGACCATATGTAAATTTAAGAGGAAACATCTTATTAGCAGTCATCTTTACCTTGGCAATAAGAACGCCAGTCTAATCTTTGATGGCACACACACCACCTTCAAATGAAACTCTTAGACCTCGCTGAAGCAGTTGGCCAATACTAAAAAAATTATGCTTCAAACCTGGAACATATAATACATCAACAACTCGTTTTGTGCCTTTCTTCGTCTTAACGAGAATATCACCTCGGTCTTTGATCTGCAATCTGAT
Source organism: Benincasa hispida (assembly GCF_009727055.1). Taxonomy (NCBI): domain Eukaryota; kingdom Viridiplantae; phylum Streptophyta; class Magnoliopsida; order Cucurbitales; family Cucurbitaceae; genus Benincasa; species Benincasa hispida. The sequence continues at coordinate 57,550,096 of NC_052353.1, read as the reverse complement.
ATTATCACCAGTTTTCACTTCACTTTGGAGATATTCATCCAAAGTAACAAATATACTTTTATTTCCTGTAATGTGTTTACTACAACCACTATCAAGATACCATGTAGACTTTATAACATCGTCTTGAGCACTACATGAAAGAAATATAACACTTTTTCATCATTTTTCTCCTCTTTATGCATCATGGTAGAATTTCTATCTCCATTTTTCAGTGCCCAACAATCTACTTGAAAATGACCGTACCTTTTTGCAATTAAAACATTGAATGTGAGAAAAATTACCACGACCATTTCCTTGATTTCTGCCAAAGCCTTTTCCTCTTCCACCTTCTCTTCCTCGAGATGAATAAGAGCTTTCTTGTTGATTTTCAGAATTCATATCATTTCTATTATCATAGTTTCTTCCACCTCCTCGTCTGCCACGACCACCATGTCTTCCATGAGAACCGCCTCTGAATAAAATTTGCATCTAAAATGTTTCCTCGGGATTAATATCAAATTGCTTCAATCTAAGCTCATGGGATTGGAGAGAACCCATCAAGCTACTTATTAATAGTGTAGATAAATCTTTTTATTCTTCAATTGCAACAACAATATACTCAAACTTTCTTAGCATGCTTCTAAGAAACTTTTCAACAACTCTTTGATCACTCAATTATTCTCCATTTGTTCTCAAACTATTGACATCGCAAGAATATGATTGAAAAACTCTTCAACAGTTTCGGCCTCTTTCATCTTAATGCAATCAAATTCAGATATGAGAGCTTGTAGTCTTACCATCTTTACCTTATCTTCTCCTTGATAGGTGGATTGTAAAATATCCCAAGTCACCTTTGCAAAAGTAACTGTTGAAATTCTTTTGAAGATATATTCATCAACAACTTGATAAATGAAGAATAAAGCCTTCTTGTCTTTCTTACGATTTTCTCTCAACTCGGTAAGTTGTTGATTAGTGAGCTCATTCTGATTCTCAACTTCATTGTATCCTCTTTCAACAATATCCCACAATTCTTGTGAGCCATATAGCACTTTCACTTGAAGACTCCACCGATTAAAATTCTTCTCACTGAATCTTGGAAGTTGGGGTTGCAACATGTTACCACTTGAAGCCATCTCTAATCTTAGCTCTGATACCACTTGTTAAAAACGAATTAGACCCTCACAATACAATTCAATAGATAAGAAAGTAAGATTGTTCTCTTACTCACACAAGATTTGAGAAACTAGAACTTGAATATTACTTTATTTTCTTGGCTTGCTTACAAATGACAAATCCTATACATATTTATACTAGTAGGAAAATACATCAAAAGATATCAATGATAAATGCAAATACATGTGACTTTTCACCAATACATGAATATTCATCAATGTAACTTGTAATTCATGTATTCAACTATTCATGTATCTAACTAAATATAATTCATGCACCTTGAATATAAGTCTAGATTAATTCTATCAGATTGAACATGCAAACTGACAATTTTTTTTAATTACAAAATAAAACCGATCAACTTTGCACTCTTCAATGGTCGAGATCGATTTGAACATTTACTAAACCGACCATAGTCGGTTCGATGGCGATTTGGTGGAAAAACCAACTCCGATCGACTGCCGCACACCTCTTTATCTTGTGTATATTTCATTATTTTTTCTGTTTTTATCTGTATTTGTAAAAAAAATAGCAAATAAAAACTCTTAGCCATATTGTCAGTTAAAGATTGAAGTTGGTTGGGAATTAATACGTCCTTTGGACTTCCCTTTCCTTTATTTTTCTTCCTTTTGTATTATATTTCCAATGAATACTTGAATGCTATAGCCCTATTGCTTTATACAAGTTTGCCTAATTCTTACAATAGTAATGATACAAAAGAATAAGAATATTACAAGTGGCACAATATGATTGGTGAGTGGTAAACAAATTTTAAATACCTTAGTGAGTCATCCCTTCTTCCTCCACCTTGGCTTTTCCTTTTCCATTTCTAATTTCTTCTCTAACATCCTCCCTCAAACTAGAGGGTACTTCAAGTACTCCTAGATTGGCTCGTAATGTATAGAAATTTGTGTTGTTGAGTGGCTTTATGAGACAGTCAGCAAGTTGGTCGGTCGATGGTATATAGCAAATATTGACGTGACCTTTGAGAACATGGTCTCTAATGAAGTGAAGATCAATTTCGATATGTTTGGTTCGAGAGTAAAACACTAAATTTGCAGCTAAGGCTCCTGCTTCTAGGTTGTCGCACTATATAGTTGGTCTAGTGTTGGACTGTAATCCCATCTCACCTAGTAGTTGTTGAAGCCAGAGGACTTCTGAGGTGGCATGAGTAAGTGCTCTATATTCGGATTCGGTGTTCGACCTTGCTACCACTGCTTGCTTCCTCGAGGACTAGGAGATGATGTTATTTCCCACAAAAGTACAGTAGGCTGCCACTGATTTTCTGTCATCAAGGTTAGAGGCCTAATTGGCATTCGAGTAGGTAGAGATATGTAAGTTCGGGCTCGATTGAAAGTATATTCCATAGTGTTTGGTGCCACTGATATACCGAAGTACCCTTTTTGCCACTCGACAATGGACATCAGTTAGGGATTGAAGGAACTGATTGAGTTGATTGACAGCATACGTGATGTCCAGCCTTGTGTGCTTTAAGTATTGAAGGGCTCCTATAGTACTTCGATATACAAACGGTTCAGACAGAGGTTGGCCAGCAGCTTTGTATAGTTTGCTTCCTTGGATTGTTGGTGAAAGTACTGGTTTCACATCAGAGATATTAAGCTTTTGTAGTAAATCATCAACATACTTCGACTGATTTATCAGAAGGCCAGATTCAAGATAGTGTACTTGAATTCCCAGAAAATATCGAAGTTGTCCAAGGTCTTTAAGTGCAAAATGTATGTCCAGTGTTTGTATGAGATATTCAGTAAGTTTAGTATTGTTACCTGTGACTATGACATCATGCACATAGACAATAAGGTATATTACCGAGCCTTCCTTGCAGTAGATGAATAGAAAGGTGTCGGATCTCGACTGATAGAATCCCTACTGTTTGAGAACGGAGCTGAGGCCAGTATTCCAGGCTCGTGGAGCTTATTTCAGACCATATATTGCCTTGTCCAGCTTGCAAACATGCTTTGGATATTGAGTGCTTACATATCTCGGTGGTTGGCTCATATACACTTCCTCAGTTAGTCATCCATTTAAGAATGCATTATTGAAATCAAGTTGCCTCAACATCTAACTGTGTGTTACAGCAGCACTAATGACTACCCGGATCATTGAGGACTTCACCACAGGGCTGAATGTTTCAAAAAAATCGACTCCATGATATTGATGAAAGCCCTTGGCTACCAGTCGGGCCTTATACCATTATATTGTGCCATCCATGTTCCTCTTGAGGCGAAATATCCATTTGTTCCCAACAACATTCTGAGATGGAGATGGAGGAGTCTTATTTCTCATCAGTATCATGTATTCTTCATCCATCGCCTTTTTCCATTGAGGGGTCGCAAGTGCTGTATTGATTCTGGTGGGCTCTGTTTGAGATCAATCAGTTGCTTTTCTTGTTAACCAGGCCTTTGGTTTAAAGATGCCAGCTTTTTCTCGAGTGATCATAGGACGAGTCGGAGCAGGTGGGGGGTGGGTGGTGATAGTTGGCTGTGATGAGCTTGCACAGGCTGAGGTAGAGTGAGGATGTAATATATGAGGCAGGGTTGAACTGATATGGTCTTCAGAGAATGTTTGAGGCAAGGTCTCAGATGGCTGTTGGTGTGATGCATTCTATTGTGAGAATGTCTGGTTTGTGAAGTGTAAGGTCTGGTATGGTTGATAGGCTGGTTGTGCTTGAGGGAGAGACGGTGACTAAGGTAAAGTATTGAGGATTGGTTGAAGACTCGAGACTATTGATTCATTGAGGTGTGTAGGTATGGGTGGGGTGTCGTATGGACGATCGTGTTGGACGATGGACTGTCCACGATCGATGGACTCATTGCGATCGTCTTGTCTTTGGTCTGCACAATCGGTCTACATGATGAGTACTGGCGATCGTTTTGTCTTTTGCCGGTGCGATCGTTCTATACAATGAGTTATGAATGATTGTGTTATCTTTCTGCTGGGCCATCGTTTTAAACGATGGAGACTGAACGATCGTATTGTCTAGCATCTAGGCAATCGTTCTACACGATGGGAACTGAACGATCGTATCGTCTGGCATCTGAGTGATCATTCTACACGACGGGAACTAAACGATCGTATTGTCTGTCATCTGAGCGATCGTGCTAAACGATGGAGGCTGAACGATCGCATTGTCTATCATCTGCATGATTGTTCTCTGCGATCGTGTTGTCTCAATGATCATGGTGTCTCTTGTAAGGTCTGTCATCTGGGCAATCAAACTAAACGATGGTTGTTTAGCGATCGTTGGCCCGGTCGTCTGGACGATCGTCGTGCACGATTGATGTGCAAAGGGAAATTCCTTTTCATCAAACTTCACATGTCTGCTTGTATAGATCCTGTCTGATGGACTGAGGCATCTATACCATTGTGATGCGAGCTGGGACCAATATACACACATTTCTCCTAGTGTAATTGGAATTTTTTACTGTAATAAGGCCATAGGTATGGGTAGCAGGCACACCCGAAGGTCTTGAGATTAAGAAAATCAAGGTTAGAACCAAATAAGATGGCAGCAGGTGATTTACCTTGCAAGATTGAGGTAGACATGCCATTAATGAGATAGGCAGTAGTGGAGAATGCCTCCCACCAAAAGCTTAAGAGCATGGATGCCTGTGCAAGCAGCGTGAGCCCTGTTTCTATGATGTGTCGATGCTTGCGCTCGGCCCTGCCATTTTGTGCTGAGGTATACGGATAGGACTTTCGAACTAAAATTCCTTTGGACTGACAGAGATGGTGTATTTTGTCATATTCTTTCCCATTATCTGACTGTAATTTCTTTATTCCGGTGTTGAATTGAGTTTGTATTAGTTGTATGAAGTGTTGAAATGCTGCCAGTGTTTCACTTTTCTGTTTCAGAGGATATAGCCACACATATCTGCTGTGATCATCTAAGAATGAAATATAATATCTGTATCCATCAGTAGATTCAATAAGAGCAGGCCCCCATACATCAATATGTATTAATTCAAGCATGTTAGAAGCACGAGATTGAGAATTAGGAAATGGTAAGGCAGATAACTTTCTCAGTTGACAAGATTGACAAAACTCATTTCCTTCATTTGATTTAATAGGCAGTTTACATTTTCTAATCACATATTCTAAGGTTTTTACGGATGGATATCCTAGTCTCCTATGCCAAACAACTCTTGATTCAACTAAATTGATCCTAACTCCTGATAGAATTAAGGCAGTTGACTTGTTATTTTTGTACTGAGCTGATCCTCGACCCTCTATAGTCTCATGTATCACTTCAGCCCCTTGAAGTCTGTATAGCCCTCGGTCAAGCTCCCCTTTCAGCAATGTTCTGCTCGTATCCTTATCCTTAATGACACAACAGTCAGTGTGAAATTCAACAACCACAACATTATCATGGGCTAAATTTGATATACTAATGAGATTCTTGGCTATGTAGGCACACACAAGACATCATGCAAGATAAAGTCATTCCTTCCATCAGACATGCAAGATTGACCAGTGTGAGATATGTGTAGTTGTTCACCATTACCTACAGTTACCAATTCATTACCTCCATATTCGATTGGATTATTGATGTTGTTGTAGTCTGGAGTGACATGGTTGGTAGCCCCACTGTCTATGTACCAATTTGGATCTGTTACTGTTTCTGGTGTGGCCATGAAGGGGTTGGAGGGCTGAGCTGTCGTGAACAGGGCAGTAGTATAGTTGTTGGGGCTGATTGACCCTTGGTTTCCTCTGCCTTGTCCAATACTCTATGAATATTCTTTGTCATAACAATGATAACATATCAGGGCTGAGTGACCGTACTTCCCACACACTTGACATGTTGGTCTGTTTGAGTTATTTTTGTGGCCTCTTCCTTGACCATGACCACCTCCTTGTCCATTAAATGGATCGTGATTATTGTTACTTCCTTTGGAGCTGTTCCCTTGCTGTCCACTTCCATTGTATGAAGGATTGAAGTATGGTTTATCACTATTTGGATTCCTGCTGAATGCTATATTGACAGAGGGTTGTTGTGCAAAAGAACTATGTATTTTGATAGAGTTTTGATGCTTCAGTCGTTTTTCTAAGACAGTAACTCAGATTGCATATCTAACCATGATATACCTAGTTTACCTTGGATGCCTACTACCATCGGGTTGTATTCTTCATCTAAACCGAGAAGGACTCGTGAGATGAGGGCTCTTGTCGACACAGGGCTGCCGGCTTGTACAAGATTGTCGAAGTGCAGTTTCATCAATTTGAGGTACTCACTCATCTTTTGGCCTCATTTTCTTGTTTGTTGGAAAAGCTGTCTTAAGTAATCTTCTTCAGCTCTTGATTGAACTCCGAAAAGCTCCTGAATAGCCTGCCACAATTCCTTGGTAGTTTCATATCCCATGAGTTGAACAGCCACATCTAGTGCCATCGAGTTGTAGAGCCATCCCAGCAAGAGTTAGTCGACTGCAAGCCAAGCTTCATATTGCGAGTTGAGTGATCGTTCCTCTAATGAACTCACTCTGTCATTGCTGGCCACTTGAGAACTTGAAGTTGCTTTAGAGGTGGTTGGAATAAACATTGGTAGGCAGGGTATCTGACCGGAGAGGTGACCTTCAAGTTTGTAACTCATGAGGATTGGCAACGCGAGGGTCTTCCACAGCATGAAGTTCCCTCGTTCAAGCTTTGTGGTGGTGAGTTGATTCAGAAGTTGATTTACTGTCTCTTATACACATCTAGATGTGTATAAGAGACAGATGCAAGGGTCTTCCACAGCATGAAGTTCCCTCGTTCAAGCTTTGTGGTGGTGAGTTGATTGAGAGGTGGCGTGGTGAACTTAACTGGTCCAGTGGAGGAGTTGTTTTCGGTGAAGGTGGCGTCGACCATTTTTGGCTCTGATACCAAGTTAAAGGTCGAAGTTGGCTAGGAATTAATACGTCCTTTGGACTTCCCTTTCCTCTGTTTTTCTTCCTTTTATATTATATTTCCAATGAATACATGAATGCTACAGACCTATTGCTTTATACAAGTTTGCCCTAATTCTTACAATAGCAATGGCACAAAAGAATAAGAATATTACAAGTGGCACAATATGATTGGTGAGTGGTAAACAAATTTTAACGACCTTGGTGAGTCATCCCTTCTTCCTCCACCTTGGCTTTTCCTTTTCCATTTCTAATTTCTTCTCTAACATTGTCTTATTGATAAAATATAAAATTTATCCTAATTTATCAATTCTATTTATAGAATTGAATATTTACTGAAGAAGATTTAATGTTTTTCTCTGTTGTTCTAAGTGGATTGGGATATTTAATCAAAGAATCCATGTTGCTTTCTTCCACTTGAAACCTAGTTTCTTTAGTTGTGTGAGTTTGTTTTGTATGATTATTTGTTTTATTTGTTATTGCTTATTCCTCTCTTCCTATTGTATTTTGAATTTTTTTTTAATTGTGTCTTGACTTTAGATTGGGAGCTTTCTTATCTTTTTTGTGATTTAATACCTTAAAAAAATTGATTAGTTTAGTGATATGCCCGCCTATCATGTTAATAAAATTATATAATTCAATGGAACAAACTTCTTGTTATAAAATCTTAGTAGATTTCATTATAGTGATAAAAGATTATGAAAGATTTAATAAATTTAATGTAGCCAGTAAAGAAATTCCACCACTATATTAATATGTTTGAATAATGGGAGATTATTAGAGATTAAGTAAACAAATGATAAATTCACTATCAATAGAAAAAACTTAGTGCTCATAAAACTGATTTGCGTAAAAAATCCACTTAGTCGTTCTCACAATTGTCCATGGTGGGGTTTGTCACTTTTTCAAAAACAAAAAAACTTTGGGCTTTAATTGAAACAATAGACTTCATATATTAAATAAATATTAAATATTTTGCCTGTATTTGATTTTAATCATTTATTATTTGAATTACGCTTTTTAAAATAATCGAGAAAATGACAATAGATGACATTTATAATGCCCAAAACTTATCTTTGGAATAAATGTGATCTAACTATTTTTTTTTATTTAAAAAGTTTGATTTCTAAATTTAGTCATTTTAAAAAGGAAGATAGAAAACATCAAACTAAAAGAACATCAATGGTTATTGATAGATTTAAAATAACAAAAAGAAAAAGAAAATATTGATAGAGAATATCTAACATTGATAGACTTCTATCAATTCTATCACTAACAGATACTGATAAACTTTTATTAGCCTCTATCAAAGAAGATTAAAATTTTGTTACTTTGTATAAATAGTTTCCCTCATTTTTCTATTTTTGAAAATCACTTTTGAAAATATATAATAGTTTTTTGAATTTTTAATTACATTTAATAAGAGTAAACTTTTCAAGTGTTTAATTTTAACAAATAATTATTTTTTTTTTTTAAAAATGAAGGGTTTGAGAACCATTTAAAATCATTTTTGAAACACCATTTAAAATCATTTTTGAAACACTTTCCATGTTTATTTTAAACTCTTTCACCCAAAAAAGAAGGTTAAATAAAAATAATTTTTTTGATTTTTTTTTTCTTTAGTCAATCCAAATAGGTTAGTTTTTGAACTTTTAAAAAGTACTTATTTTAACCTATATTATATTAAGATTTTGTTAACTCTTTAATAAAATGAAAAGGTAATTTGTATTTTTAAATAACTAGACAACAAAATAAATTAATTACGTTAAAAATTCTAGAGTTAATTTCAATTTTAAATATGATGACAAAGGAAGAGAATTTAAAAGACATTTTTCATTTAAAATTCATCATTCAGTATTTTAACGTATTGATTGTTGACATTTTACTTCAACTACATCTTGTTCAATATATCTTGAATTAAGCCATCCAAAAATACAAAGTCAATCACATATCTATTGAAGAGATAACATAATTTCTTTTTAAAAATTTACGAAATAAAACGAACGCAGAATAGAACAAGATTAGGCTAAAATAAAATTTGATCTCTAATTAAATTTTATGTATAGGAAAATCCTAAAATTTTCATGTTAAGACTAATAAATATATGAATTTTATATATAAAAATACCAATAAAATTAACATAATTCAACCGACGTAATACTTGCGTTATCCAATGTTCAAGAGCAATTTGTACGAATGACCCAATTTTTTGGTCCAAAATGTCAAATGACCCATTTTTAAAAAATAATGTCAATTGACCCTCTATTGACATCATCGCCATACCAAATTACATAAATTACCTTTACACCCGCCACACGAGGTAAATCTCGCTCTCGTCTAATTAAACGCTCTCGCTCTCGCTCTCAATTCCCGGTTTGATGTGATTGCTCGTCAGTGTACGAATGATTTGATAATTTTCACGACGGAAGCCTCAAATCAAATCAGAATACCTAAACACAATACAATGGTGATTTCTTTAAACTCTAAACTCCATTTCAAAGGTGATTACTTCTCTGGTTTCTTATGGTGTTTTGTTGAACGGAGATTTTTCGAACGGGGATTTCCAAGACGAGGCTTTTTCAGAAAGGTGTTTCATTATTTTGAGTTTATTTAATTATTTTTGCTATGTTATTTTTGGAAAGGTTGCATTACGAAATTTTGTATTGGGAGGGAGTAAAAGAAAGAGCAAGAGTAAAAGAGAAAGCGAGATTGAGAGTGAGAGTACACTTCAATTGCTCGTACAACTTAATGACAAATGTTTTCTTGCTTTGTAAGATGACAGAAAAGTGTCTACTTATTCGATATAGAGGTGATTGGGATGAGAATGAAAGTTTGTATATTGGGGGACAGTTGATAGGAATCATTGTGTCTCATATATTGAAGTATGAATAACTTAAATCTCGCATTTACAGGATTACAAATGTTAGTTCTTCAGAGTTTGATCTTATACTGAAAGTTAAATATAAGCTTGAATTTGAAACCCTCCACAATGCATAATGAATGATGATGGTGTTCGCTTCCTTCTTTTGCGATAAGAGCTTAGTAGACTTCAAATAACTGTAACGTTAAAATATAATCATGACGAAAATATTAGAATGAGGATTGGAAATGTGAGTTATGATGATACGACTGTGGATAGACAATACGATGAATCATATCAGTTTCGTCGAGAAGAGGATGATATTCCATTATCTACCAACACTATACCATCAACATTTGATTATATGGATTGTGGTCCTTCAGTGGATGTGAATGAGCAACTAGCAGGATTGAATGAAATGGGTCGTGATCATGGAGATGTGTGTCGTTCTACAGTAGCTTCAGTGGTTCCACCATTTGTGTCTTCGAGTCATAGGACAGAGTTGATTATGCCTGGCACCTCTTCATCTGGGACAGAGGACATTGAAGTTGGTCAACTATTTTTGAGCAAAAAGTACTTGAAAATGAGATTATCTATTCTATCCATCAACAAAAATCTTGAATTTAAGGTCAGGAAATCAACCAAATCTCTGTTCACTGTCAAATGTATTGGGGAGACATGTAAGTGGAGCCTTCATGCAGTCAAAATGGAAGAGTCTGATATATTCAAGATCACAAAGTACTACAGTTCGCACACATGTTCCATTGAAATTTTGAATCACGACCATAGACAAACAATTGTTACAGTTGTTGGTTAGCTCATTAAAGATAAGTTCACGGTAATAGGACGTATTTATAAACCTTGTCATATCGTTGAGGATATGAGGAGAGATTATGGTGTGAACATAAGTTATGATAAAGCATGGCACGCAAGGGAAGCTGCGTATGATCTCACTAGAGGTACTCTATGATAACTTGTAGAAATACAAGTTATTTATGCCACCTTATCTAGATATTGCGGCCAAAAGTTAGTAATTATGCGCCAATTGTATGGAAATTAGCCTAGTATTGTAATAATTATAAATGTTTGCGATTACACCCATTAACACCAAAAAGATGGAAGACAAGCCGAACTTTACTCTGTTTAGCAGGAGACCAAGTCACCGCTTACGCTCAAAGCTCACGAGAGACTAATCAACGCATCTCTGTTACATTACGCCTGTCAATCAATAATGAAGAGACGATTACCGCAATGGCGGCGCAATGCGACAGTTGATCCGAGAGCTATGCTTCAACCGCATGCAGTAATAAAAACAAACACCGCATGTGAACCTATGATCGAAAGATGTAGCTGAGCAACGCAAGAGCGGAGGATTGAGACACGTGTATAACTAACGGTTGTGTAGAATTGATGGACTGATTGCATAACAGAAGGAATAATATCCCTCCATCTTCGAAATTACCATAACCATGAGTGGGGACCACAAGGCCGGAATCAAAGATCTGCACCTATAAATACCCCATTGATTCTAGAGAAAAGATATGCTACTTGATACAAGGCTAAGTGCTGCTAGATTAAAGAGAAAAGGCTGAGCTGAGTTGAGTGAAGAAATCCAGGAAGAAGACGAGATAAGGCCAAGAGGTGAATCTCGGAAGCTCTGTGCAAAGATCCCTGCTACAGGTAGAGCAAGCCTGAGAGGGAAGCTTTTCCTACCATCAAATCCATCATATCCGGCAAGCAGATCTTCATTAAGTCAGTGCCAAGACATTGGCACTTGTTTGTATCTGTTCTATCTCCCTTTCATTGTGTATTTCATGTTTTCTTTATCTCTTCATTCACACACCATGTATCAAACGCTTAGTATAAATATTAAATGTTTCGATAAATTCCATTTACCATTCTCTGTCTATTTCCATTCACCTATCAATCACGTTCTCCATGATGTCTCTTAACCCCCTGATGAGCAATATAAATCACTAAGAACTTAATCTGTATTAAAGATATAAAATACGTTTAGCTAAAGCATGCTAAATGGAATCTTCACCTGTGAGATCAGAAGTGAAGGTGTCATTCTGATCTATCGAGAGAAGGTAGGGAGAATGCGTTAATTAAAGCAAGTAGTACTTCCAGACATGGAAGCTACCTTGCATTCATTACGTTAGTCTCTGTTTCATCACATACATGTGGGAGTGCAGTCGATCACTGAGAGGTGTACGTCAAAAGAAGAGCGGAACAGTATTTGTACCTTCAATCCAATTAAAAACTTGCGTTGTTTGTATTATTTTTCTTTCTCTTTCTATTCCGTTCATAAGACTTGTCGCCGTATCCCATGTCTTTGCATAACTTTCACAGCCAGCCTTAATCCCATCATCTTGTACATGAAATCTGTATCTTGTATCATCTTGCTTAGGTTTATTGTATTTTTATGTTTTTATCGCATCTTTACTGCTTTCCTTTATTTTATTGCAATTTATATACTTGTACAAACATAGTTTTAAAGATTGAAAACTTGATCACATGTATCATGAACATATCACAATAACCTAAACCAGTCCCCGTGTTCGACCTCGGATCACACCAAGAAACTTGCGGTGGAATTACACTTGGTTCCATCATAAGGAAACTTGTGACAATGCATGGCATACTACATGAACATCCATAATTAACGCATAATTAGAAGTATTATCGCATCATTGTAAGCAATTTATATCATCAACCCAAACCCATTACACTCCAAAATATTCATACTCCATACTACATGCTTATGGAGAAGCGTTAAAAATAGAGAATCTGGGTACAGTCTTTAAGATCGAACTTGAAGATGAGGTGCATTTCAAGTATATGTTTATGGCCTTAGGGCCTTGTATTATAGGTTTCGCAAGCTGTTGGCCTTGTATTATGTTAATGGGTTGCACTTGAAAGGAAAATACAAAAGCACCATGTTGGTTGCGGTTTCTATGGACGGGAACAATCAATTATACCCACTAGCATATGCAATAGTGGACAATGAAATCGATCAATCATGTAAATGGTTTATGTCAAACTTGAAATATAGTATAGGAGAACTCGATAATCTAGTGTTTGTGTCTGATCGAATGGTATCTATCGGCAATGCTATTCGTGCATTTTTTTCCCATGGCATTTTATGGATTGTGCATATGGCATATAAAACAAAATCTGGTTACAAACTTTAAGGATAGCACGGTTGTTAAGATATTTAGAGATGCAGCAAGGGCATTTCACATGATAGAGTTCCAGATAAAATGGGACGAACTCCGTAGTTTTCGAGACGGTGCTGTCACGAAATATTTGGAAGACATCGGTCTTCAAAGGTGGGCACGGGTTTACCAAATAGAACGAAGATATGATAACATGACATCCAACAGTGCAAAGTGTTGCAATTCGTTAACTAAAGAATATCGACTATTTCCCATAGTATGCTTGATTGCACATATTAGAGGAATGCTCCAATCGTGGTTTTATGAACGGAGGAATTACTGGGCATCTAGAAACGACATTGTAGTCTAACTACTGTGAAACTTGATTGGCAAGTGAGGCTGATAAGGGTAGACGATATCGGGTAGAGCCTATTGATTGTTATCTGGTACAAGTGCGAGATAATCGATTGGATGGTCTTGTTAATCTTCACACAAAGGAATGCATGTGTAAGGAATTCGACTCACTTGGTATCTCGTGTTCGCATGTAATTGTTGCTGCCAAGGAACGAAATATACCCATCCACAGTCTTTGCAGTCGGTTTTATATAGTGGACTCTCTAATGACTGCGTATGCGGAGCCTATAAATCCACTTGGCCACATATTTGAATAGAAGAGACCTCCTAGACATGTAGAAAATATTATCCTTCCTCCGAATTTTGTGCCACAAGCCGGACGATGGAGAATGATAAGAATACCATCTAGAGGAGAATTTTACAGACAAATGAAATGTGGTCGGTGTGGGAATTATGAACATAACCGCCAAAATTGTACCAATCCGCTTACAACCGTGCGACGTGCTGAAAATGCTAGAGATCGTGACACAAACACCCCCCATCTAGTTTAGTTTGTAACTAACTTGTAACATTTCATTTGTTATAAATACCATTGATCAACTTTTCATACGTCATACTTGTAATATACTTGTAACATACTTCATACTTTTTCAAACTTGTAACATACTTCATACTTTTTCATACTTCATACTTGTAACACTTCATATTGAAGGATCTCATACCGACAGTTCCATGAGTAGGTTTAGATCGCTTCGATTTCATAGTGACCGAAACACAAACGACATATATTCAACACATATAGTTATGCATCTAAAACTCATTATCGACATGCTCAGAATACAAAAAATTAACAAGGAAAAAGGTTCATACTAGATGAAGACTCTCTTCATATGTCTGAACCCTCAGTAGCGGAAAACATCCCACCGATCTACCAGCACCTGGCAAGAATGTCGACTGCAACAGCACGATCCAAACGTACACGAACAATGCAGCGGGGTCGACACCACCACAAGAGAAACTCAGGTATCCTCGGCGTCAAAAACCCAAAAAGTGGCCTTTGGTGAGTTTGGTAGAGGACGGAGGAGAAGGTGACGTGTAGACGATAAGCAAGTGGGAGATGAAACTTTACTATCATATAGCGGAAATGCTTATCATATAGTAGAGCTACACGATCGTGTAGGAAAAACTAAACGATCGTTTAGGAAAAATATATGCAATCGTTTAGGAAAAATGTATGCGATCGTTTAGAGAAAGCGTGAGACAGACGATCGTTTAGACGAACGAGCTTCTATCGTATAGGCTCTCGCGATTGCTCTCACAGATTCTTTTGGGCACACGATAATACGAATGCACGATTGAATTAAAATGAAAACGATTTTCATTGTTTTAATCCGCCGGTTACCATAAATCCGTTAATTATCAAATAATTTAGTTAATAAATATAATCATATTATATTTATATCTTATAGTTTGATATTATATATCTACTATAGTATTTTCTCCCCTATTTGATATAAATCATATTTATATCTAATTTCCTCCAAAATAATGTATCTCATACATTTGGCCAATTATATCATATATAATTGAACTTCCTCTTGTCAATTTGAACATTTCAAATTAACCCAAACACTGGTTCTCGACTTTATCCAAGCTACCCAGGTGACCTAATGAACCTGGACTCGAAGCTCCAACGGTACGTGAATAGCTGACTAAACTCTTTAACCACAAGATACACCATCCGTTAACTATCAGTGATTCCACTAAAGACCAACATCTGAATTCTTCTTACCACAGATATATTTCTGTGTCCATCGGATATAACCAATCATGAGTACGATGACCCTTCATAGATGCTCATAAGTACAACTGGACCAATTTATCGTTTTTCCCCTATAATTACATGTCACTTCTTAAGTACCACTGATTCCTTTAATGAACAATAAACATAGTCCAACTATGTGTGAATACCTCTCGGGCCAAGAGAAGGTGTGTGGCACCACATCATTCAAGTCCTGGAATTAGCCCTTAAGGAAGCCATCTATCTACTTAACCCTACCTTGAGGAATGAGTGAATTCCATCTTGTGTAGCTGAGTTCCCAGCTCTCAAAGTAGACAAATCCCCAAAATGGTAGGTTTGAATAAGCGACCTGGCCACTCGCACCCATACAAATCAAAGGACCGCCCTCAATGGCAGGAGTTTCTAACTCACTCAGGATTGAGGTCATGTTACCTATGGTCATCCTAGTAGAGTGAAGTCTCTATCATGAATGGTGTTATATAACGAGACATTAACACTTCGTGGTCAGGTCTTATAAAAACTCTTTGTATAGGACGCCCCCACTCGCATGTCCCCAACACGAATGATCAGGATCAGACCATCTATGATAAGTCACAACACTTATAACCATTCTACAAAGCGGGCCACGTCCGTAACATTACTAGGATAAGGTTTTCCTCCTATATCCATATACTACTGACCATTTTGGTTATCACTCAAGACATGATCTACTTGTATGTCATCACATACATGCTTGAGTCACATACAGATAACCAGGGATTTTATGTTTATTGGTTTGTGGTAAAGCAAATAAAACAAATAACTGAGCAAAACAACAAGATGTGAAGTAAATATCATATATTAACAATCACATATGTTCGTATATACTGTTTACAAACTATAGGACGAGACTTTAAGGCATCAACCCCAACACATACTTCATACTTTCATCTTGTAAACAAAAAACAATAACAAGCTGGAGTATTTTTATAATAGCAATTTTCATACTCTCTCAATCTTCATACTCTCTCCATCTTCATACTCTCTCAATCTGCATACTTGTAACAAAAAACAATAACTTCATACTCTCTCAATGTTAAAACTTGTAACAAAAAACAATAACTTCATACTCTCTCAATGTTAAAACTTGTAAAAAAAAACAATAATTTCATACTCTCTCAATATTCATACTTGTAACAAAAAACAATAACAATCTCGCTCTCTCTCAAAATCTCACTCTCTCAATCTCACTCTTTCTCAAAACCTCGCTCTATCTCAAAACCTCACTCTCTCTCAAAATCTCGCCCTCTCAATGTTTGAACTTTGAACCTTGAACTATATAATGTTCTACATACTATTGATACAATGAAAAGAGCAATAGTTCAATTATGCATGTTCTGATAAAATTATGATATTGAACTTTGAACTTTGAACTTACATAAAAAATACATGTTCAATAATACAATGAAAAGAGCAATAGCTTTATTATACATAAAAAATAAATGTTTTTACATACATAAAAAATACATGTTCTATAAACATAAAAAATATGGAGTGTTTGCCTATAGTTGACACGCTAACTGCTTCCTATATTCACTCATTTTCTCCTGAATGATTACGGACGAATCAACACCAGTCACCAAGTGTTCTAGTAATTTGATTGTGAAGATGCCACAATCAAGTGACCCGTGTTCTATGTCGACGTTCATAGGTCATGAGATTTTCCAACGGGCTGTGGATAGGTCCGACTTTGAACGATCCACGTCACAGTAGTGAAGTAGGGATGGTACTATGACCGTTAATGGCTCTAGCCAATTCACTAGCTTTGTCATTGGTATGTATGATGGAAGTGAATCGAACACGAATTTGTGGCCTCTATTATTGTCCATTGCAAGGACCATCCAGTGGTCACTAATATTCATCGCTGTATAAACGAAATCCACATCTACCCATTTGATATCGAATTTACTGGTGACGTAGTCCTTATACGTGTCTTCATCTTCCCATGCTAGGGCAGCCTCCAGAAATGTCTTATTCTTTATTCATTTTAGTACCCCGCCACGAGCATTAAGGTGACTCTGTCAAATAAAATGAGAAGTTAAGTAATGAAATATAATGAGAAGTTAAGAAATGAAATATCAAAATTTACCGTTACACTAATTGGCAAGATGGTGAACTTGTGCATGCACATGTCGGGCCGGGTAGAAAATTTTTCTTTCATAAAAAAAAAATAAAGTATTTATGGTTTGCACAAAAAATTACTATGTCAATAAAAGTGTAAAATAGCCAACATGTAAAGAAGTCAAGACTAGGAAACTTACATCGCACTTGACCAACGAATTCGAGGTAATCAATTCCTTGAATAATTGCTTGGTGAGTGGTTTAAAGGAGTTCTCTCGAACCTCGTTGTCCGTATTATCGCCCGAGATCTAACCCATCATTTCTGTAAGGATATTGTGTGGAACATCATGTGCTACGTTATATGTGACAATCACTTTGGATAGTGACGTAGCTACACTTGGGAGATTATGCTTAACCACACTTTTCTTCTTCACTTGGGCTGGAGGTGTATATTTATCAATAGGTTTCCTCTTACGACTAATTCTTCGAGATTTCTACATAAACAGATAACAAAAGATTACTCATCAAGAAATATAAAAATATAAACAAAGATTACTGATCAATAAATTACTCACCAGTGTAACTTCTTCTGGGGTCGTAACAATCCAAGAAGTGTCGGCTTCTGGGATGCTAGACATGTCAGCCTCTGTATGTGGCATGGTGAGTAAGGCTGACATGTCGGGCTTTGTTTGTGGGACGTCGGCCTCTATAGGTTCGACATCAATTGGTGATGTCGTGGTGGTATCGGGCTGTAGAGGGGGGATGAGAGTGTCAGAGGTAGTCGCATTATTGGTATCAAGATCTCGAGATGGGATGGGTGACCTAGTCGTCTCCTCATTCACTGTGGAACCCTTTAATTAGTAAAGTAAAATGATGAGTTCACGAACACGTAAAAACTAAACACATAAAGACATAAAATGATAATAAATGCAAACCTTGCACATAGATTGCAACAATGATAGGATGGCTGATAATTGCCCTTCCATGTCCGTCATGTTTTCCTCCATACTGGATACACGACTATCTAAACCCGATATACGGCCATCCAACCTCGATAGTGAGCTGTCAATGGTCTGCAGGTATGAATAAATAAACTCGTCGGGATTGGCTCCCTCCCTGCGAAGGGCAGCACACTTAGGACACTCCTCATTCATAGGTCGCTCTCTACGGGAGTCCACAAGATAGACATCAAGTTGGTTCAACTCGTCCTCATCGCGTACGTCCCCCATCACATTATGGAACATATCATCACTAGGTGTGTATGTCCCTCATTTCACCCTTCCATATTCAGCATACTCGTGCTCAGAATGCTTAGGTGTATCCTTTCCCTTCACCCTGACAACTTCATCATTGTCATCTCCACGATGCTC
The DNA here is from genome assembly GCF_009727055.1 of Benincasa hispida. Classification (NCBI taxonomy): domain Eukaryota; kingdom Viridiplantae; phylum Streptophyta; class Magnoliopsida; order Cucurbitales; family Cucurbitaceae; genus Benincasa; species Benincasa hispida. Next base: position 57,531,404 of record NC_052353.1, on the reverse strand, counting down.
ATCACCTCACTTTCACTTTCAGGACTACCTCCATCACTAGTCGACCTATTGCCACTTTCAGAACTATCATCATCCACACCTAGATCAAATATAGGTCGTCTGTTCACTAGGGTATCCCAAAACTCCCTCTTAGCTTCTGACATGACAATACCCTTTTTAACATTTATCTGCATTAACAACCCAGTAAATTGGTTAATGTCAATTTAACAACCAGATAAACATATTATGCATAGAGTAAACGTACATTGTTAGACTCGAATATCTCTCTCTCGAGTACTTTGAAGGACACTGAGTGGGAGGATGACTATCATAATATGTGGGGCAAAGCCACCTTACTCCTTCACTCTGTAATGTTCTCAGCCATCGATGAAGCTAGGATCTCATATGTCCATACCTAAATAAAATTTAAAATATATTAAGAAAAATAGTAATGTTAAATCAAATAACACGATTATTATGTTAAGCAAATTTACCTAGAGCGCTTGTGGAAATCCACGTAATGAGTAGTTCACAACGTAATTTTTATTTCCTTTGACCCTCATCTTGTATAGACTGTTCTTATCATTCAACGCAGTCTTTAGGGCATCCAATATCCTCTCCTAAATAATGGTTCCCCAATCAAGACTGTTGTAGTACTCTAAGTTTTGAACGTCCTTAAAACGTTTGAGGTCCACTGCATTTTTCTGTTTGTTTTTCCCCATCATTGCGACCTCAGTATAGTAAACTACTGTGATCTTCACAGCATCATCATCATTTTCAAACTCCAATTTCTTGTATTTTTCTTCAAGTTGACGGAGATGTAAGGTGTCCTTCATCATTCGATTACCAAAATACTTGATAGCAAGTTCATACGAGGACTGTTGGTTCTGATCAACTCATGTTGGGGATTGCCACAAACCATATCAACAAAAAGTCATCTTTTGAAAAAGTGACAACCTTTCCACAAATAGAAAATGACATTGAGTCTGATCTCGTCCTCTTCACTTCTCTCAGCAACATGTGATGGATAATTGGGCTATTAAACACCATGTCAACGTCTACAAATCGCCAAAAAACTGTTCTCTTGAACATGTCCAATTGCCTTGGCGTAAGTTTCTCCTTCACAATCTTGTTTGCATTAGCAATGTGGGCCAAACTCGTTACTTGACCAGGAAATCGATCGACTTCGGGTATTCTAAAACGTGTTGCTATCTTAAATCACTCCTGCATGAAATAAAGATTCAATCAGTAAACTCCTTCAGAAAAAAAAATTGTAAAACAACATTCTATTTAAATCTCGCTGGATTCGCTCTCGCCGGTATCGCTTTTTCTGGGGTCGCTCTCTCTAGTAACTCTCACTTATCTCGCTCACATTCTCTCTTTTTACTCGTCTTCAACCATATAACACATCGAAAACCAGAAAAAAAAATAAAAAAAACCATAGGTTCACAGTATTTCTAAACTCCGGAACGACCTACCCTTTCTGGTGTCGCTTTCTCTAATATCGCTCTATCGATTTCACTCTCACTTATCTCGCTCACAAATTCTTTCTACTCGTCTTCAACCACAGAATACATCGAAAACTAAAAAAATAAACAAACAAAAAACCATATCAGCGTATTTCTAAATCCAGAACGACCCACAAAATTCCATTACCAATCAGTGTAAGACATTTTCAGACACAGATTGAAAGATTTATCAATCATATTCGATTTGTCGATGGTAGTAGAATCGTTTGCAAGCCAAAATAATGGATTCTAAAGAATTTTTTAGTTTATGAGTGATACGAAGCCATTAGCCTTAAAAAAATTTGAATGAAGAATTTTTAGTTTTGGTGGATTCTCAGTAAAAAAAAGTAAGAAGACGAAGCAGCAAGAACAATTTACGTAATTTAATATGACAATAATGTAAGTAGAAGGTCAATTGATAATTTTTTAAAAACAGACCATTTGACATTTTGGACCTAAAAATTGAGTCATCCATACAAATTTAGGTCCAAAATTGAGTCATCCATACAAATTTACATATGTTCAAGTGGAAGCCGTTAGGTAAAACATTATTTCGGTAATTGACGTACGCTATCCATTAAAATCTCGTTTTAGATTTTTTTTTTTTTAAAAAAAATAGGACATTCCTTTCCTTAAAAAAAAAAAAAATTAGGACAAGGACATTCCTTTATAGGACGACAAAAGATGTTAATCACTTAATATATGGAAGATACATGATGTGATGTATAATCTCCAAAAATTGATTAAGATTGATCAATCTTCCAAGATTTCCAAATCTCTCAAGATAACTTATTTCATTAAACTAAAAAAAAGAAAAGGAGAAAAAAAACTAATTAAAATTCTAACTTTAAGAGAACCAGAAAAGAAATGTGATAAAAACTCTTCCATTGATATGAGTTGGTTTTGGTTTGTACAAATACATATGTGATAAGAACTATGATCTGCGTCAAAAAACAACTGATGTGGGTCAGTTATTGGGCCCCCAACAGCTCAAGTACATGACAGTTCTCAAAGATTCCTCCGATTGCTTCCACTTCTGATCGGAAACCGCCGTAGCCGACGGAGAAGAAAGCTTCCTAGCCTGAGAAACCGATCTAACATGGTTTTTAGCGTACTGTTGAAGCGATCTAATGGTATGATTCCACCGGCAAATCCCTTGATCTTTCAAGGCCTCCACCACTCCAACACTGGCTGCTACAACCCAAGCTCTTCTCGAACAACTCATTTTTGCGCTCTCTCACTTCAATTTTTTTCTCTTGCGTCTTCAATATTCTGAATGCTTGAAAATGAATTGGGATTTGGTGATTATATATATACACACACACAAATTAGATCAGATTAAACAGGGGAAAAAGCCCCTGGTTTTCTTTGTTTTCAGTGGTCAAAATGGACATAAATGCCCTTGAGGTCCACGTATCAGGGCAAGAGATGGGAGGGGTAGAGTTGGGCACATGGTTTTTAATTTGGAGACTAAACCGCTGCGTGACAAAATCTCTTGCCTTGGAATTGATTTACAAAAATTCATAATTTAAAAATTTTTTTTTTTCATCATCCAATGTATCTGGATGAACTTTACTAACACGTTATCCCATAATGTTTATTTGTTTGTTTTTAATTTTTTATTCATAGAGATTGCCACTTTACTTTATTATATTATTGTATGATGAATCGTGCCCATGTTGAGAGGGCTTCAATTATGACTCATGTTGTATATATTTTATTACTAATATAGTTTGTGTACTCATCACTTAAAGTTGTATGCATCAAAATTTTAAATTATAATAAGGTCGAACAATTTTTTAGGCCTCATCCGTTCTTGTCGTTAGCTGCAAGTTCTTACAGACTTTGACATTCGGGTAGAATCAATGTGGTGTCAAGTCCAATACGCTCCAATATTGAAGTTAGTACTATAACTAAATTAAACACATCGAAAACATCCACACTCTCCTCTTTTGAGTGTAAGATTAAGAATGTCAAAATTGTATCTCACACTCAGAGTTGCAAGAGTGTTAGATTGAGAACAGTTCAATTGATATATATTTAGGCTTTTGAGGCCAGTATTCCACTGTATGCACTTTGGGCAAGGCCCAACAATAGTTTTTTTTTTTTTTTTTTTTTTTAAAGAACGTTGGAAAATTGTTCCAAATACTACTTTAAGTTTTAATCTTATAAAACTAGGAAAAATAGTTTTTCTTAGTTCATCTCGAACGATATTGACTATCAAAAATTAGTTAAAAAAGAAAATCAAAATTTTCTCTCATCAATTTATGAGCCTTCTCAATACACACACTAAAATTGTTTTCAAATTTTCTTTAAACTCGATTATGTTTACTAATTTTTAAAAAAATTTCAGCACAATTTATATCTTCATAATTATATAAATTTCTAAAATTCTAAATGAGTTTTTTCATTATCAAAATAGATTTTCCAAATGGATTAACATTTTTAAATTTTGAGAAAGATCAAATTTTTCAAAAAGTTAAATAAAATTTGAGATATATATAGTTAATTCTATCCGCAATTCTACTAGAAAGCTCAAATATACGATTTGAGTATTGAAATTAACATCGAGATGTAAATAATATCGATAAATAATCTAACGAAATATATTGAGAAAACTTCAAAACTCCAAATAATTGATAAGTTTTTTTTTATAAATTGTTTAAAAAGATACTAGTTTTTATAAGGTAAAAATACTTTTACAAATTTTAAAAGATGCTAGTTTTTATAAGATGAAAATTAAAATAAATAAGATATAGAATGCACGATTTAAGCTATCTCTAGCTTAAGTGATGGTAAAGAAACTCCAATAATGTAGAATTGTCTTAAATCGACCCAAAAATTTAAAATCCAACGCTAGCTTTCGTTCCTATATTTTAAATTTCCCTATTTTGATCTTTAATTTTAAATGTCTAACTTCCAATAATATATATCTTATTCTAAAAAACATCTCTTAGTTTGTTATTTTTTTCTTATGAAATTTATTATTACTATTTGTTTAATCTATTTCGATTGAAATGACTAAATCATAACAATTGAAAATATATGCATCTTTACTTCTTGGTGGATGAACAAGAAATTAAAATTGCTGTAAAGAAAAAGGGGAGAAAACAAGTATCCGTAATTGTTTGATTTCCATTAGCACCATATACCCAATTCATATACATCGCTATAACACAAATCCCCAACCGGCGATTTTTTCGCCCAACGCCACGGCGACTTGGATAAAAAACTTCGCAGCAGCATCTCCGGCGGCGGTGGGCTGGCTTCATTCGGTAATAATTTGATTTTTGATTTTTATTTTTTTGAAATTAAATCTATATCATCCATTTAGCTGAATTCTTAAAGATCAAGAACTTTTAATTGGGACCCCAACAGCTCAAATACATGACCGTTCTTAAAGATTCTTCCGATTGCTTCTGCTGTTGCTTGCCAGAAACCACGGCGGCGGAAGAGCCAGTCAATCTGGTGGCCTGAGGCACCGATCTGACATGGTTTTTGGCGTATTGATGGGCGGATCTAATGCTCTGATTCCATCGGCAAATTCCTTGATCCTTCAAGGCTTCCACGACGCCCACACTGGCGGCTACAATCCAAGCTCTTCTTGATGAACTCATGTTTTCGTTTTCCTCTTTCTTTTACTTGTTCGGTTGTGTAAGTTTTGTGATTCTTGATTTTGATGGAGCTATGGGGTCTAGCTGTTTATATATTTCGAAACTGCCCGCGGTTTCTATTATTTCGGTGGACGGCTGGATTTGTTTTTTTCTTTCCTAGACGATATTGCCCCGCAAAACCGGGTTTCTTTTAGTGGACTGAGAGGGGTAAAGTTGGGCTTTTAGGTATCATTTCCACGTGGTTTCCGCGTGGAATTCTGAGGTACAAACCGCCTTTTTCTAAACCGGAGGCATTGGACTCGAGAGTAACGAAATTCTGCCGCTCTTGGAGAAACCAGCTAAACAGTGTACAAAAGGGGCAACGTTGTCAATTCACATCTTTTTTTTTCCAAATTTAGTTAAATTTTTTTAAATTATTATAAAGTTCAATATGTTTGAATATTTATATATGAATATTTTAATTAATCTCTATTTTTTTTTATTTAGTCATAGTTTTCAAGAGATCAATGTCAAAATTAGTTGATGATCTATTCATATATAATAATGTTAACAAAAAATTGGAGGAAATTGAAATGTTATGTAATTTTTTTTTTCTTTTTGGAAACTTCTGCCCAATTTTAATAAGTTTTTGGTGAAAAATAGGAGTGTACATCATTAATAAAAAATACTTAGATTTATCTATAACACATATCTAATAACTACAATCTCATAAAATTAAATTCTTACCTACCAAAGATCTATTATGTTTATTACAAATTTTATAAAAGACAAGCATTCTTAATAGAAAAACATAAAGAATTCACAAATTCATCAATTCTAAAAGAACTATATATATTAATATATATATAATTCAGGTTAGGATGAGTCGAACTCATTTTTTTTTATTCAATCATAGACGTAACCCAATTCAAGAAAAATAGAAAAAAAAATTCAACTTAATAACGCAAGTCTAGTGGTTTGGCAATGGGTAAGCCAGGACGGGGAAGGGTTCCCCAATCCCCATCTCCGATGGAGGATTTTATCCTCATCCTCAGTCAGGGAAATGGGACCGGGGACCCATTCCTCATTTTCCTTTTATTTCTCATGGGATTTTTTTTTTTTTTTTTTAGTAAATTGTCTTTTGTTTGGGATTGGACACTTTAATTGAGCTTAGATTGGACAAATTAAAACTACATAATGTAAAAAGTTAAATACTTAATATAATATATAGAAAATATTTAAAAAAAAAAATACTTTTTTCTATTATATATATAGAAAATATATTTAAAAACCTAATCTGGGCGGGGTCAGAGTCGGGGACACCCTCCCCATCCTTGCCCCTATCCCCAATTCGGAAACCCTAAAGAGGTTCTCGGTTTGACCCCATCGCCACCCCGATTGAGGGGGACCCGACCCCACAAGGAATTTTGCCAACCCTCAAGTCCAACCCAACCCAACCTTTATAATTTAGATTAGATAGTCTAAATTGTTCAAGTTGGATCACAAAGAAAGATGAAGGGCCAAAAAGTCAGAAGTTCTTTCCAACACCCAAAGTTAGAAACCTTTCTCATTCCTCTTTTAAATTTGTACTAATTTATTATATACCATATAAAATATTAAATGAATGCCAACATGTGTTTATTTAATAATAATTTAAAATCACACTTATATTTGTGAGTGAATTTAATAGACCCAATTCCAAAGTTTAAATGATTTTTGGCTCACTTCAAAATCTTACCTACTTCATCGGTAAAAATTACAAAATTATAGTAAAAGAGTACAAGAAAGAGGAGAAGAGAACAAAATGCCAATCCGAGTGGAAAGTTTCATCTTGATAATTTCATTTAAATATAATGTCAATAAAGAATTAAAAAAAAAGGCTGACAAATTTCATTTCCATAAATCTATGACACTTAAAGGACTATTTGGAGTGCTGAATTGAGATATGATGTTTGAAGTTCATATGTCTGTAAAGTTCATATGTTTGTGTTTGGGGTACAGAGTTATTTGGTGTGAGTTCATATGTAGGAAAAATTAAAAGGATATTGTCATTTTAGAAATTATTTAGGAAAATATTGTTGTTTTCAAACTATTTGTAAAAATATTGTCTAGGTCGAATTTTGAATTCTCGACCTTCCCCTTTTCATTTGTAGGTCGAACTTTGAACCCTCGACCTTGCACTTCCTTTAACATTCTTATTTTGAGTCTGTTTAATTATCATTTTGGAGACCTTTCTCTATCAAAAGATCGTTTTTCTAAATTTTCATAACGTCCCCCTGGAATTCCTTCCAAAGCTTGTTGAACTTCCCAATCAAATTCGTCATAACACTCATAATTATTTGATGTGTTAAAAATAATTTTGTATTGGGAGAGAGTAAGAAAGAGAAAGAGTAAGAGATAGAGCGAGATTATGAGAGAGAACGAGATTTTGAGAGAGAGCGAGAGCGAGATAGCGAGATTTTGATAGAGAGCGAGAGTATCCGTACAAATTTTTCTTTTTTTTTT
>NC_052353.1:57508454-57515432 GCF_009727055.1 Benincasa hispida | reverse complement strand
AATCCTCGACTTCTAGCCTCGAACTCCCAAAACAACAATATTTCTCTAATAAGTTTTGAAAATAACAATATTAATATTAAAGGTCCTCATATATATGTGTTTGAAGTGCAGAGTTGAGTTCATATGTCTTGATATCTGATGCATTTTTTTTGCAGAGTTGAGTTCATATGTCTTGATATCTGATGCATTTTTTTTAACTCTAAATAATATGCTTTTATGATTATTATTTATGTTTCGAAACTTTTTTACTCAATAATTCTACCTATCTTTGTTTGAATAAAATATGGATTACAATTTTTTCTTTTAATTTTTAAAACTTTTCTTTCCTTCTTTCCTTCTTTCTTTCTTTCTTTCTTTTTTTTTCTCCCCCACTAACCTATTAAGCTCATTTCCCTCCTCTTTTGATGCATTCATTTTTCTTTTTTTTTTTGCTTTATATTTTTACTATGCATGAATTTTTTTAATTAAATCTCCTTCATCATCGTAACATTCAATGGAATGTCACCACATTTCTTCTAACAATTTCACTTTCATTTCCTCTAAATTTGGAGAATCATCAGAGAACAAATCTCTATTTTTGACTAATTCATGTTGGAAAATGTTTCAGGATTTTTTTTCTTCATTTTATGATTTTTTTTTGTTATATGTTACATACTTTTTAACTACATACTTTTCATCTAAATATTCTTAACAGTATGTGAATTCATTACGTATAGATATTATACTTAATGTAGACAAAATAATATTTTAACAACTTTACAACATACTTTAATAATCATCAGTCTTACAATGGTCGGAAGTGGTCGTTGAAGTTGATTATCGATGATGATTTTTGCTGGAGTTTGTAGTTGGAGGTGGTTGTCGAAGCTTGAAGTTGGTCACATGAAGGTGTATTGGAATTACTTGTCGAAGTTTGTCATTGGAGGTGGTTTTCGAATCCCAGAGTTGGTTGAACAAAAGTGATTGTCAAAGTTGATTATCGAAGATGATTTTCGCTGGAGATTGTAGTCGAAAGTGACTATCGAAGCCCGAAGTTAGTCACATGAAGGTGATATTAGAGTTGGTTTCAGAGTTTGCCGTTGAAGGTGGTTGTCGAAGCCTCGAATTGGTCATCGGAGTTTCTCACTCAAAGGTGATTTTCATTAGAGTTTGTATTCGGAGTTTGGATTTCGTCATCGAAATTGTCATCGGAGGTGGTTGTCGGAGGCCAGAGTTGGTTGTCGAATTGTCATTGGAGATGGTTGTTGGAGCCCAGAATTGGTCGTCGGAGTTTTCATTGGAGGTGGTTATCGAAACTCGGAATTAGTTTTCGAAGTGTGATAGTGACCGATAGGTGAAGCTATTGAAAACATGGGAAGAAGGGAGAATTGTGGTGAGTTGAAGTGAATTGATAAAATATACCAACTCAACTCCACCAACTTAGGTGAGCCAAACACCCTTTTAAATATGTCTTAGAGATTCAAATTTTCTTTGATCGATGTGTACGGTTAACTAGTTGGTATGGTAGCTAACTAAACATAAGCCTCATTCTTCTCTTGAAATTTAGGATTGAATATACTCGATTATTTTTTAAAATCCAAAAAAAAAAAAAAACAAAAAAAAACAAAACAAGTTTTCTTTAATGAACAAGGGTAAAAAGCCTAACTAAAAGTTTAAAACACATAAGTTGAGCTATCTTTCCTTTGGGCCGGTTCACAAGTCGCGAAATGAAATGATATTTTCTTTTATTATGATTATTTTTTAATAGCATTCCTTAATGATTTGCTTGTGTTGATGGAATTAGTTCTTTAGCCCCATGGATGGAAAATTAAAATCACAATCCTAATCCAATTGAAAGGCATCCACCCAAGTATCACAAAATTGAATCTTATCTCAATAATCAATAATTGTGTAAAATTATAGTGCTTAAGAAGGGGAATATTTGGTTTTACAATGGTTGAAACAATCACACTCCCAACCCCAAAGCCTTCGTTAATCATTAATTACAATTAAAAACTGATGAAGGGAGGAAATTACTATGAGCTCAACTGCTCCAAAAATCGGCCATCGATGTCTCCTTGGAATTAACTTGGCTCGAACCGCCGCGGGTCCAACCGGAATGTGTCGTTGGATGGTTTGGTCGATTCAGTTATTAGGACCCTAACAGCTAAGGTACATGACCATCCTCAGAGATTCCTCCGACTGTCGGAGGTGGTTGGCGGAAGGCACGGCGGAGGAAAGCTTCTTAGCCTGAGAAATAGACCGGACATGGTTTCTAGCATAGTGGTGAGTCGACCTGAAGAGATGATTCCACCGGCAAATTCCTTGATCCTTGAGGGCCTCCACGACGCCGACGGTGGCCGCTACAACCAAAGTTCTTGTTAAAGAGTTCATTTTGTTGTTTTTCTCTAAAAAGTCTTGATAATTTGCTTCTTGGATTTCAATTTGTGTTGGTTGAACTGAAATTTGGGGGTGGTGGTTTTTTATACACACAACAAACGGGCTGCCCCTAGTTTTGCTTTTGTTATGTTGGGTTGTTTTTGAGTGAAAATAGACTTAATTGCCCCTTTGAAACTTCGTTTCCGATTATAAGTGGAGGGGTAGAATTGGTTTTTACAAGCTACAATTATTGGGATAAATCCGGTTAAGTTGGAACTGGGAAATGGAAATACAGCCTTGGTATTTCCCATTCTCCCCTGGATTGTGGGAAAAACAGCGGATTTTTAAATACAGCTCACCCAATTCCACCTTTTTTCTTTCTTATCTCCAAGTACTTTTATTTTGTTAAATTATAACTCTTATATTAATTCACTATATTTTTTTTTTCTAAAAAAATAATAAATAAAAATCTCTATAGTTGTCTTTTCATAATTTTCACTTTGTCTTTAGTTAAACATATAGATACATAAATATAGAAACTCCTTGTGCCAATAGCCTATGGTTTGTTAACGTTACTTCTTCATATTTTAATATTTTACACTTATTTTGCACTTTTACTCCTTTTAGTTAATTAGAGATAGAATTAAAATGTTATTGTAATTTTTAAACTTTTAAATGTCTAATTTTAATTTTATATTTTATTTAATCGGATAAATAAAAGGACTCACAATGAGTCCAATGTGCTCTACAATCTCACTTTTTTTTCCTCTTCAGATGATAGTCTAATTTTTTGTTCAACAAACAGGATGGAATGTGCACATCTAAAAAGATCTCTTATTAAATATGAAAAGGCATCTGGAGCATTAATAAGCTATTCGAAGTCAGCAATGATAAATTCACCAAACTTGGGCAAAGATAGAAAAGAGTTCTTAAGTAGTATTATTGGTATACAATTAGTTAAAGACCTTAGGATGTGTTTAGAACTGCCATCATCACTATCAAGAAAGAATAGTTGATACATGCTATAAAATGCATGTTTTTTAACTCTTATTTGTGTACTTTTACTTTGAAAAATAGATTCATGCATGAGTTTTCCTCTAATTTTAGTCATAATCTGTTAAAATGAGCTCAATAGGGGATAATTGTGCTTAAGAGATGTTATTTGCTGTTTTGGAGTTGAATTGGTGAATTTTGGTTGGGTTTTTGCTGTTTCTGCATATTTCTGGCTAAGCCCTAAAATCTCAAGAATTCAAACCAGTTAGAAGCAGTTGTAATTTTCACATTTTATTTAGTTAGGTAGCTCCAATTTCATCACCTTTATTCACATTTTCTGTCATTTTTACAGCAGTCCCTTGGGTATTTTCTAAACGTTCAAGTCAATAGCCTCAAGAACGAAAGTTCCTCTCTGGTGTAGCGGCTCTAGGTCGTCTCATCCCACAAAAGTACGTGTTGAGAGGCAATTTCACCTTGAAAAAAGGGGAATCAACCTAGGAAAATACTTGGATTTTAAGGGTTCTAAAGTGTTCTTGAGTTGTTATTTTCAGCACTTTATTATTCATTTAAATTCTTGTTGTTTGCCATTTCATTTTCAATCTCGAATCGAAATTGAAGCAATGGTTTATGATTTAATAAAGTTCATTGTTTTATCATCTATCATGAGCTAATTTTCTCCTAGGGGTTCGACAATGTGAATACTCTGTATGATTTAAGTAATGTTTCTCTTCATACCAAAGATAGTATTGGTAAATTAAATTGACCACTTAATTTAACAATTTAGTGGAGCTCTAATCTTGAGAAGGTTAGGGTGTAAATGGATATCACAGAAGGATACGAGACTAGAAGCCTAGGAATAGGACGATCAGTCGCTTTAGGAATAAGGGACACCGTAGGATAAAGAATCTAAACTTGAATTAATCTAAGATTCAACTAACCATGGGAACATTAAGTATTAGCTGCTTAGATCTCCTAAAGGGACTTGACATAAGACCGTATAGGAGTAGTATTCTGTTCATGCATATCTTATTGTTTTGGTATGATGCAGTCACATCACTTGTAGTATAGAACCCGAAAGGTTGAAGCATTATTAACTCTTATTCTCACCATTATTTACTGTTTTTAATTTAAATTCTCAACTATTCACAAAATGATTTTCCACCAATTACCTTTAGTCTCATCAATTTATGGTCATAAGCAAATTGAATTTAAAACTAGTCCCATGGGTTCGATACTTGGAATACTCCAAGATTGTACTTCTTCGATAGTATATGCTTGCATTTAGACCTAGCTTATCCATAACATTTAGCCATTCATACATTTAGTCGATCAAGATTGAAGATTTTTGGTACATTAGAGACAAAGTTTGGTCAGCAGTGAATGGTTGGGAACAATTTTTTTTCTCGATAAGTGGCAAAGAAGTCTTCATTAAAAGTGTAGGTCAAGCAATTCCAACCTATAAAATGAGTGTTTTAAACTTCCAAGTTCCTTCTGCTCAAATATAACAAAAATATTCTCAAGTTTTTGGTGGGGCTCTTTAAACTCAAAAAGAAAAATCCATGGCTTAAATGGGAGACATTGTGTCTTCCAAGAGTATTTAAGGCTTAAATTTTAGAGACCTTAAAGGTTTCAACATTACTTTGGTGGCAAAACAAGTTTGAAGATATACATGTATCCAGATTAATTAGCAGCAAAAGTTCTAAAGGGAATTAACTATTCTGATTGTTCTATACTTGATACTGACCTTGGCCAAAAGCCTTCTATTTATGGAGAAGTTTAATATAGGGGAGAAATTTTCTAAAAGAAGGGCTTAGATACATAGTATAAAATGGGATTTCAGTTAATAACAAATGGAGAGAAAAGGTATGTGGAAATACTTTCTTATTACTTTCACTTATTGTATTTACATACTTCAAGTTCCTTTTATAGAAGAACTTGTTAGTTTGCTTGACTAACTAATAGCTGGAAAATACAAACAAACTCAAACAGAATCATAACTGTTGTAACAAATAAATTGTTATAACTAATAAATAGAATGTAACTGTTTTACTGTTGATACTCCCCCTCAAGTTGGACGATGAATGTCAATGATGCCCAACTTGGATACTAGTTTAAACAAAACATATGTAGGCAATGCTTTAGTGAACATGTCTGCGAGTTGTTGACTAGATTGGATAGGGAGAACCTTAAGGAACCCATCAGCTGTCTTGTCCCGAACAAAATGGCAATCAATTTCTATGTGTTTTGTCCTTTCATAAAACATTGGATTAGAAGCAATGACAATAGCAGCTTGATTGTCACAGAATACAGTAGTGGGCATTAGGATCTTAACCTGAAGATCTTTGAGAAGTTGAGAGATCCACATTAATTCACTAGTAACTGAGGCTAGTGCCCTGTACTCCGCTTCTGCAGAAGATCTAGAAACGGTGGCTTGTTTCTTTGATTTCCATGATATGATAGATTCCCCTAGGAATATGCAGAAACCAGTAATGGATCTTCTAGTATCAGGACATGATCACCAATCAGCATCCATAAAGTCCTGCCTTAAATAATGTTGCTGAGATATTTTCAACTTTTGTGCCAACTGTGATATATAGGGTCCCTTTAAAACCCGAACACATGCAGGTCACACTTACTTTTCCACCATTGTTGAATGATAAATCAAGGTTACATATGGAATACATCTCTTGGAAAATAAAAGTGACATTATACAAGTCATTCCCAGTTTCTTCAAACTTGTTGAGACTCAATTCTCAAAGAAAATCAAAATTTTTCTTGTTCTGAATGCTCCTGAATTAAATTTTAGAGAATTTTTTGCCAAAACAGGAACTACTCATCAGTTCTCCTCGTGCCATATACTTCCTCAACAGAATTCAATGGTTGAAAGGAAACATCAACACCTCCTCAACGTTGCAAGAGCCCTAATGTTTCAGTTCCCAATGTTCCTCTCACTTTTTGGGGAAGAATGCATCTCACTGCAGCATATACTTAATCAAATAGAATACCTATGGTTTTTACTATCCAACAGACTCCCTATGCTGTTCTGATTTTAAAAACTACTGTATGAACTATGGCTTCAATAATAGACATTTCGACTGGCCTTGCTCCTTGCTTCTACACACAGTCAACAGGTCTAAAGTTTGATCCCAAGGAGAGACATGTGTCTTCATGGGATATCCATCAGGTAATTATAAAGCTATAAGCTATATGAGTATGACTAAAATGACATTTTTTCTCCAGGGATATGTCTTATTCTTTGAAGAAAGGTTCCATTCTAGTCTGTCATAAGAAGACAACAATGCCCATGTTCACTTCATGGATTTTATTGATCACGTTCGTCATACAAGCCACATATTTGATCACTTTGAAAACAAAGGTATTACTGAAAATCTGTTTGTTAATACCTTAAACACTTATGTGAGGATAACCGACGGTATTGAATGATTCACAACCTCATATTGAAACCTCCAGAAGAAACCAATCATACCACCCAACAACCATTCCCACAGCCCCAAGAAGGTCATCGAGAGCACAATTACCCACCCTCCTACCTAAAAGACTTTCACTGTAACCTCACATACTCCACAGAAAATCACACCCTTTCCTCTTCATAAATACCTTCATAAT
>NC_052353.1:57490586-57508429 GCF_009727055.1 Benincasa hispida | reverse complement strand
TAAACAATTCTGTCACATTTGTCCTTTAGCCTAAACAGAAGCGTCTTTCATTTCCTGCCTTAAATAATGGTTGCTGAAATATTTTCAAACTTTTGTGCACATGTGATATATAGGGTCCCCTTTAAAACCCGAACACATGCAGGTCACACTACTTTTCCACCATTGTTGATGATAAATCAGGTTACATATGGATACATTCGTTGGAAAATAAAAGTGACATTATACAAGCATTCCCAGTTTCTTCAAACTTGTTGAGACTCAATTCTCAAAGAAAATCAAAATTTTTCGTTCTGATTAATGCTCCTGAATTAAATTTTAGAGAATTTTTTGCCACAAACAGGAACTACTCATCAGTTCCCTTCCTCGTGCATTTTTTTCTTTCTCAACAGAATTCAATGGTTGAAAGGAAACATCAACACCTCCTCAACGTGTTGCAAGAGCCCTAATGTTTCAGTCGTCCAATGTTCTCTCCACTTTTTGGGGAAGAGAATGCATCCTCACTGCAGGTATACTTAATCAGATAGTGAATACCTATGGTTTTTACTATCCAACAGCACTCCCGCTATGTGGTTCTGTTTAAAACACTGTATGAACTATGGCTCATATAATAGACTATATTCGGACCTGGCCTTGCCTATCTTCTAACCACATCAACAGGTCTAAATTTGATCCACAAGGAGAAGACCATGTGTCTTCATGGGATATCCATCAGGCATTATAAAGGGTATAAGCATATGATATGACTAAATGACATTTTTATTCCTAGGGATGTCTTTATTTCTTTGAAGAAAGGTTCCGAGTTTAGTCTGTCATACAGAAGAAACTAAGCCCATTTCACATTTGATTTTATTGATCACGTTCGTCATACAAGCCACTATTTGATCACTTTGAAAACAAAGGTATTACTGAAAATCTGTTTGTTAATACCTTAAACACTTATGTGAGGATAACCACGGTATTGAATGATTCACAAACCTCATATTGAAACCTCAGAAGAAACCAATCATAAACCACCCAACAACCATTCCCACAGCCCCAAGAAGGTCATCGAGAGCACATTACCCACCCTCCTACCTAAAAGACTTTCACTGTAACCTCACATACCCACAGAAAATCACCCTTTCCTCTTCATAAATACCTTTTCATATAATAGCTTACAACCAAAACATTAAGACATACATCCTAAATGTATAGGCTTCCACTATATAACCCGAACTCTATAATTTCACCACCAAACTGCGATACCAACCAGATTTTGGAAGAGGCTATGGCAGAGGAAATAAAAAAGCCATGGATAACGTAATCTAATACCATGGACCTATGTCTCCTCTCTTCCGCGAAGAGATTCAAATCCATAACCGTAGCGCGAAGTAAATGGCGTTTAACAAAGTCCAAGTATAAACCAAGATGGAAATACGTTGTACAGATATAAGCCGAGGGCTTATAGCAAAAGGCTTACAATCAAACAAGCCAAGGAAATCCAGATTTTCCTCAGGGACACCTTCTACACCTGTCGCCCAACAAATGGTTCCCTGTTTAAAGTCTTCTTCGCCTTTTGCTGCCATCCTATAATTGGAAGAGTGTGCATTAATGTCCATTTGCATTTGGGGTTATCAAACATCTCATCAACTACCACCGGAACAGGTTGAGAAACTCAGCCTGACAAACTTAACAAATTCTATATATGGCCCTGAACATTAAACGCCTCGGAGACAAATGGTTTCTCAAGTTTTAGCAACACTGCTCTATTTCACAATGGCTTTCAATCACAATCCACAAGTCCTGATTATTCTTTTTTTTTACCCGAGGACAATGGACATTTGAAATTTTTTTTGTAAGCATTGTTTGGGTTATATGTAAGATGGACATATTACTAATCCGGAACCATCCCTTCAAAATTAATCAGCTCAGTCAAAGAAGTCCTCAAAGGACATTTCAAACTCAAGGATTTAGGTCATGCGAAATATTTTCTGGGGATTGTAGAATATTCATCCAGATCCTCAAACAAGGGACATTGAATTTTCCCAAAGAAAAATATTCCTCCAAATACCTTGAGGATGCTGGATTTTCTTGAAGCTAAACCGCAACCCTAACTTGCTATGGAATCCCAATTTGAAATTATCAAAAAATGAAGGAAAAGCTTCTAAAGGCAGATGACAAATTCATATGTTATATTAGAGACTCTGAAATATGGCAGGCTTATATATCTCTTTCAAATAGTCTCGGCACAGAAATATGCTTGTTGTTCAGGTCTCTTTGACTAAGCCAGATTCATCACACCTGCATAAAAGCTCACTTAAATGCCGTCTCTAGTGATTATCTCAGGTACCTTAGAAACGGGCCCCTCTCTGGACAAGGCCACTTTTTTAACCCTCAGCGCCTATAACCTTCCTTTCATTTAAAGCCTTTATAATGAAAGACGCTTCTGTTTAGCTAAAGGACAAATGTGACAGAATTGTTTACAATTTGAGAAATCAGAAATCTCTATAATCTTTGACAATTCTTTTATTCTACTAATAGAGGGGTATCCCATACGATTATGCCAAGTAGTTGCAGAAGCTTTACACAAAAACACAGCAGATTCAATAGGCCAGTCAGCAGATTCAATAGACAAATCTTTATTCTTTTCATCATTTACTTTGAGTAAGTATAGGTCACTGATTAGTTCAGCCCTTCCAGTCGTTCTTGAAACTAACTTGTCCTGAATGATACAATTTGTGTTAGTAAAGGATATAGAATATCTTCCATCCTTAAGTAAAGCACTCACTGATAGCAGGTTGTATTTGAAATCAGGAATGTATAGAACATCCTTCAATATCAACTGTTTTACTATTAGAATGTCCCCTACATACTCAACCTTCAAACGAGCTTTAGTTAGTAGTATAACTGACATATTTGAGTGTTGTGTAGTTCTTTAAACATAGATTTATCATGGCATATATGAGAAGAGGCTCTAGAATCAATGATCCAACAAGAATCGATGAGTGAAATAGAAAGACATGAACCTGCTATGTGGGTAGTATCTGTCTTAGAGATCTCATCAATTTGTTGAGTATTCAAGTGTGTTTACAGCATGTTCAAGAGCTGTGAGTATTAGTCATTATTCAGGCTGGCAAAGAAGGCAGACTGATTGCTCTTAGGAGCTTCTAATGGCTCTTCATTACTAGTTTGCATAGAGTTCTGCGGCCTTTGTTGATGGACTGAATTGTTATTTGCTAGTCTATGCCTTGGTGGATAACCATGTAGTCTATAACATTTGTCAGAAATTTGACCTCTATATCCACAGTTAGTGCATACTGGTCGAGTATCTTTCTTCTTAGATTTCTCAGATGTAAACCTTTCTTCAGCATTAGCCATTAGAGTTATACTTTCAATTGTAGGTGTGGATCCAATGGATCTTTGCCTTTCTTCTTGGATGATAAGAGAGAATACCTTGTTTATTGTTGGGAGAGGGTTAATCAATAGAATTTGTGCTCTGATTTGTGCATATGACTCGTTTAAGCCCATAAGGAATGTCATTACAAATTCTGCATTCAATAATTCTATCATCTTCTTTGACCCTTGACAAGTACATTCATCCGTTGGTTTGTATTCAACAAGTTTTGCCATATCGTAGTGATTTTTGCATAATATATTTCCACTGAAAGATTTCCTTGAGTAGTAGTTACAAGATCCTTTCTCAACTAGTATATATGTGGCCCATTGGACTGACGGTACCTTTCTTTTAATTCATCCCATATCTCTTTGACGCTTCCTCTGTAAATTAAGCTGGCAGCAATTTCTTTTGAGACTGAGTTGATAATTCATGAGGTTATCACATCATTATTACATCTCAATGCTGATTGTAAGCTTCCTTCTGATGGTTTTTCAATCGTTCCAGTAATAAAACCAATCTTGTTCTTCCCTGATAATGCAAGTTTCATTGCTCTGCTCCATGAAGAGTAGTTCTTTGATCCTACAAGTGGTGTAGATACCAGATTGATGGTTGGGATGATTGAATGATGAAGGATGAAGGGATTTATTTGGGCGTCGAGTTCCGAAGAGTTGCCGGACGTTGAACTCTCTGATGTCGTCATGATAGGACTGCACGAGGGTAATAGCGTTCGGGTGGGTTTTTAATTTTCTCTCTTGCGGAAATGCTCTGATACCATAACAAATGGAGAGAAAAGGTATGTGGAAATACTTTCTTATTACTTTCACTTATTGTATTTACATACTTCAAGTTCCTTTTATAGAAGAACTTGTTAGTTTTCTTAACTAACTAACAGCTGGAAAATACAAACAAACTCAAACAGAATCATAACTGTTGTAACAAATAAATTGTTATAACAGAATGTAACAAATAAATTGTTATAACTAATAAACAGAATGTAACTATTTTACTGTTGATAGTTAAAACATATGCTGACCCATGGTTCCCTAAGGAAAAAAACCTTCCAACATTTTTGTACTAATTCAATCTTCAAAGATTCTTTAATAGCAGACTTTATCCTCCCAAGTGGAACTTGGAACACTTCCCTACTTTATGAAGCAATACTTGAAGAAGATGTTGAACTCGTTAAGAAAATTCAATTTGGTATTTGTATAAAAGAGGGATTTATTCTGTTAAGAGTGGATACAATTGGTTTCAAAGGTCAAGGTTATGTGCTCATTCAACCAACTCAAATGTCATGGAATCCATCTGGAAAAATCTATGGAATCTAACAGTTCATGCAAAGATCAAACATTTCATATGGAAGGCTTTAAAGAACATTTTACCAACTAGAGAAAATTTAATCAAGAAAGGAATTGATATAGTTCCTAAATGTCTAGTATGCCAACAACATTTTGAAAGCGTGGATCATATCCTTTTCAACTTCCCTTGTGCAAAACTAATATGGAACTCCATAATAAAAAATCAATCTCTGGATGAAAACTTTAATAATAACCTGATTGATCAATGGAAAACTATTAATAACTTATACTCCAGAGATAAATTAAACCTAATAACAGTTGCTTGTTGGGCATTATGGAATGACAGAAACAATATCAATCATGGTCAGTTAATTCAACCATTCAATATGAAAAGCCAATGGATTCTGAAATGCATAGATGATTTTACGAATCAAACCGATAGAAAATAGGTACCTCAATCTAGTTTGTTAGAAATTATGAGATTGACAATATTTGTTTTTACGTCTTCAGATGTCATAAAAAATGTTATTACTTTGGTGGTTTCTAAAAAAGGAATGTTCTACGGAAATGTTGATCCTACAAAATACTTTCATTATCGGTGGTTTCCTTTGTCGTCTTATTTTTTTCATATGTTTACCTTATTCAGTGTGCGACTGCTATAGAAGTTAGGGTTGCTTGTTGTGTTTTCGTCGTGCATTTTTAAAGACACTTAGTTCTCCGGTTAGGGCTAGTTGTTTTGTTTCTAGAGCAACATTGTTCGGTCGCAATTGCAGAAAGGTGAAAGAGTTGAATTTCTTTGAGACGTACTTCAAATTACTCACGTCTTGTGTAACGAGATTCATTAAAGAAGGAATTTTCAAGCTTAGAGGGATCCTAAGCTAATTGAGCAAAGGGGAATTTGTTCTTAGGAAGAAAGATATTATCACATTTCCTCCCGAGCTTACCTCTTTTATCCGGAAGAAGGAATGAGGATGAAAGATACCACTCTTTTGTGATACCTACTGTCCACTTTAATTTGTATTGCTTATTAACTTCTAAGCCAAGTAGATCTAACAACAGTTTTTAGTTTAACATGAAAATAACTTATTTTAATACACAAGGATAAAGTTTACATAACTCTCAAACTCAACTTAACAGCTCAAAACTCTTAATTACATAAACTCATGACCACATACTTAAATCTTAAAGTGTGGCAGTAGTGTGACAGACCTTGACCTCAAGCGACACCTCTAGAACTCTTCTCCATTACGCTATGTGGGAGAAAAACAAAACATTTGACAAACGTGACCCGAGAAGTCCAATTAGTGGTATCTTTTATACAATTTTACTTTAGAAATTCATTTGGAAATCATTTATAATATCATTTTATTTGCAAATCAATACCAGAATATCAAAATATTCAACAAAATGTCAACACACGAGTTTCAACCGATAAAATATATCAAGTAATAAGATGACATGATCACAATAGATTTTGTAACCAAATCCAGAGAAAAACCAATTCCCAATATCCAAATCAAACCAACGCCAAATTACGAAGAAATAATACCAATACCCAATACAACTCGTCTAATGTGCACATGTCGATAATATCTCGTTAGACGTGCTCGAGACACGCTAATATTTTTCAGGGTGCAGTTTCAGTTTCCTGTGGTTGAAATCTCATTCCTTCAACCACATTTCAAAACACGAGTTCCCAATCAAACTCAAATGGCAAAACCAACATAAAACATATTTTTAAAGCAATTCAGGGATAAAATGTTTGGAAACGAAAATCTACATAAACCAGTGATTTCTAGTTTAAAGTCCAAGAAATCACATTTAAGGATCATGCCAAGCTTTCCAAAAAATACATATAAATAGTACCATATATGTATATTAATTGAACCAAAACTTTGAAAATAAAACCACTAACAATTCATCAGCAGGTGTTTCCCCCTTTTTCCATGCCTTTTGGTTCTTGGTTCCTCTTAGATCCCGAGCCTGTATTAGCCTAATTTTAAATTAGAATATCATATTTAAGGCTAGAATAACATTAGAATACCTTCTTGGACCTAAACTTAGCTTATCAACTCAAACCAGTGAAAAACTAGGCCTTCATACACCATTGGACAGCAGTGGACGCAGGGTGGCCTATCTCAGTATCGGTTGGACGCATGGTCCACTCTCCCCACCGCATGGTTTTCATTTGGACGAATGGTTAGACTTCCTCAATGCATGGACTACCTTCGCATGGTTTTCATCTCACACTTCTCTCTTGAGTCCTTCTAAGAGAATTTCGAATGTGTGAGGTGAAATGAGACTCCCTTGGGGTATTTATAGGCAATTCTAAGCCAACCTAGTCATCCTCTCAAGTTTTCATAGCATGACACTTCCTACTTGCATGAAAATATTATGTGTCACCATCATGCAAGGTCCAATGCATGGCTTCACTTTAGGTGTCACCACAACACTTTGCATGCTTTTTCTTTGTCTCTTGGGCATCCACCTCCTACTTGGACTTAGTCAAATCTTCACCCAGTTAAGCCACTACTTCATCTTGTTGTCCACTTGACCTTTCTCCCCAGGAAAACGTCTTCCTAACTCATGGTGTCCAATTTGGTCGCATGTTTCCTCCATGCTACCAACTTGTTTCCTTACTTTGGCTAATTTGGACACATGGTTCCCATATTGATAACTTGTAGGAATACAAGTTATTGTTCTCTCAGAGTTGGAATAATTAGGATTAAAATGATGTAAATGCATTCATAATAAAGGAAAAACACATGGAATTGCATATATATGATATACTCATGCAAAAGTACCCTTTAAGTAGAAATTGTATCACTAACGCACTTTAATGCAGAAGTCAGGAGAATTTACTAAGTGTTGGACAAAGCAATGCAATGAGCATGTATCCAGCTAATTTGATGCATGGTAGATACATTTGGCTCATGCAATTAACGTCAAATCACAACTTACAAACATGGATAATTGATAGGTTGCGTCTGAACGAGGCAGAATTGCAGGCGACTAACTCAGGGTATGGAATTTAATATACTCACATCACCAAGTGGCTGAGCTGATTGTCTATATAAGGAGAAGCTATCTACAGAAGTAAAGATTTAGACACTTAGAAATTGTAGAGCTTAGAAAATCTGTAAATTCTTCATCTTTGACGATTGCAAGAAAGAAAAAGAAGGAATGATTTCCATTTCCCACGTTGGTAATGAAGTGTTGTTGGAGAAAGGCATCACGCATATACACTTAGCTTCTAGCAGACATCTTTACCATCTCCACCTCATTTTCACCAAGCTTACATAGACTTGTTGTTATAACTAAAGAATCAACATATATCGTCTAACGCCTGATCCATTTATCCATGTATCCTCTTCCCTTTTATCTGAACCCATACTTCCTCTTGCAAGGGTGCTAAGTTATTTTAGTGTACATAACCAATGCATACATTTAATTAGTAAATCACTGCAAACAAACCAATAGACCATCTTGCATTAGTCTACACTAGACTTCTACACTAGACTCCCTGCGTTCAACCTTGGGCTTACCAGGAAACTTAAGTTAGATTTATACTTGTGTCTAGCTTAAAAAAACTTGTATACAATTGGCAAAGTGTGCTTGAACATTAATTTATCATCTATCTGACGCATAACATTATCTTCATACCAAGAAATAGATCATTCGTTTTTCCACAATCATTTTCAAAATCAGTTATCTTCAAAAGCACGCAACACATACCATGCGTCCAACCTCCCTTAAATTGTTCCTTCCTTGGTTTTTGTTTCCTTCTCATAACTTTGTTTCTTACTTGAGTTGGTAGCATAGTTTTTTATTCTCATCGCATGGTTCTTAAGCATCCAAGATGACTTATTACCAAGTTATATGTCCAACAAGTCTTCCTAGGGTTTCTTGGAGCAACTCTTTTCTAAGTGGTGGTCTCATGCTTTGATTAAACTCCTCATGTGCCCAATATGAAGTCCACATAACCCTCTAGGCATCCAAGACACCCTCTATGCATCCAACACTTGTGTCCTTAGGATTTTATTCAACTTGAGATGTTGACCTTCTTATGTGTAGTCCAACACTTAGCCAAATCTTTCACTCCAACCAAACCTTAGGTGCTCATATTGGTCCTATCATGCGTCCAAGATAGTGTAACTTACCTTAGCATACATCCAAGTGGGTCTTTGCTTAGCCAAAGCATGCGTTCAACATAAGGTACTTAGGTTTTACTCATCTAGGCTATATGTTGAACCCCTTACTTCCAACATTTAGCCAAAAGTTTACTCTCATATTATGCTAATGCGTTTAAACTTTCCTCCCCAAGATTTGTACGCCTAGTTCCACCACTTGAATGTTGGGGTTGATGTCCTAAATTCTTATGTCCTATAGTTTGTAAACAGTTTGTATGAACGCTTGTGTTGTATAATATATGATATTTACTTTACATCTTGTTTTTTTGCTCAGTTATATCTTTTATTTGCTTTACCACAAACCAATAAACATAAGATCCCTGGTTATCTGTATGTAACTTAAGCATGTATGCGGTGACATACAAGTGGATCATGTCTTGAGAGATAACCAAAATGGTCTGCTGTAGTATATAGATATAGGAGGGAATCCTTATCCTGGTAACGCTATGGATGCGGCCCGCTTTGTGGAATGGTCACAAGTGTTGTGACTTGTCAAAGATGGTATGATCTTGATCATTCGTGTTGGGACATGCGAGCGGGGGCGTCCTATACAAAGAGTTTGTATAAGATCTGACCACGAAGTGTTAACGTCTCGTTATATAACACTATTCATGACAAAGACTTCACTTCACTAAGATGACTATAGGTAATATGACCTCAATCCTGAGTGAGTTAGGAACTCCTACCATTGAGGTCAGTCCTTTGATTAGTATGGGTGTGAGTGACTAGGTTTCCGATTCAAACCTACCATTTTGGGAATTCGTCTGATTTGGAAGCTAGAAACTCAGCTACACAAGATGGAATTCACTCCTTCCCCGAAGCAGTGGTAAGTAGATAGATAGCTAAAGAAAGTCAGATTCGAGATTTCCATGAGCAGCGGAAAAAAGATTATTCCAAATTACAATCATAAATGAACAATACAAAATACAGTCGTCTACAAAACATACGCTTATACAATTAATATAGAAATTATAGCTCAAATGAATAAAGAGAAAAATCTACGAACATTTGAAGATGCGTCTCCACGCTTCTTTGTGCACGACCACTCGAACAACAACAACCTCGAACGCTTAATCTACACGACCGCAACAAAGCACGAACACTTCACGCTCGAACTCAGTGATCGCCACGAACGACCTCCACAGCATATCAACGGTGTCGAGTTGAGTATGACACCACTAACAAGGCTACCTTGGTATTCTCGGTGTGAGAATCCAGAGGGTGATCTCTGTTCGGACTTGGTTTGAGGCAGATGAATGAGGAAACAACGATCGTGTACACAATTAGGAAAGTGGGAGATGGCGGAGACCTATCATATAAGTCGTTGCCCAATCGTTTAGCTAATGCTATGCAATCATCTAGCAAAAACTGTGCTATCATTTAGCTCATCGTTTAGCTCGGTCTGTCGTCTACGGACACTACACGATCGTTTACTTTGGGCAACCGATCGTCTAACAAAAGCTATGCGATCGTTTGGTAAATACTGTACGATCATTTAGCTAGCCCAAGCTGTCGTTTAGTAAATCTATATTTACTTAACGACTACGTGAGATTCTTTTTGCGAGAGAGAAATCTCAAAAAACTTTTTATGAAAACTTTTCAACAATTACTAAAATTAGGAAAACCATTTTCCTTTTATATCACAGTTACCATGAAAATCCAATAACTACCCACTCAATTGGTTATTAAAGAAAAAGAATTAATTATCCAATAATTAATATTATTATAAATATAAATGATAACCAACTTATCATACTATATTTATAACCTATAGTTCTTATATTTCATCTCATGAAACATATAAACCATAGTTCTTTTTCTATTCCATGGTACTTAATGTAAATCTCATTTACATCAATCTTTCACTAGATGTATCTCATACATAATACCGATTATATCATATATAATCAAAATACTTCTTGTCAATTTGAACATTTCAAATCAACACCAAGATCTGATCCTCAACTGAATCCATTGAGCTACCAAAGATACCTTATGGACCTGTAACTCGAAGCTCCAACAGTATGTGAATAACTGATTAAACTCTTTAGTCATGGGATTCACCATCTGTAAACTATCAGGCACTCCACTAAAGACCGATACTTGCACCTGTCTCTTATACACATCTAGATGTGTATAAGAGAACGCTCCTTACCACAGATATATTATGTGTCCATCTTAACCAATCAGCAGTGCGACAACCATTCACAGATCGCTCGTAAGTACAGCTTGGCCAATAACCGTTATGCCCCTATAGACCTGTCTCTTATACACATCTAGATGTGTATAAGAGACAGGAATTCGTAGCTCCTAGATTAGAGAAGTCCCCAAAAAGGTAGGCATGTTGAGTTGGAAATCTGGCCACTCTCACCCATACTAATCAAAGGACCGCCCTCAAAGGCAGGAGTTCCCAAAACACTCAGGATTGAGGTCGTGTCACCTATGGTCGTTTAGGTGAGATGTAAGTCTCTAGCATCAACGACGTTATATACATAGTCTAACCATCTCGTGGTTCAGGTCTTATACAAACTCTTTGTATAGGACACCCCCGCTCGCAGTTTCCACATGAATGGTTAGGATCTACCATCTATAGTAGTTTACAACACTTACAAACCTCTACAAAGCGAGCTGTATCTGTAGTGTCACCAGGATCAGGTATCCCACCTTAATCCTTATACTACAGACCTTTTAGTATGTCACTTAAAGCATGATCCACTTGTATATCACAAATACATGCTTAAGTTCACATAAGATAACCAAGGAGCTTTGTTTATTGGATATGAGTAAATGCCAGAATTAAATAACACTTATTTTATTCATTAAACAATGTGTATCCTTACAAAACAACAAGACTCCGGGAGAATTAGGATACCAATCCCAACAATAGCTCCATTGAGAGCTGATTGCAGGGCTTAAACGATGTGGTACCACACACCTTCTCTTGACCCAAGAGGTGTTCACACATAGTTGGACTATGTTGTATTGTTCATTAGAGGAATCAGTGGTACTTAAGAAGTGTGATATAACTACAGGGGCAAAACGATAATTTGGCCCAGCTGTACTTACAAGCATCTGTGAAAGGTCATTGTACTCATGATTGGTTATATCCAATGGACACAGAAATATATCTGTGGTAAGAAGAGTTCAGCTGTTGGTCTTTAGTGGAATGCCTAACAGTTAACAGATGGTGGATCTCGTGGCTAAAGAGTTTAATCAGCTATTCACAGACCGTTGGAGCTTCGAGCCATAGGTTCATTAGGTCCCCTTGGTAGCTTGGATAAAGTCGAGAATCAGTATTTGGGTTAATTTGAAATGTTCAAATTTACAAGAGGAAGTTCGATTATATATGATATAATTGGACTAGTTAATTATATATGACATAATTGGCTAAATGTATGAGATACGTTATTTTGGAGGAAATTAGATATAAATATGATTTATATCAAGTAAAGGAGAAATTACTATAGTAGATATGTGATATCAAACTATAGGGTAAGAATATAATATGATTATATTTATTAATTATATGATAATTGGCTTAAAATTTCTCTCGGACGTGCGTTAGTGGGAAAAACCGCATCGGTTATTGTAACCGAAGAATAAAATGAAATTTTGTTTCATTTTGCAAAGGTTCGAAAAAGTTCGAAAAGTTCAGAAGACTTGGCATTAGTGTGGGAACGTTAAACGATCGCATAGTCGAGAGCCTATACGATAGACGCTCAGTGCCTAAACGATCGCACACCTCGCACCTTGATAACTGGCAGAAATGCCAGTTATTATAACCCTTTTATTTAGAATCATTGAGGGCTAATAAGTAAAAAATGCAGTGATAATACTTAAAATTTGCGAAAAATTGAGTTTTGCGTCAATTAGCACCTAAATCCTCATTGACCCAAATATTATGCGTTACTCCATGCCAAGTGTCTATTTTTGTAGCTATCGCAGGAATCAAAGCGCATGCATTTGAAATAAGTTATCACAGACGAACGCATGCGCTGAAGCCAAGCGATCGCAAAGACAAACGCATGAGCTAAGCAATCGCAGACGGTAATCACATGCGTCCAACACATGGAAGTTGCGGTAATCGCATGCGTCTAATGCATGGGAATTGCGGTGACCAAATGGAGATTGCAGCCATGGAGTAATAGCCACAATAGAAGATCGCAAGATGGGTAGAACGCGTTGATAACTTCAGCTAAATTAAGCTCGGACGAATACCTTGGGAGTATCAACAAGATAAGGCGATGTGACATTGTCCATACCCACAACAAAGCAGCAGTGAGTCATACCGTCATCATTATAGCGTCGGCATCCAAACTCTATGAATAGCCCTTGGACCTTCATTTTAAGACATCCAAATTTCTGTCTCAAGGCAGAAGTTTGTGATCACAGATGAGAGCTTGAAAGAGATTTTCAGTGAGAATTCTCATCTCCACAACCCAGACCGAGTGACGATCAGAGCATTCGTCGGAAATAGAGCTCAAAGAGAAACATCTCCACCATTCAACCATGGCAACCACCAGCAGCCTTGACGCAAGATCCTTCCTTTCTCTTCTAATCTCTGTGTTGTATTACATTTTAGCTTAAGATATTAAGATATTTTGTGATCAATGCAAATCTTAACTCCTTCATTGTCGTCTTCTTCATCATCTTCATCTCTATCATAGTTTATCTTCAGCGTTTATTTATCAAAGACAATCACATGCTTAATTGTGTAGCCTAGAGATAGAACGCATAAAGCAACCCACCGAGAGGTGTGCGTTGTGCGAGTATAGTGAGTTAATCCTCTTTGCTTGGTGAAATGCTGTAGCAACGCCTGTCTATGGGATGTTGCATTGCTTGTCTATAAGTTAAATAGTCATGTCTAACTGCCTGAGAAGGTAAGAGATAGAACGCACTAAAGCAAATTTCGCATGTTCCTAGAGATGGGCACAATCTTATGCTAGACGCAACCATGCACTATCGAGATATAGTCATACGTCTGGCCACTGAGAGGTGTGTGACGCGTTAGTGCAATGGGCTGGGATTACTCATGCAATTTAAGATAATAAACATTACTATGCATTAATGGTTGTTGTGTCTCTACTTAATCTCATTGCAAGTCTTCTATTGCTCAATCTGTTTAGTTAGGAGTAGGAATAGTATGTACATCCATTAAACTTCTTTTTATTTTTCTTTTCATCGCCTCAAACGCATTACTTCACAAGAATCATTGAGTGACAAGTCGCTGGGTTCGACCTTGGATTACCCGAGAAACTTGCGTTTGCGTTATACTTGGCGCGAGCGCAAGAAAACTTGTGATAGGAACGCGTGATCATTGCATATTAGTTTAACGCATCTTCATTCAAACACATGACCTCAGACGCATGGGTGCAAACGCAGAAGCCATGTCTAACGCATGAATTCATGTACAGCCCCATTCGTCCTTAATAAATAAATAAAACAAAGACGTTCCCTAAAAATTATCAACACACCTAAACGATCATACGCTAGTTTCTAAACGATCGGATAGCTTTCTTAAACGATCGTATAGTGTGCCGTGTTTTCTAAATGATCGTCTACCTTTTCTTAAACGATCGTTTAATAAAACCTACACGATCATGTAGCTTTTTCTAAACGATAAGCATTTAGCTATACAATAGCTTCCTTTTCTCTCCCACTTGCTTATCGTTTATACGATTTGTTTTTCCTCCTACCTCTACCAAACTCACCACAGACCACACTTTGGATTCTCACTTCACGAATACCAAGGGCTCCATTTTAGTGGTGCCATCCCCCTGCGTTCACTTGTTCGTGATTGATTGTACTGTTGTAGCCGACACATTTGCTGGGCGATAGAGTTCGTGTAGAGGTCTTTCGTTGCGTTTGAGTTCTAAAGCTTGAAGAGTGTCCTCAATTGGTATGAGAACTCTTCCCTTGTTTTTAGTGTTCAAAGCATGCTGTTAATTACTGTATATTTGCATAATTGTATATTTGAATGTATATGTTGTATTTCGGCCACGGTGAAATCGAAAAGATCTGAATGCGCTCATGGATGCTCTTCGTCAAGAGATCCTTCATTGAGTTCATAGCATAGTTCACCACTTAAGTGTGCTCTATTTAGGGTTTTACTCGACTATGCTATGAGTTGAACTATACTACCAACAACTCCAACCATGCTTCCAACTTTGTGGTGATGGATTGAACTCATCCAAGGTTAAGCCCTAACTCCTTACATACTTAGTATTTAGTTTAATCTTTCAACTCCTTTATAGCTATGTGTCCAAGTAGTCATGTTTCCCAACTTAATATGTGTTCAACATAAAAGATGAGTGTTGAACTTGTCCTATCATGCCTCAATGTTTGAGTCCTACTCCTTCCCTAATAGCACTTAGTCCCAAATTTCCTCTTCTTTATTGGACTATGTGTTCACCTCTTTACCTCTAACACTTAGCCAATTTTAGTCATCCTTTACTAATAGGCCAACTCATGTCCTTACGCTTTTCTAGGCTCAAAGCATAGTTTGAACACTTAGCCAAAATTTCGACTTCAACCTACTGCGCTTCCAACTCTTGAATCCTGACATTTTTTCTCACATATTTTTATAAATGAGATATATTAACATATAATGTGAAACTAAATTAATTATCTGTGTAGTAATTAATTTGTGATGCTTTCACTTATTCCTCATGTTTTATTTTAAGAGATATATGAGTATGTATTAATATTTTGAGAGATATTAAGTTATCTAAGTTATCCACTATATCTCAAAATTTGGGGTAAAGACGTAAAGTGATCAAAACTAGTATTTAGTGAAAATAAAATCATTTGATTTTACTAATCAAAGTTAATTAAGTTGTGCAGGTGTATATGTAATGTCAATTTAATTATGTGGTAATGCAAATGAGCTGTTAATTGATGTGTATGCATTATACAAGGCGTCATACAAATTCGATTTGATAAATCAAACAAAGTAGTAGCCTATAATATAGTCGCTACAATGGACATCCAACCTCAAAGTTTGGAGATCCCATGAATGAGGTTTAATGGATAATAACTAAGTTGGAGTATGACTAGGGAAAGCACTAATTAATAAAACTCTCATGCCATTCCTAAGGTCGTAGTGCTCTCATAATGTGATGGTTAGGAAAAGTTAAACGAATGAAAACCAAGGTATATTTTATGCAGGGTGTTGGTCACAAACGACTCTTAGGAGATTTTTGCCTATATGGGTGTAGTAGTGAGGTTGCTACAAGAAGGGTTGAGCTTCCCCCTTAAATACTCATGAATAAGATTTGTGCGCATGACCATCTAACGCACAACTCAGATAAAAGAATACCCTGAAAATTGCTTGTATTATGTGTATAGTAAGTGGAAGTTTGGCTCAAAAGACCTAGTTCAAGACTTTGTTCAGTATGGTTTTTTCAAACGAACACTTGCTAACACTAAGTAGAGGTTCAAACCCGAAAGTTACCTACACCTATCGCTTAGTAAAAATGCTCGCTTTATCTATGTATTTTTATGTTTAAAATTTTAAAAATAGTCGGAGATTGTTGGATATTTTTAATATTTTTAAAATATTAAATTTTATTATTTATTTATTTACTCCTTTTAAGGAGTTAATTCCATCTTGTTATGAAATAGGAAACAAAATATTACTTCTTCTCTTACATTCTTTCCTACAATGAGAAAACGTGTAGGCTCCTCCTCGACTTTTCCGTTTTTAGACTTTTATTTCTGTCATTTTTCTCTTCTTCGATTGAGATTGAAAGTTTTTAAGAACATACAACAATAAGGGTTTTGTAATAGATTTTAGCCGCTATACAAAATCTGTTGATAAATCGTTGTATCTTCGAAGTGGAGTATCAGATAACTCGAACACATCTTCTCCATAAACAATGCTTATTAGCGTGCCTTGATCTCATAAATGACAAGAAGTTTTAATCCTTTTTTTATTTAGTTTAGAACTTTCAATTCCCCTAATGATTTTTTCCAACAAATATTTGGTTTTACAATTGTTGAAACAATCATACTCCCAAGCCCAAAGCCTCCATTAATCATTAATTGCAATTTCAATCAACAAAATCATTAATGTGCAAGTGCAACAGAAATTAATTAATGCGGTGAAAAGGCCATCTAATTCCAATTTGTTAAATAATTAAGAAGGGAATTGCTTTTACAATCCTTCAAAAAAATCAGACCGCCCAACCCAAACGTCTCCCATTAATTACAATCACGATCCTAAAGTTGAACCGCCACCGGTCCAACCGGAATAATCGATCGACGGTGTGTTGGGTTCAGTTATTAGGACCCCAACAGCTGAGATACATGACCGTCCTTAGAGATTCCTCCGACCGTCGGAGGTGGTTGGCGGAAGGCACGGTGGAGGAAAGCTTCTTAGCTTGAGAAATAGACCGGACATGGTTTCTGGCATAGTGGTGAGTCGACCTTAAGAGATGATTCCACCGGCAAATTCCTTGATCCTTGAGGGCCTCCACGACGCCGACGGTGGCCGCTACAACCAAAGTTCTTGTTGAAGAGCTCATTTTGTTGTTTTTCTCTAAAAAGTCTCGATAATTTGCTTCTTGGATTTCAATTTGTGTTGGTTGAATTGAAATTTGGGGGTGGTGGTTTTTTATACACACAACAAACGAGCTGCCCCTAGTTTTGCTTTTGTTATGTTGGGTCGTTTTTGAGTGAAAATAGACTTAATTGCCCCTTGAAACTACGTTTCCGGATTATAAGTGGAGGGGTAGAATTGGGTTTTTATAAGCTACAATTATTGGGACAAATCCAGTTAAGTTGGAATTGGAAAATGGAAATACAGCCTTGGTATTTCTCATTCTCCCCTCGGAATGTGGGAAAAACACCGGATTTTTAAGCCGCATTCCACCTTTTTAAATTTTTTTTATCTGTTATCTCTAAATACTAAACTTTTTCAATAATTTTAATTTTTGTCTCTAATTAAACATAAATATATAAATATGGAACTCCTTTTCT
>NC_052353.1:57453362-57490566 GCF_009727055.1 Benincasa hispida | reverse complement strand
ATGTTGAATTTTTATTTTATACTTTTATTTAATCTTAAATTAGGTATTTAAATCTATTGATATTAATAATAAATATTCTGTAAAGTAACAACCTAAATTTAGATTAATAATTAAAATCGATAGACACCAATAAATATTTAAAAATATTTGTAATAATTATATAATT
The DNA here is from genome assembly GCF_009727055.1 of Benincasa hispida. Taxonomy (NCBI): domain Eukaryota; kingdom Viridiplantae; phylum Streptophyta; class Magnoliopsida; order Cucurbitales; family Cucurbitaceae; genus Benincasa; species Benincasa hispida. The sequence continues at coordinate 57,490,400 of NC_052353.1, read as the reverse complement.
TAAAATAATTACCCTAATAAATATTATTGATTAGGCAGATTAATAAAAATATTGAAGATATATCAATCAATAGCTCTTTAATGTTAATGAATATTATGATTTGGTATTTAATATTAATTTTCACTGATTTTAAGACAGGTGTTAGGACAGGAGATGTGTGGTTGATATTTCACCAATTACAGTTGAATTAGATGGAAAGAGAGGAGTATTTACATATCATTGCTTAATTTCCAATTGATGTATACAAGAATATAGCAAATTTCCATGGAAATTATTCACACAAATTAAGCATATCTCCAACAGCTGAAGAACATGACCATTCTGAGAGATTCCTCAGACTTATTATTATTGCTTTGCTGCATAGCAGAAACCATATTATAGCCCATGGTTTTCTTTTTCTTTTTCTTTTTCTTTTTTTATTTTGCTGTACTTTACTATAACTACCCCTCAAAACAACCTTCTAAACCGGGAACTCCAAGGGTAGTCTTGGGTTTTCGCTTTTCGCATCTTCTAGACTTTTTCTTTTCTTTTTTGGATCTTGGAAATGGATTTAAAATCAGTATACGTGCCTCTAGTCTTAGTAAATAGTTATTATTATTATTATAATATTTGGAGTTTTAGTATATAGTTTTTGACATTTATGTTTCATATTTTAATGCCTTCCAATTGTTTCTAAATTTATAGATGGTAGTTTACCAAAAAAATAAAAAATAAAAAATCTTCAGTATACGCTAACAGCATTACCTTATTAAATGGTAAAAAAAAAAAAAAAAAAACCAGTTTTACTTAGACTAACAAGTAGCATCAACTTGTATTATCAATTTCGAGATTAAATATTTGATTCATCTCATAAATTATCAAGGGAAAAAAAAGTTAAAGTCTATTTGACTTAGTAGTATTGGTATGATTTTCATTTAAAGCGGGTGTTAGAGGTTCAATCTCCCACTTCACATGTTGTACTAAAAAAAATTATGAGAACAAAATATTATCTATAAAGCACAAGTACTTCATGTGAGATAAAGAATTCGTATCAAATACCAATATTTTTAGATACTTCTTAGATACATATCTGACATGTGATTTGACGTATGTATTTATCTACTTATCTTTTTTTAAATAAAAAAAGATAAAAAAAAAAGCTCATATAATCTTTTCCAATCTAAAACTAGATAGCCTATTTAAAAAGTTTACTACTCAAGTCCAAAACTAAAAGAGAAAAAATAATGAAAAATCGAAAAAATCTAGTTTTCATCTTCACATTTGGGTCCTCACAAAGTCCACCAAAATATAACACACTTGAATATCTTCAACAATTCAATGAAGAAGCTCTTCATTTATCTTCATACTTCTCACTGTAATCTTCTTCTTATTCTTCTCTAATCAATATGAGTCGCTTTTCTATTGCATTTTATCGACTATTTTACTTCAACATCTTAGATGTTGTTTTTTGTATTGTATTTTGCACTATGTCATTAACTTGTATGCTAAATTTATCTATATCCTAGATTTTTTTAAGACAAAGGAAACGTATCTTCACTATACCAGTATCCTGGTTTTTTAGAAATTGGCGTATAGTCGTATTCTATCGTATCCATATCTTGGATATGTATCTGTGTCTGTACTTTATAAAGTATTATCTTATTTCTTATCAAATGTTTAATTTTTTATACTTTATTCTTAGAAAAGGAGATGGTATAGCCTTGTTCAATGAGACAAGAAACCAATATTAAATTCCTCTTAATATGAGGAACTACAAAAACATTATCCAGTAATAGATAACGTTTCTTGTCAACAAATAACTTCAGCCTGCCTACAGCAACAGCTGAAACAACCTCACCGGTACCAACTCGAAGAGTCATCTCTCCCTGTGGCAATGTTTTCCAAGAACTAAATCCTTGGTAAGAGAAACTGACATGATCGGTAACACCTGAATCAATGATCCAGACAGAATCATCATTTTCTACCAGACACGTCTCTAAGATCAATAAATCATATTTACTATCTTGTCTCCTCTGTTGGAGAGTAGTGAGATCAAAGTCGTTTGCCACGAAATTCGTTTCACACGATTCTTTCCACTATAAGTAATCGGTCATATTAAAAGCTTTAAACAGAAATACTAACGAATTGCTGAAAAGAAAAACACATTGACCTACGTTAGGTTTTAAGCAAATACCCGTTGTAAAATAAAAGAACATTCAATAAGGTTTTAGAAAAACTAATATGAACCCCGTGTGACGTCTAGTTTCGCAATGACGCTTCAAAGGTTTAGGATAAAAGCCGCCGAAGGGAGATCAGTTATCCCTCCTCTGAATTGAGAAGATCTCAACCAGTCATTAATACTAGAACAACTATTGCTCCTATAACGACTAGCCATCATTGATTTGGCCAAGAGATCGTTAACTTACTTAACAATCTCCCATAAGTGTGACCCACCATTTTAGGCCCTAGAGGTCCGCCTTCAAAAAGCCGAATCCAAAGGGGAAAAAATCCGATTGGGGCAAAACTAAAGGACCCTATCACCATTTCTGGAGTTCACCTTGATCTTGACTAACTGCACAAAACCCATTACGAAGGTGGACAGCTCTCAGGCTGCCACGAGGGACAGTAGATCTTAGGTAGTTTGACCTACAGGAGGATCACCTCAAACCCACGTTAGCAGCTATGAGTCTCCGCTCACTTAGATATTAATCATCAAAGCACAATCTCGCAAGCGATGCCTTAGAGTACGAGCAAACGTATGGCGCAATGGCGGTTAATGCGCATATGCGATCAAGTCACGGATAACTCAGTGTGAATATGACAGGGAAAAGTTGAGTGAAATCATAGACATATGTCGACTATATCTCTCTTCCCACGTGAGTATTTTATACCTAGGTTAGCTTACTTAGAAGAAAAAACGGCTAAGGCATTTTAACTTAAGTCGACCTTTTAGGTTTGCCCAAGAGTAACATTACCTTGGGATAGTGAAACAACTTTTGATCAGTCACCATTTAAATCTTTAACGTGATCTTTGACCAAATCGTCGTATGCTTGTTGAAAATTCTATCTAATTCACCTTCCAACTAGGTTCCTTAGGTAGGGATTTTTACGTTTCCACAACTAAGGAAACCCACCTAGCCAGAAACCGGCCTTAGAAAAAGGTGTCTCTTATCAGATAGATTTAAAACAAAATTTACTTTTATTACCAAACCAATTAATCCTATTACCGATTTTAAAAGTTATTAATTTTCTAGGTTGCTAAAACCCTTTTTAGAACCACTTGAACTTAGGTCCTAATCTCAATCCAATCTTTAGAAAACTCTTTAAAAACTTGAGTTCACCCTAAGTCTGCATGCAAACTCTGAATTTATTGAATTTTTAGGTCAATTTCCTTTATCAACCACTATAAACAGAACACCAACACCCATGTTGCAAGCTAACACATGCAAAGGCCATTTCATACGATTATAAATAACCTAAGTGTCATGTGATGCTCAATGCTATTGTCGATCATTGCTACTTTATATAACAGCTTATACACAAAACAGCAAGGAAACACAGCCAAAACATGCTTCCATTCACCCTTTATGTATATAACATTTACAATAAAAGGATGATGATGATAATGTTTACTGCATGCAAAAATAAATCCTTATATACATGATACATGCACATGCTTTCAAGTAATTTCTTCGATCTATTATAACATTTATAATACATGATGCTAATGAATAATTGACAACTAGCGTGGATTTTTAAACTATATTGTCAAACACGTAGTGGTTTAACATTACTCAAACATTGGCATATAGAACATAATACATGATAAGAAAAAGACCAATTGTGTGAGGGAACCGGTAATTGCCTTTTAAAAATACACAAACCAAAGCTAAGCTATACAAAGACATGAGTCTCTAGTTTCAAAACAGCGCGAACGAGTGTTAACCGCTCGTGGCAAAACATCGCATTTTCTATGACCATCGTGTGACAAAACTCCCTGCGCGATATCTACCACGATAAAACAATACGTTCTTGCTCTATCGCTCTACAACACTCCCAAAGCTAAACGAGCAATTACTACACGATCGTTCAGAAAAATCTAAACGATCGTTTAGCTATTACTACACGATCGTGTACCTTTTACTAAGCGATGAAGTCTGAGGTACACGATCGCTTAGCGTGCTTCACACAACGCCCGCCTTCCGCGATTGTCTAAACGACTACGATGTTATGGAGCACCATCGCCTAAGTAATCGCTTAGCTAGTGCCTCCGTATCACATACGTCCGATCGTGTAGGTAGTAACTAAACGATGAAGCTTGCTAACTACACGATCCTCTAGCACGCGCCTTTTACTAAACGATGAGCATCACATACTCCCACTTTGTTTGTCTACCTCCAGCGCCTATGCGATCGGGCAACCAATGCTACGTGATAGAGTAAACGATTTACCTCATCGCTTAGCATTTGCTAAACGATCGTTTAATAAATAATACACGATCGTTTAGAAAAATCTAAACAATCGCTTAGTTAAATCCCAACGATCGTTTATCTAAGGCTACACGATACGACCAACACTTGGTCTTCTTCTTCGTTGAGAACTGCATCTCCATGCTTCGAAACTTCATCACGAACGACTCAATAACCTCAAACTCTTTGAATTATAGACTTAATTACAAAGTTAATTATGCCAAAAAACACAGGGGCTCTTACAAATTAACACTTCTTAATTCCAGAAAGCTTTAACAAAAAGGCAATTAAACCTGAAATATTCATCAACTTCATCCACAAATGCAGAAAACAATTAACCACAAATGCAGAAACCCACCACGACTATCAAATGAAGTTCAAAATAGAGTTGTAATTTGGAAAATCAGAACAACCTAGCTTTGATACCAATTGAAGGAAATCGAACAAGAGGATTTTCATGAGCAGTAAAATAGATCATTCCAAATTACAATCATGTATGAACATTACAAATTACAGTCGTAAACAAAACATACAGTTATGTAATCAATACAGAAATTACAGCATGATAACTACAAATAAACAAGGAAAATGCTACGAACATTTGTAAACTTGTCTCCACGCTCCTTGCTCACGAACACTAGAACACATCAACCTCGAACGCTCAAACAACAAGATCGCTCCGCAGCACGAACACCGTGCACTTGATCTTAGCAATGTCCTCGGTCACGAACACCTCAACAAAACGGACATCCTCCATAGAACCTTGACGGTGTCAAGTGGAGCATGACACCACCAAGAAGGCTACCTTGGTATTCTCGGTATGAGAATCCAGAGGGTGGGCTCTGTGTGGACTTGGAATGAGGCAAATGACTGAGGAATGAACAATCGAGTACACGATTGGGCAAGTGGGAGAAGATAGAAACTTATCGTATAGGTCAATGCCCAATCGTTTAGCAAAAGCTAAGCGATTATCTAGCAAAAGCTAAGCGATCGTTTAGCTCATTGCTTAGTATCGTGTTTGACGCTTACAAAATACTACACAATCATTTACTAAAACAAGTTGTCGCTTAGTAAATCTGTATTTACTTGACAAGCTCTGTGAGATTCTTTTTCGAGAGAGAAATCTCAAATTAATTTTGACAAAAACTTACTTAAATTAGGAAAACAAATTTTCTTTTATCTCACGGTTACCATGAACCACCAATAACCTCACACTCAATTGGTTATTAGAGAAAAAGATTTAATTATCAAATAATTAATATTATTATAAATATAAATGATAACCAACTTATCATACTATATTTATAACCTATAGTTTTAATATTTCATCTCATGAAACATATAAACCATAGTTCTTTTACTATTTCATGGTACTTAATGTAAATCTCATTTACACTAATCCTCCACTAGATGTATCTCATACACCAAACTAATTAAGCCATATATAATCAAATAACCTCTTGTCAATTTGAATATTTCAAATCAACACCAAGAACTGATCCTCATTTGAATCCATTGAGCTACCAAGGGGACCTTATAGACCTGTAGCTCAAAGCTCCAACGATACGTGAATAACTGACTAAACTCTTTAGTCATGGGATCCACCATCCGTAAACTGTTAGGCACTCCACTAAAGACTAACAACTGAACTCTCCTTACCACAGATATATTATGTGTCCATCTTAACCAATCAGCAGTGCGACAACCATTCACAGATCGCTCGTAAGTACAGCTGAGCCAATAACCGTTATGCCCCTATAGTTACATCTAACTTCTTAAGTACCACTGATCCCTCTAATAAACATAAGTCATAGTCCTACTATGACTGAGTCCTCTCTTTCAAAGAGAACCTGTGACCACTATGTTCAAGCCCTGGAATCAGCTCTCAAGGGAGCAATCTCTCTACTTATCCCTGCTTCAGGAAAAGAGTGAATTCCATCTTGTGGATTGAGTTCCCAGCTCCCAGATCAGACAAGTCCCCAAAAAGGTAGACATATTGAGTTGGAAATCTAGCCACTCTCATCCATACTAATCAAAGGACCGCTCTCAAAGGCAGGAGTTCCCAAAACACTCAGGATTGAGGTCGTGTCACCTATGGTCGTTTAGGTGAGATGTAAGTCTCTAGTATCAACGACATTATATACAGAGTCTAACCATCTCGTGGTCCAGGTCTTATATAAACTCTTTGTATAGGACACCCCCGCTCGCACGTCTCCACATGAATGGTCCGGGTCTACCATCTGTAGTAGTTTACAACACTTACAATCCTCTACAAAGCGAGCCGTATCCGTATTGTCACCAGGATTAGGTATCCCACCTTAATCCTTATACTACAGACCTATTTAGGTTATCACTTAAGGCATGATCCACTTGTATATCATATATACATGCTTAAGTTCACATAAGATAACCAAGGAACTTTGTTTATTGGATATGAGTAAATGCCAGAATGAAATAACAATTATTTTATTCATCAAACAATGTGTATCTTTACAAAACAACGAGACTCCGGAAGAATTAGGACACCAATCCCAACAGCCTCCAGGCTGAGCATGAAAATTTATTACAAACTAATGAAGCTGACCGTAGGATGTGTTGACATATGTTCTTCTCCCACTTACTATGAACACTCTCTCCATTCACCTTGTTATTGACCTATGCAAACACCATCCATAGGGGACACAAGCAAAGGTGCCTCAAGGCCGAGCATAGATCTAACGGTGTGAACTATATAGGAAACGTGAAAGGAAACTAAAGTATCATATACATCATTTTCCTTCCATTGAGCATTCTACCTAGGGTTGATTAACTTAGAAAAAATCAGCTAATAATTTTTTTTTACTAAGTGTTTGTCAACTTTGCCCAAAATAACATTTACGTTGGTTAGTTTAACAATGTTTATTATTGTTCATTAAACATTTTAACAAACTTTAATCATTCATTGCATGTTTGTAACAAATTTATCTGATTCACTTCCTGATCAATTCCCAGGTAAGGGTGTTCCATTTTGATCAGCTTAAATACCACAGCCTAGACAAAACTGTCCTAAGACAAATATCTCTTATAGATATATTTGTTACAAATTTAATCTTTTATTCAAAATCAACTTAATCCTATTAAACTGAATTAAAAGATTAAACCTATTTCTAATTGTATTAGAAATTTATTAAACATAGGTTTAATGTGAAATCAATTTTAAATTATTTAACAAAATTAACCTAGGTTAGCATGTGACTCTTTATTATAGATTTTAATTCTAATTTCATTTAACTTATAATCATTATAAAGATTAAATGAAACAGTTAAAACCTATACATGCATCTCATGACATACTTTAAAAGATTATAACGATTATAATTTACTAAAGTGGTGTCATGCATCATGTATTTTCTTTTTCATTATATTACATACATAACAATTACATACTAACGTAATGGAAAAATAAACATCATCCATCCATACATCTAAACTATATATTATAATTTTTGTAATATAAATGATGCATGGAAATGTTGTTTATGCATGCATTCATACTTAATAGCATTTATACATTATGATGCATGAGCATACTTAATAAATCATGCAACCTTATAATATAACATTTATATTAAAATGATGCATAAACAAATGTGTATCATGTGGTGGGATTTTTCTATATGACATACATTATAACAAACATGATAATAAAATTAACCATACATCATATGCATAATTAAAAGCAACAAATCGGACCGGGATTGACTTCCTAAAACATTAATTAAATTAATATAACAATAATATTAATTTAAATAATAAGATACATAATTATTACAAATAATAATTAAAAAACAAGAAGAACCGCCACTTGAACCGCTAGAAGCCACGAACCACCGGTATGGATTGGTCTCCCGCGTGCATGCCTCATGTCTGGAGTGTAATAACGCTTGATAGCAACGTCATTATGCTGGCTTTTTGCTAACCATAGTGTAACGCTATGCTGCCTACAATGTTGTGACGCTTTGCACAGCGTTACAACGTAGTAGCTGGAGCGTATCGACATTGTAATTCATTCTTTGTATGCACATCTTTTCTATTTGATGAATTATTAATAGCAAATTTAATTCATTCTTTTTTTTTTAATCAATTTATTCGTTCTTATATATATATATATTATAGCAATATTAATTCAAGTTGAAGGTCTAATTTTCTTGAAATAAAAAGTAACTTGACTGGTTAGATTAATATACGTAGAAACATGCAATTTTCCTTACAAACTTAAATAGATTTCTAATGTCAAAACAAGTTAGAAAAACGGGGCGTTTGGAATAAGGAGTTGATTATTATAGTCTTAGATTAATATGATTAGGTTATAATAGTTTGTGTTTAGGGAGTAGATTGATTTAGTTTGGATTATAATTATATGTGTTGAAGGTGTAAACTATTTTAGTTTGAGAATGAAATAGTAAACAATCTAGTAAAAAATACAAAACGATGAATGTAAAATAGTAAAATTGTCGAAAATAGTAAATATTGTGGTAAATGAGGATTTTGAAATGGTGTTTACTGAAATTAATTAAGGAATATAAAATAGTATTTACTGGTTATTATGATCTTAAAATATTCCTTGCCCCAAACGTCTCTAAACATTTTGAGTACCAAAATATAAATTCGTTACAAAATGCAAGTTAATTCATTTAAAACGAAGCATATAAAATAATCAAATTAATGACTACAAAAACTTTGCCTCGTTGGAGTATCAAAGTTAGGCACTCAAAATCACCATCAGTCACCGGCCGGCAGCTTCCAATGCACCATTCTCCACCACTAATTTTTAGCAACAAAGCCTTCATTTCATCCACAATATGGCTACACTTTTGCAGAGAAACATACGCCAAAAAAAAGATCACGAAATGAAAATTTAATAAGACCGTCACAATATAATTGTTTGTTGACGTCGTAACGGTTGATATATGTTCCAAATTGGTTCGTTTCATAACCACATGTACCCTTCAATATAGGTTTGAAATACCATCGTTAAATTTTTCTTTCACCAACGTTGTTTTAACTCCTCGAGTAGTTTCTCGAAAGAAATGGTTAAAAGAAGTACGTCATGAATTAGGGCCCCAACAACTCAAATACATGACGGTTCGAAGAGACTCTTCAGCCTTTTTTATCTTGTCCCTCTCGCCCCCAGAGACGGAGCCATTGTGGGAAAATTTGGTGGGTTGCTTTGAGGAAGAAGAAGAAAACTTGGTAGAAGAAGCATTAGGATAAATAGAGAAAGTACTTTTCATGGAGGAATTAGAATTGTAGTTAGTATATTGTTGCTCACCAGTTTCTGCAGCCATCAAGAAAAATGTCACAAATTTGTTTAGAAAGGGAGAAGATTAGAAATGGAAAATTACTGGTTGGATTATGAAGTAAAGAGCTTGAGTTCTTTAATTATTTATAGACCCAAAAGATTGAGGGTTTGAAGGTCACTTTTCTTCACTCATCTTTCACCTAGTAATAATGCTTTTTAAAGTAAAAGCATCTTCCACTTGTAGGAGATATCGATCTTCTTTAATTAAAAAGAAAAAACACACACACACACAAATGTGTTTTTTTAAAAAAATAATAAATCATGTCCTAAGATGTTAAGATGAAGATTCAAACATACGAATTTTTAAGAGATATGTCTTAACGTAATTATGTTGGGAAGAGACAAAATGAGTTAAGATACTACATGAATTTTCATTTTTAAATATGAAGTATTATATGGTTAGATATGGATGAACCTTCATTTTGAGACAATAAAATTAGGTCATGTTTGGTAATTATTTCGTTCTTTATTATTTGTTTTTGCAAACTAAGCCTTTAAATACTATTTCCACCTTCAAATTTCTTCATTTGTTATCTACTTTTTACTAATGGTTTAAAAATCCAAACCAAAATTCGAAAACTAAAAAAAAAAAAAAAAGCTTTTAAAAACTTATTTTTGTTTTTGAAATTTGATTAAGAATTCAATCATTGTACTTTAAAAGTACAAATCATTGTAAGGAATGCAAAAAAATATTGACTTAATTTTCAAAAGTTAAAAACGAAAAAATGAAATGATTATAAAAAAGGACCTTAACATGATCATCTAAATATCTTCTTTGCTAATTAGTAAGTTTGGCCTATTAACAACTATATGAGTTGACCAAATGGTCATTGGGGATTGAGGAGAGTGAAGTGTAAATTAAAGGGGTTTTTCTAGATAATGTGTTTAAACAACTCTACACCTACTCATCATCTCTCTTGGTAGGATGTTAAAATCTTGATAATAAATGGTTATTGAATGAAATTACATTAGTAATGAGTCTTTTTTTCTTATGGTATTGCAAACTTTTTCTATATATGTGAAGAAGACATTTATAATGTTTTTCAAGATATTATATATAAAGGCTGCATTGCATTCCAGGAATTTCATTTTCTTTTTCTTTAAAAAAAAAAAAAAAAGAAAACATAAATGAATGATATTGATTGAGACAAAAACATCTTATGAAAAAATTGTTTATAAAAAAACATTGCTTTTACAAATATAAAGAGTTAAAAACAAACGAGAATGAGATTATAGATATCATCCTATTTTATTTTTTAAAAAAGAACAAGAGTATCATAATAGAATTTTAGTTATTAGATTTTAATACGTTTAATGTAGATTCTTAACTTTTGTAATAATAATAATGAAAAAGAAGATAACTAATTTTAATATTTTTAATGAATAAGACAAAAATTACCATTTTAAATATCATGAAGAGTTAAAAAAAAATTGAAGAAAAGGAATGAATCTTAAGCATCCACTTGGATTAAACCAAAACCATTCAAATATATTTAAGTAAAAACATTAAGAAAAATACAACCCTAATAACCACATAGGAAGACATCTTTCCCATGTCCCAATGAGAAAAGAAAAAAAAGCCAAAGGACAGACAGACCAATTGGATTTTTAGATTACTATTATTGGTTAATTTTCCTTGGTGTTGGTGAAAACTTAGCCAATTAGATTGAATTGAATCCTATGTTGAAGAACATAATTCATAAAAATGAATTAAAATAATATGATAATAAACATTAAATAAATATGCACAAATTTTACCTAAGAATTCTATTGTCGCATTCAAATTGTATTAAAGAAATAAACAGGGGAGCTCAATTATCCCACCCTATTGCATGTGAACTCTAGAGATCTAGGTCTTTCTATAGCCAATTACTGACCTAATCTAAGCATCAGAAATGTATGAAAAATTAATACATGTTTAATTATATCAATCCTTTTTTTTTTTTAACATATTTTTGTTGATGAGTCATCTCTCTTCGAGTATCTAAAGAGTAATTTTAAATACATTATTGAAAGTAATGTATAAAGTCTCTAATAAATAATTTTGTTATGACCGAAAGAAGAAATTGACAAGTTAACAATTGAAAACAAGAAGAAATCGACACGTATATGATTAAATGGTACACTAACAATGTGTTAACAACATCGACAGATAAAGGGAGAGACATGTTTATTATTTTTACGAGAATAGAGTACAAAATACAGAGATAATGAAATTAAGAATTTTTATATAGGACACATTTTTTAAACCCTAAACAAAATAGACTCAAAATAAAGACCCGACAAATTTAAAGCATCTTAACAAAACTCTAATAATTAATCCAAACTGTTTCCTCATTATTATTATGGTAATACCGAGTTATCTTTGTCTCTATTTTCCTAAGCATAGCTCAATTGGTTAAGACTTATGTCTTCCAACAAGAGGTTAGAGATTCAAATCCACCTATTCTTATTTGTTAACTTTTTTTTTTTTTTTTAAAAGAAAAACACAAATGATACTACTACAATTCAATATAATTACATTCTATATTTCTACAACAATAAACAATAATGTGTCTAAAAGAAATTACTTAGTTTTCTTAAGATCTACCAAACTTTCGATACGTGTCATGTAGGAGAAAATTCGAGTATCGAAAACTTTGGAGCAAAACAAGCTTGTGGGAACTATATAAAAAATAAAAAATTGAGAAAAAAAAAAACAATTGTTAGGTTTTTGTATGGGTTTTCTTTGATTTTGGGAAAGCAAACAATAAAGTTGGGTTTAGGATGAAATAATATTTGGTAAGAGAGAATATTGGCATGTGAAAGGAAGGATAGCAAGGACACGTTTGGATAAATTGGATAAGATCAAACCCTTTAATTTACCAAATATAGCCCTTGCAGATCTTGTCTCCCTTATTTATTTATACTTTTTTTCCTTAAATCTTTTAGGTCATGGGAAGGGAAAAATAATAATAATAAAACTTTATTAAAAGGTAATGTTTAAACTTAAAGCCTACTTGGAATTTTTTAAAACTTCAAACTTTATTATTATTATTATTTTTTTTGCTTTATTATAATGTGAAATACTTGCAAATTTGCAATCATGATTTCCAAGCTTTTATATGAGAACATGTGTTTACTTTTTGGAGTATAACTCGATGAATAACGGTTTAAAATATTGATGGTTGAATTTTTTACGATACAATTGTTAAATTACATGTCACATTGCATAAGTAATATGTATTATATTACATATTACATATTCTCTATACTTTATTTTCAATTTTAATATGTATTCATAAAATGTTTGAATTACGAATTTAAATTTTGAAGTTCGTGTTCTATTTTGATTTCTAAACTTTAAAATTGTCTAATGAGTTCTTAAATTTTTAATTTCATAATCAATCAAATACAATTCAATTATCTATCTAGAAGGTCATTGATCTATTTAAAGTTTCTTTTTTTAGAAAAAGAAAATATTTAGGATCTTATCATATATAAAGTTTAATTTTATACACGACAAATAAGTTAATTTTTATTTTGTATTTGTCAAAAATCTATTAAACATTTTAAAGTTTAAGAACCTATTAAACATAAAATTTAAAATTTATAAATTTATTAGACACTTTTTAAAATTTAAATATATTTTAAGCCAAAATAAAAACAGACAGCTAATAGCATTTAAGGTTTTTTTTTTTTTTTTTTTTTTAATCATGAACAACTCGTTGTGAGACATAACGTGATTTAATTAAAGTTTGCATTTCTAACATTTAACAAATTAATAATGACTTGCCTTTCAAATGCGACAAATTATGTTTATCTAAGACTAACATTTTCTTTTAAGTTTCTGTTTGTATTTCCACACCCTTAGTTTGAATAGTAATTATGTTTTTGTTAGTTCAACTTAGGTGGACGTTCAAATTTTTGATCTCGAAGTCATAATACATACTTTATGTTAGTTAAGCTATATTCATTTTGACATATTTTTTTAATTGAAATATAATATTTTGGTTATTGCACCTTATAATATACACGATTTTGTCATTTTTTTATATTTAAATACAGTTCTAGTACATAGAATACAAATATCTAAAATAAAGTATCCGTAATTTATTTGGATTAAGTTAAAAAAAATGAAGAGAGAAAGTCCTTCCTCTAAAAATGTAGGATACATATTCACATTGAACCCTTCCTTAGAGGAAGCTATTTATCGAATTGATCTCGAGGACTGTACAAGTTGCTTATTCAAGGAAGAAAAGAAGCCCTGAGCAGGCCAACAAGTCGAAAAGAAGACCTCAAAACCTCACTGGTTAAATGAATATAAGAAACATAGTCAGATTTCAAAAATAACATACACAAAGTTAAGAGTGCTTAGCTTAAAACCACTTTATGCTCGCATGTTAACTCAAGCATTATTGAACCATGCTGGACAAAGAGTAATTCAAGAGAATAATCATATATATAACAGTAATTACACTATCATTTGAAAAAATAGTAAAAAATGGGATCCTTTTAAATTATAGCAAAGCACATGAATGTCACGTGAGTTCAATTTTCTGAAATCCTATCCTAAAATGTCATCATCCTTATTAATGAGACTGTAATTAATTGCTTAATTAAATATCGTAGCAGACTTTCAACGTCAACTAAGATTATCGTTTCAAGTGAATAATTTGCCATAAATTTCGTGATTTAATAATTGTTTTGAATTTTTGAATCAAATTTAACAGTTCTTTTCAAATTTTCGAAACTTTATATCAACTAATTTTCAAATCTTGTTTTGAAATTTAAAATATCATATTAATTATCTTAACTGAGATTTATTATTTTTATTGCACTTTCTATTAATCTTAATCAAGATTCACAGGTTCTAAACTATTTTGAACTTTATATTTATTATCCTTTTGTTTCAAACATAAAATATTATCATACAACACGTAGCCCTAGCTTTCTTCCTCTTTTGCACTGAACTCTTTCTTGTTATAGTTGCTCAACGATTAAGAGTTTTGTTCAATGGTAAGTGGGATGAAAATAACAACTTACGACTTTCGATTTATTGAAGTTTCTATTACTTTGAACACATCTTTTTCAATTTTCATTTTTTTTTACTGATTGTATTTTTTGTTCTCAATAGACGATAAGTCTACTTTGGAGGTTTGACTTGATCGATCAAATCCACTGGTGCATAGATGAAAAGCTTAACATAATCGACCAACAACTACGAGTTCAAGTTGCAAAGTCTCTTCTTTTCATAGTGATTCCTATTGAATCACTATGAAAAAGTAGGCCAAGCATATGGACAATGTTGGTATTAACCAGTTTTCCTTGGGGTCTTAAACCTACCCTGACAAATTCGATCAAGGAAGGATGTACTATCGTTGAATATTATTTGTTTCTCTTCTATTCATGAGATTTCCAGCGCCACATCACAATTGGTTAGTAATTTCAATTGACAAGATTTAATTAGGATTTCCATACTCTAATTTAAATCGGTTTCTTTCTTCATGAATGCAAGTATTTAGATAAAGTTTTTATCACCCCAATCCTCACTTTCTAAACTGATATTTTGGATCTAGATCAAGAAAAAGTATTGTTACAGAATCTTGGGTAAGTTCAAAAGCGATTTAGATGGTTTGGTTAATTGATTTTCAATTGTAGTGTATTTGTTTTTATGTTTAGTATATTATTTTAGTGTAGTTTGGAGACTAATTACACTGTATTTATAGGTCACGTAAATATTATCGCCAAAAACTTTCAAAAAACCTTTTATGACTACAAAATCCTCATCCGAATCATAGTGTAACTATATTTTTTTCATTTGCGCGTTTCTTCTATCATACATCTTTATTTTCTCCTAAAATATCTCCCATCTTTTAAATCTTCAAATCATATTGTTTTTTTTTTCAAATATCAAAATTAAACCAATTTTTTTTTCAAGTATCATTTGAAAAATTTAGAGCGAAGAGTGAAGTAATAGGGTGGAGGAAATTATGACTGCGATAATAGATTAAGAGACAGTGATTCTATTCACGACAGCACTATTATCAGAAGTTGAGGTTGACGACTGTTGGAGGAATTGAGATAGAAGAAGATGAAACTGGAGTGATCAATAGTAACTCTAAAGGAGAAATAAATGAAGACGGTGGAGAAGGAGCTGAATTCGAAATTGATAATGAAGTATTGATAGAAGGAGGGGGAGCTACGTCCGACAGAGCAAGGGATGAATACAAATTCACGTAGGAGGTAGGTGCCCAGCTTTTGAAGAAATATTTCTGAAGGCCACAGTTAGAAGCTCAACTTGAAGGCGGCCCACAGGAAAAGAAGCCCAATTCATAATCCGATCTGGTCCATACAAATCGAAAATGAAAATACGGACTCTGCCACGTGTCGATATTGTACTGGCTTCTTTTATGAAGGTGTAGAAATTAACACTTGGATAAGCCTCTCTATCATGGCCTCTCAGTCTCACCCTCTCTTCTTTCCTTCCCTTTTTCCCAGAAAAATTTCTTCGATTTTCATACTCAATTCGTCATTTCTCCCTCTCTTCTTCGATATGAAATCCATTTTCTCCAAAGATTCCTAAGCTTCGCAGATTTTTCCTCATTCTTCTTCAATGGCGGCTGTTTATTCCATTTCATTCTCAACATTAAACCAATGTTCTGATAGAAGACTGCCAGTTCCATCCGCTCGTTCACTTGCCTCCAATTTCGACGGATTTCGTTTTCGTACGAGCGTTTTCAGCCATTATTCCCGAGTTCGAGCATCCACCTTCAGTTCGAGCATGGTCATTCATTGCATGTCCGCCGGAACAGGTACCTTCTGGTGATTTGTTTTCCTTACTCGCTTATTAGACTATTCCGTTGCCGGAAATTTGTACCAGAAGGAAATCGCCTCGTTTCTCTGATTCTGATTGAGTTTCCGAATCTCTGTTTTGTTTTCGTTTTCCTCATTTGTAGAGATGAATGTTATGGAGGGAATTGGAAGTTTTAAGTAACAATTAAGCTTCGAATTGTTCGGTTCGATTGGTTCTATACTTGTGTAGTGTGTTGAGATTTCTCTAGTTAGTTTTCTTGCTACTTAGGTCTAGAAACTGATGCGTTATTTTGACGGCTCAGATGTGACCACTGTAGCCGAGACAAAATTGAACTTCCTCAAGGCGTATAAACGGCCTATCCCTAGTATTTACAACACTGTTCTGCAAGAATTGATTGTCCAACAGCATTTGATGAGGTATAAGAGGACATATCGTTATGACCCTGTTTTCGCTCTTGGTTTTGTTACTGTATATGATCAGCTTATGGAAGGGTACCCTAGCGATGAGGATCGTGATGCCATCTTCCAAGCATACATTAAGGCATTGAATGAAGATCCAGAGCAATATAGGTCTGGCCATGTATTCCCCTTTGCTTTTACCATCCCCGATCTTCTTCTATTCTTGTCCCTTGTCAGCTAAAAACGTCAGTAGGCTTACTTATGCGTAGACACTGTTAAGTTGAAAAATCATAAACATGACTCACTTTATAGCTGTCTAAACGATTAAACTGGATCCGTATCGAATGTTAGTGCATGTTCAATAAGTAGTATTGATGACTTTTACTTGTACCTGGTAATCAAATTTACGAATGTTAGTTCTTTGTTCAATAACTCCAAGAATATAAAGTTCTTCACTGGAAATTATCTCCAACCTTCGAACATTCTTCCAATAATTTTAAAACGATCATTCTTAATTTAAAGTAGTATTATCTGTTATACCGTCTAGAATTGATGCTCAAAAATTGGAAGAGTGGGCTCGGTCTCAGACTGCAGCTTCATTGGTTGATTTTGCATCAAGGGAAGGTGAAGTTGAGAGTACTTTGAAGGACATTGCAGAACGAGCAGGGAGTAAGGGGAATTTCAGTTACAGCCGATTTTTTGCTATTGGACTATTTCGACTCCTTGAATTGGCAAATGCTACTGAACCCAGTATCTTGGAAAAGGTTTATTTCATATTCCTTTCTGTGATATAGCTTTTGAGTAGATGAAGATTATGATGTGACAGTTTATTGAGCTCTTATGGCTAAATTAAATGACAACCAGTCCCTCTCATAGGACTTTTATTGATAGATTATATTATTTCTCTGAGTGCTGCCATTTATAAAGTATAATATCGATTCCGGTTCATTAGTTATCTTTTTATTCGTTAGAAATTGGATCTTGATGGAATATTGCCTGACCTTATTCTGTTCGAGAGAATTAGGTTCAAGGATTCTTTCCTGCGTAAGGCTGCATTTTATTTTTCTAGCTAATAATATAAGTCTTTTCACTGTATTCCCTGTTGCGGAGGAATATAAGCTAACTATTTTTGCACCTCCCCCTCTTGCTCCCGATCCAACACACACACACTTACGGTGTTTTTGTGGAATTTCCTTTTGTTGTGAAAGCCGACTCTATTTAGTGTGCCTGTCACTGAAGATATGATACTTTTTGTTTTTTTAGAATAGTTAAACAGTTTCTAAATCAGTTGAAGTTATGTGATGGAGATTTGATCTGAGTATTAGCATGTAACTTCTTGCTACTCCTGAACAGCTCTGTGCTTCTTTAAACATTGACAAAAAAGGTGTAGACCGAGACCTTGACGTATACCGCAACCTGCTTTCAAAGTTGGTTCAGGCGAAAGAGCTCCTAAAGGAATACGTCGATAGGTAAGAGACCGTTAAGTTCATGGTTCTAGGCATGGTACTTGGTAGGTTAATATACTATCAAACCATCATTTTTTCCATAGATTTTATGAATATAATCGATTTGAAAACTGTCAATCTTGTATGTATCAAATTTTCTGCAAGTCACTGTCATAGCATTTATATTCATTGGATACCCACCACGTGTTTCCCATCCTTGATCCTACATTTTGTTTTATCGTATGTGGATCTTGGCTGAGGTCTAAATGAGGTGGATCATGGTAATCGAAAGAGTCAGATTTAAAGGATAAAAGTTGTATGATTAACCAATGGTTTTCAATTCTATAGAGAGAAGAAGAAAAGAGATGAGAGGGCTGGGTCACAGACAGCTAATGAGGCCATAACTAAATGCTTGGGAGAATACAGCATGCAGACTGGTTTATAAGAGGTGATTATAGCACTGCCTAATTTGAGATAGACTTTGAGAGTTAATAGCAATATTCTAAATACCTAATAGATATGCATCTTTAATGTATTGTTGGGTCTCATGCATTTGGTAAATTTTGTATTCAGCCAGGCACTACCTTTATTTCTCATTTGATATAACACCACTCAAGCTATTTTTTAATCATTTGTATCAAATATTTATATTTTGAGTGCAATTGTCAATACAAATGCTTTCGCACTCTGTGCAGTAATCACTCTTCAAGGGATATTTGACCATCTGTTTTTGTATGTGCAATCATTTCTGGATTATTATGATATTTCTACCATTGTTGTTGCATGGTCTAAATTGATTCATTTATAACTATTTAGGATTTTAATCGATATAATTATTAATTTAGAATTTTTATGATGTGATCTCCAAAGTTTAGATGTAAAAATTGAATTGATTTCCCCTCCCCAACAATCTATTGTAAGTACGAGCTTATTTGAATAGGCTCTGTTTTATGTATGAAATAGGATCTTGTTTTATGTATGGAGGCAATTTCAATTGCGTAGATTTGTGTATCTCAATATAAAATTTTAATTAAATAGTATTTTTCGTACTAGTTTGGTTAACTAATAGCTTGTTATTGTCTTGAAATGAGAGAAAATAGTTTATAACTAATAAAATACGAACAAATTATTTATTTACGGCCAGGGTGAAGATGAAACTAATATATGTTCATATTAATTTGGTTACCTAATATATGTTAAAATAAAAAAAAAGAAAAGAAAATAAAAAAGAAAAAAGAAAAGAAAAAAGGTTGAGAAGACAAATAGCAAATTTTGTAGTTTTATTTAGAAAAATGGCAAAAAAAAATTTTAATTATAAAAATAGCCAAAAAAAAATTATATAATAGAAAATACTAATTATTAAATGACAAAACTTCTCAAAACAACAAAATTAACTTTGGGATATCTACCACGATGGACTTTGTTGAATGACTATTGAAAGGAATTGTAACTTCATGTGACTCTTGGAAATATGATTGCATTTCACACTAAGTCAATTGTAAGCTAACTTTAAACACTATCAATCTCAAAACGTCATTGTATAAACCAATTGGAATGAGAATTCTTTTTTCATCAATTTCTCAAACGTAGAAACAAGTACAAATTAAAACTCTTTAAGGTGAAAATTGGAATTAAAGGGCCCGGGCCCGTTTGATAACGTTCCCATTTTCTATTTCCTGTTTTTTGTTCCCTGTTTTTTCTTTTTTTAGAACAAGAAATAGGAATATGTTTGATAACTATTTATGTGAAGAAACAAGAATAAAAACTTATTTAATAACTATTTTTTGTTTCTCGTTTCTTGTATTTATTCTCTTACTTTTTTTTTTTTTAATATTTTATAGTTTAAATATAATCTAATTACATAAAATAAAAAGCTATATAGCATGAATTAAAGTATAAAAAATAGTTATCAAATATTTAAACTATAGAATACACATAAGTTCCAATGTAAAATTAATATCGATAATACAATTGTTTCTATCATTTATTTGTTGTTAAAATTTGATTTATAATATTTTTTCTCACTTAAGTCATTTGTTTTAAATTTTAAATGATATAGTTTCAAATCTAACTCAATTATATTATTATGTAAAAGTCGTGGTGGTAAAAATATTAAATCTAAATAAATATCTTAGTAAACAAAATTTATATTGTTTTAAAATTATAAGTGGTTTCGTATGTCAGAAAACTTTAAAAGTATATGAATTTAAAAGATATATAAAATGCATTTTGCAAAATTTAAAATTTAAAATTCAAAAAATATTTATATATACATATTGTAAAGGAAAAATTATTTTAAATGACAAAATAGTTGAAAATACTTATAAATAATAGCAAAATATTATACTCTATTTGCAATAGACCATGATAGACAGTGAAATTTTGCTATATTTATAAATATTTTGGTTTATTTTCCTATATTTTTAAACAATCCTATTGACAATTTGAATTTTGAAAATCAAAATAATATATAAATCAAAATATTTGAAAATAATCCTAGTGAAATTTTAAAATTTCAAAATCAAAAAAATATTAGATTAAAAATATAGATATTAAAAAATAATAAAGAAAATAAATATATAATTGTAAAAAAATATAAAAAAAGAAAATAAATACAAATAAAAATATAGAGAAAATATAGAGAAAAAGGTAATATAAAAAAAGAAAAGAAATATAAAAAAGTATAGAGAAAAAGGAATATAAAAGAAATAAAGAAAGAATAATTATTATATAGAGAAAAAGGAAATATAAAAGAAAGAAAGAAGAAAGTGAATATAAATAAAAGAAATATAAAAAAATAGAGAAAAAGGAAATATAAAAAGAAAGAAAAATAAAATAAAATCTCATGTGAGATTTGAACCTAAGACAATGAACCAAATCTTCTTTATAATATATTAAAGGAACAACTTTAAATAAAATATAAATAGAATAGGAGAAACTATTTTTCTAGTTCTTCAATTTTGGTCTAATTTTTAGGAACGTTTCTCAAATTTTGAAAACAAGAAATAGGAATAGTTATCAAACTGGTTAGTTTCTTGAAAAATGAGAGACCTGAAATTACTATAAGAATCATACCGACACGATAAAAATGATCATTCAAAACACAGTTACAAAATAAGGTTAATCTATATATATATATATATAAGACACTTTAAGGACACATGAAATCTTAAACAAAATTATAAGGAAAAAAACACAAGGGTTAATTAATATGCCAAATTTGGATAACTGAATTAAAAAAAAAACGTAGTTAGGCTCAATATTTGAACACACAAGACACGTAAGGGTATTGTATTAATACGTGTGAGTTCCCTAATGCATGCAAATATGAAAAACTCTCTCAGGAGACCACCAACCTCAACCCTAATTTCACTTCCACTTACGCAACCCATTCCACTCTACATTCCCTTTTTATCTTTTGTCACTTCCTTTTAGTTCTCACACTATAATATATACACCATAATCATATGTTATAAACAAAAGAAATAATAATAATAATAATAACCAATCCAATAATTGATATGTACTTTTTCTCGATGTTTATTCGAATTTTCATACTCCATATTTCGTTTTCATACTAAAAGGATAATATAAAGTTCACGATATATAATTCAATTTATAACTTCATGTCTAATACTACTCATCTATTAAGCACCTACTTACCATATCAACTTAAATCATATTGAAAGGAAATGTGAACTATTTATGTAGGGATGTTACCTGTTGAACCATAGATGCAATAATCTTGACGTGTACCAAGTTAAACTCTTGTGTTAGATGATATAACAATTTAATTTTTCTTCACTTATTAGCTTAAGGTTTTGGGTCAATTGATGATTTAACATGGTATCAGAACAGGTGGTCCAAGAGGTCTCTTGCAATGTTATTTACTCTTCAGTTAATATTGACTCTACTAACTTGTTGGGTTTTCTTCATATTTCAAGATTACAAGTGAGAGGAGTATTAAAAGATATAATGTTAAATTTACAATAACTTTTGGGTCAATCGTTGATTTAACATTATTGTATCACTTATTAATGTAGAGATAATTACATTATAAAATGCAAAGGATCACATGAACATTCTAGAGTATAAAGATATAACTACTGGCTAAAATTGGATATAATGTTAGATAGTTTTTTTTAATAGAAAAAGAAAAAGAAAAAGAAAAATGTTAGATAGTTTGTTGGGGGATTAAATTTATTCATAATATTATTGAGAGTTTGTTAGAGGACTTTGTATATACGTATCATTTTGTTTGAATAGACGTATTATTGTATTGTATTTGGTGGAAAATCATGGCCACGTGGACAAACCCAACCAAACATAAGCATGGCTTTAACTTTAATATATTGAATAAATGGGTCTTCCCTTCACCAAAACTTTATTAAATAATGAGTGTATTAATAAGGCTTCCAAACAGGGAGACATCATATATTAGAAATATGATATATGCCCTACTTTTTGCATATTGTATTCATCATTTCCTCATGTTGATTTGTTATTTTCCAATTAATTTTACCACATTTTAGGGGAACATTAACTTAATTAAATTTATGTTAACTTATCGTTAGAAAATATAATATTAAATTTACCTTCATTCATCAATTTAAGTTTTTTAGTCAATTAATAACTTAACATGGTATCAGAAAGATGGTCTAGAAGGTCTTGTGTTCAAAATTATGCAATGTTATTTCTACATATTGTAAGCATACATGTGAAAGAGAGTGTTAGATGATATAATATTAAATTGGGTAATTGTAATGAGTAACACTTTTAGGCTAATAATTAATGTATAACAACTTTTTTAAAGAATTGCAAATATAGCAAAATCTATCAGTGATAGATTCTATTATTGATAGATTTCTCTTAGTGGTAGACTATATCGTTGATAAAATTTGAGCGATGGATCTAAATTCTGCTATATCTTCAATTTTTGTTTTTTGCATTGTGCTATATCTGCTAATACTTTGGGCCTAATTGCTATATTTGCTACTGCCTCTCCTTTACTCATCAAATTAAATTTTTGGGTCATATCAATAAGTACTTAACGTGATAATAAAGCAAATGGTCGACATATGTCTCCAATCATTTAACTTATTTTTACTCATTAACTTAAGCTTTTGGTCTAAGTAAGAAATGGGAAATTTAAATTTGAAGTTAGAAATGAAATGTTGTGGTGTAAAAGTGAAGGAATAAAAAAGTATTATTGAGTGAGATTTATGGGTTAGATTAGATAGGGAGTGGATGAAATATGGGGCATAATTTTCAATGAGTTTGAATTTGAATCCAAAAAGGCAAAGACTCATTTGTTGCCACATGATTAAGCTGATAATTTGGTGTGCTACAGTGGACAAATGTCAACACAAGATTGAGCTTTTTTTAGTTGATTGGTTGACTTTTTAGTTAGTGCTACGTGGAAGAATTATAGTGGTTTGTTTCATACAAAGCTAAAAGGCTCCAGCTTGGAAAATTTTGGAAATTTCTTGGTGAACATGTGAATCTTACACGCCATTTAGTTTTGCTGTTTATGCAAAATGTGAAAGAAAAAAACATGCTTTTGTGTAGAAAAGAGTATGTCGTTTTTATACCATTCATTCTATACATTATATTATTATAATATAATACACTCTTTTTTATAATATTTTGTTGCTCAACCATCGAAAATCAACTTAGATTCTCCTTTTTATTATTCTAACTTAAATTCAAGCCTCATATTTGAATGACTCATCATTGAATTTTGAAGGGTTTGGTTATTAAAATTTAATATAATATAAAAAGATCGAACCTTTTTAGGTCTAGGCTTTATGTGACATGAGTTGATGAGTTCATGTAATTTTGAGATTTATTAACTATCATATGTATAAACTTGAAGATAAATATATTAACTAGTAAGTGTAACCATGTAATAAGTAGGTTTTAATATAGAGTTAGAAATAAGTATTTAATTTATAGTTATTTTTTAAACTTGAGTCAAAATTTCAAAAACAAAAGAGTTTGTACATACATAACTTTTCTTCTTTTAATGAAATTTGACTTAACATTTGAAAAGTGGTTTTTTTTTTTTTTTTTTTTTTTTTTTTTTTTTTTTTATGAAAATTAGGCAAAATTTTCATTTTGCAAGTCATTATTGTTTATGATATTGTTTCAAATTTAATTCTTCTAGTCTAAAAAGTTTCAACTTTTAATTTAAGTTTCTATGATTTAATTAAAGCTTCCAAAATATTTCTACGATACGTGTCGTTAAAGTTGGCTATAATCTTATGGTAACATACACTATCTTTTGACACATGTCTCATTTTTTTAACACAACAAAGAGAGAAGATGATGAAAGTTGGCGTAAAAAATGTGTCTACTAAAAATATGAGAACTTTTCACAGATAGAAAAATGTCAAATTACCTACAGAAATAATAATAATAATAATAAAATACTGATAGATTTCTATCCATGTGTATCAGTGATACACTTCTATAGACTTCTATTTGCCTCAATAAAAGAATATTAAAATTTTACTACTTTATGTAAATAGTTTCCTTTATTTTTTTATTTTTGAAAATATCCCAAAAATATCGTCAATATTTTATTATTATAATGGACATTTTGAAACATTAAAAAGATTGAGGGACTAAATTAAAATTTTTAAAAGAAAATAGGAAATATAGTAAATTATTTTATTTTTAAATACATAAAAACAAAAATTATAATAAACTAGGGTCTAAAATATACTAAATAACCGACTTAATGAAAGTTTGAAAATTCAACCCTCAAGTAATTTAAGGACAATTTTTTTTTTTTTTCTTTTGGAGTGCAACTTAAGGATGAGTTTGGTATCATGAAAACGGATGAATATGATGTTGACTTTTTGGAAGTTGACTACTAGGTTAAAAGTAAAAATGAAGCCATGAGTATTTCATTATATATATAATCTATAATAAATATGGTGTAAAAAAATTAAATTAAGTGTTTTCCTTTAAAAAATAAAATTAAACTCACTTTTATAATGATTTCATCTTTCTTTAAAAAAAAAAAAAAAAAAAACATGTGAACACTTTCTAATCAGATGAGAAGATAATAATACTTTTTATAATTATAATTTTTTTAAACTTAGGCTTACAATTATAAAAAGTTATTTTAGAAAAATCTTAATCGTCTTTATTGTTTAATAAATTAAATTATTAAGCTCTGTTGGGTAACTATTTTGTTTTTTTTTATTATTATTTTTTTAAAATTAGGCCTATGGGTACTAGTTCTACATTCAAATTTCTTCATTTTATTATCTACATTTCACCAACGGTTTAAAAAACCAAGCTAAATTTTGAGAACTAAAAAAAGTAGCTTTTAAAAAATTGTTTTTGTTTTTGGATTTTTACTAAGAATTCAACCATTGTAATTAAGAAAAATGCAAATCATGATAAGAAATGTAGATGCTATAGGCTTAATTTGAAAAAAATACACACACATGCACACAAGCACGCACATGCCCACACACGCACACGTAAACACGCATCCGTACGCACATGCACATGCACACGCACGTGCATATGCATCCGTACACACATGCACATGCACATGAATGTCCACGCATACGTATTCGCATGCGCACGTCCACGTTCATGCTCACGCTCACATTCATGTTCATACTCACGTGCACGCGGAAAAATTGTATCTAGAAAGTTTAATTTTGAAAAATTAAATGATAATTAAATTGACGTCTAGGTTGAGTCTACGATTTATTTTACATTGAAGTGAGGATGCATAGAAAAAAGAAATCCGGCCCAAGTTTGATCTAAATAAACATATCTTATTGATTTATCATTTTTAATTAATGAAAATAGAGGTTTTTAGAACATGTTTACTCATTTTTAAAGTTTTAATATTACTCTCTTAACGTGAACAAATTTAAACAAGATATTAAGGTGAAGAAGTTCGATTTTCTATCCCACTATATTTTAAAAAAAAACAACAACAAAAAAACCCTTTAGTATTCACATTAAGGATTTAAGTCTAATTAATTAAAGTTTATAACATAACTGAGATAAAAACTAATTTGAGCTTGCTCATTTTTCTGGCTTTTATACTTATATCTATCTCTCTTTGAAAAATGAGTAACTCAAAACAATAAAGGAACTACATTTTTTCAAGGGCTTGTTTCCTTCTCATACAAGGAAAAAGAAAATTAAGGAGAATGGGCAAAGATAAAGTGCATGCCCCCTTTTTTTTTTTTATTTTTTTTTTTAACTTCTGGGTCAAAACATCATGCTGTCTTTAACTAATTATTCTAAAATTTAGGTCATAATACTGTTTTAGTGTATGTAATTTGAGTTTTATCCCATTTTATATAGCCTCAGTCTAATTTTAGTCTTTATATTTTTAATAAAGGTTAACTTTAATCCTTCAAAATTAATATTCATCAAAATTGTTGCAAAAAAATTAAAATACCATGTAAATATATTTTTGAAATTATAAAAACTAAAAATGGAAATTATGTCTGCTTCTTTAATAAAGAAATTGAAACTATACATGCCCAAAATTATAAGGATCAAATTTTACATTAAAATTACTATATTTATAGTCTTACAACTGCAAAGATTTTAGCGAGAGATGGAGAGAAATAGAGAGATGGAGAAAACGTTGGAGAATAAATTAGGGTTTCTCATCATACAACAATGTTAAAAGAACATTAAATACTATCTAATGTAAGTGGCACCTAATCTAAATTAATATAACATAATAGATTATTACATTAAACATTTAATACTCTATCAACAATATAGTTTAGAATATTATCAAAACACAAACAATAATTTTATATTTCGAGAGTTTTATAATTAGTTTCACTCAAAAAGTCGGTTCATATATCAAATTATGGAGATATCGTCATAATTTATGTATACGTGGATGTTTCATATATTTCTAATAGAAGGTGAGATTATATCCACATTTTCCTAACATGGAATAAGCAAATTAAATAATTTACAAAGCAGACAAAAAACATAACAACTTCCTAACTTGGTATTATACAAAATCTAAGGTAAGAAATGAAGCCTGTCGACATTAGTTGTTGGGTAAAAGTCATACAGCCTACCAGTTATTTTGCTGACGACAACAAATGTAAATACAAAATGGGTTAGAACAAGCAATTAGTAAAAAGTTGAAGAAGAAACTTTTTCAAAAGAAAAAAAGAACATATTTTTCTTCAATGTGGATGAGAGAAGTTAACAACCATGACCGTCCAATCATTCTCGTAAGTCCAAATAACTCATAAATAACAAATGTCAACTCCCCCAAATATTCAAACACATAGCTTCCTATAGGCCTTTTATTTAGCTCTCAATTTCCATTTAATGACAATTCTCATACATAACTTCTAGTTAATCTCTCTCCATCCTCCGTTTTTTATGTATGGATGAATATGCATGGTCCATATTCCGAGTCATTTCATTAATCTATTATAATTATTCTCAATTTTTTTTTTTTTAATTGATATGAGGGACAAATGATTGAACTTTCGACCTCTAAAAAGAAAAGTCATGTCATGCCAACATATTTTTTAAAATAGTGTGTGAGGTCCATTAATATTAGTGCAGAATTTATTAATATTTAAGGTAACAAAATTTTAATATGAATAAAGAGAATGTGATTCTATAATATTTAAAAAAATCATATTTAGAACATTTGAATAGGGATATGAAATAATTTGACAATCGAAGGGTTTTCTTCGAACAAATTAATTACCAAATTAAAAAAAATCAAATGAGTTCATTTAATTTAATTGATATTAAAAAACTAAACAAGGAATTATTCGACATAGAGAATTCGATTCTCACAAAATTTAACAAAATTTTGTGAAGATAGTAACAGGCATGGACATGGATAGGGAAGCTACTCTCACCTCCTTCCTTTGTGAACATATCTAAACTCAATAACAGAGATTAGTCCAAGTGCGTGCAAGACAGAAGCAAATGAACATTGGTGCGGTGTCTAGCACACACTCCGATGCTCAAGTCAATCTTATGTTTTTGACTAACTAGACAAATAGGAAAACTGCAAGGTATTTTGGCGTACCTTTAACCAATTATCTAGATCATTTTCATAAGGTAATAGAATGTAACAGATGTTGTTAGTCATAATGCCTCTCTATAATCCTTGAAACTGCAACGTTAATTGTTACGACAACTAATGCACCATTTAAATTTTCATTGTCTTATTAAAGACCTGTCTTTATGAGTATGGATGGCTTCAGCCTCAATTGCTCGACTAAGCTCGACTCTCCTAAATTTTCTTCTAGGCTTATGTTCCTCTGAGCTCCTAAGTTCAACTCTTTTAGGCTCGAGCTCGACTCTCCTAAGCTTTCTTCTAAGTTTAGACTCCTCTGACCTCAACTCATACTCTCTTAAGCTCTCTTCTAGGCTTAGGCTCCTTTGAACTATACTATGCTTGCCTCATGGGTCCCCCCGAGCTTTCTCTAAGATCTCTTAGGCTCTTCCATGGGTCATCTTGAGCTTTCTTCTAGACTCTGTTAAGCTCACCTCATGGGTCCCATCGAGCTTTCTCTAAGCTCTCTTAGGCTTTCCCATGGGTTCTCTTGAGCTCTCTCTTAGGCTCCTTTAAGCTCCACTAAGCTTACCTCATGGGTCTATAGAACTTTTTCCAAGCTCTCTTACGCTCTCCCATGGGTCCTATTGAGCTCATCATGCCTAGGCTTTCTCTCTCTAGGCTTAAGCCCCCATGCCTAAGCATGTCAAGCCTAGGCTTCTTTAAGCTTGGGCTCTTCTCGTGCCTAGGCTCAAAGCACTCAAACTCTCATAGGTTTCTCATGCCTAGACTTTCTCTCTCTAGGCTCAGGCCCCTCATGGATTCCTCATGGCTAGGCCACCCTATTATGTGTCCCACGAAGCAGGCTAAATTTACCCATAACATATCCCAATAGCTAATCATAGTTTGTGATTGTTTTTTCTCTTTAATATATATATATATATATGTTGCTATGTTATTGAAAGGGTTGCACAAAGATGTCCAGATGGGTGCAACCCCAAGATGCATCTATACTACACTCAATAGTTTGCCATATAGCAAATTCACTTAACTTCTTTTTAAATATATTTTAATTTCTTATATATATATATATGTGTGTGTGATGAAAGAGTGAAACGTAAAGATGATAAGTGCATCTGTACCAAAGTATTACCCAATTTTTTTAAACTACACTAAAAATACACCACCGTAAAAAAAGAGTAGGAAAGTATATTAGCCACTTCCTCCCATGTCAACTCATGTGAATCTACATAACATGATGATCCATTCTTACAAAAAGTCAACCCATCATAACCAATAACTGTATAGTTTCTAGAATAAACTCAAATAGTCAAATTAATCTCTAACATCTCACACCTAAACTATATGACTTCATTTTCATTTAAATCCTTTCCCTAAACCAAAAAAAAGTTACATACATACATACATACATACATACATACATATTACATACAAAAAAACAAACAAACAAACACGTGGCATTTAGGACGGCACCAAATACATTTGACTTATAATATGTCGAAATTTCGGCTGTCTATTGCACCTTCAAAACCTCACCTGTAATTGTATATAAGAAGTTCATCTCCTTCTTACGACTCTCAGCACAAAAAACCAAAACACTTTTTCCTTTTTTTTCTCTCTCAAAACTCAAAAGTAATTTCTCTTCTCTCTTCTTTTTTACTTTATCAATTTAAGTCTCTTCATTAAATACACTGAAAATTAAACAAGAAAAAATGGGGAGAGCTCCATGCTGTGATAAAAATGGCCTTAAAAAAGGTCCATGGACTCCTGAAGAAGATCAAAAGCTTGTTACTTTTATTCAAGTTCATGGCCCTGGAAATTGGCGTAATCTTCCTAAAAATGCTGGTATGTTTTTCTTTTTTTTCCTTTTCTTTTTAAATTGCTAATTAAATTGAATTGGAGAATAATTGGATTGTTTATTTATTTATTTACAGGGCTTCAAAGATGTGGAAAAAGTTGTAGGCTTAGATGGACTAATTATTTGAGGCCTGATATTAAGAGAGGGAGATTTTCTTTTGAAGAAGAAGAGACCATTATTCAATTGCATAGTGTTTTGGGAAACAAGTAAGATCAATATAATTCTATATATTTCTTTCTTTAATTTTCTGGGTTTTTCTTTTCATGTAAATTTCAATAATATAATTTTTATAAAAAAAATCCATAAAGCTTGTTGATTAACTAATTAGATTTTTTCTTTAACTATATGATTGCATTGATTGATTGGGAAGTATATTAATTGATTAATCCCAATTAAATGAACTGTTATCTTAATTATATCCTTTGACATTCCTTTCTAGTGGTTAGACTAAGACAATCAGCTTACATGGATAAATAATTATCAATCTTAATTAATTAGACTTGAATCTTTTACTCATCTTTCTTAAACTTTGGGCTAAGAAATTAGCTCAACTCCAGTTACCCTAAAGACTTAAATTGATATAGGTTATACGTATTTACTATTTCAGATGGTCGGCAATAGCAGCTCGCTTGCCTGGAAGAACAGATAACGAGATCAAGAACTACTGGAACACCCACATACGAAAAAGGCTCCTTCGGATGGGAATCGACCCAGTAACCCACACTCCTCGGATCGATCTTCTCGACCTATCGTCGATTCTTTCTGCTGCCATCCGAAGCCACCCACTCCTCAGCCTCTCAACTTTATTGAACAACCACCAAACCACAACCCTAAACTCCGAATCCCTAAGGCTAATTTCCACCCTCTTAGGGCTCAAACAAGAAGACCCAAATACCAATAATTTCCTTCTTCAAGCTCAGGTTCAAGCTCAAGTTCAAGCTCAAATGGATTCATTATCACAGCTCTTACAACCCATTGATGACATTAATAATACAAATAAGTCTTCTTCAATCCCCATTTCTACATTTGTTGACGGCCCAAATTCTTCACAAGAAAATCTGAATTTCTTACCTTCAAATTTGAATGGTGAGGATATTTTGATGAATCAAGCTAATTACTTGTACGGCGACGATGGCTCGAATCCAACGGCTTCAAATTTTCCAGAAATTTCAAATAATAATGTTCAAAATTTAGGGTTTGATTCTGTAAAATCAAGCCCTACGCAGTTGAATTCTTCATCTACTTATATAAACAGCAGCAGCAGCAATGAGGATGAGAAGGATAGTTTTTGTAGTAATTTTTTGCAGTTTGAAATTCCTGAAGGTTTGGACTTTGCTGATTTCATGTAAATATATTTGGATATTAATTTAGGGTTTTTTTTTTTTTTTTTTTTTTTTTTTTTTTTTTTTTTAAATTTTTGGGTGTATTTTATTGTATTTGTACTATTTTATTATTCCCCAGATTGTAGTTTTGTTTCCATAAAAAAAAAAAAAAAGAAGATTGATTTTTATACTGTATTACATTTCATCCTATAATTCTCCTTTTCCCCTCCCCCCTAGATAATCAATGAAAATATCTTATGGAAAATTAAGAAGTGTTGAAAGATGGTTTAATTAAAGTATTTTCTATGTGCCTTGTAAATTAAGCGTTTTGAAATTTGAGTTGGCATAAAAGGATACGTAATTTTTAGTTTTCAAAAGAAAATTATGTCAAAGATAATTAGATATTAGGTAAAGAAATTTTTATTGGTTTTAATCTAAAGTTTGGGAAATTGAATCTTTTCTTTGAATGATCATCAGATTTAATGCTTTGATCAAACTTATAAGTGCTTTCGATAGAATTGGATGTTGAATTTTTGTATTTATGGTAACTTATAAGATCAGTTATATTGATAATTACTTTATGTTCTTCTCAGCACTTTTAAAATTTTTATAAATTTCAAAATTACCATGGATTTTGTTTAGATTTGAAAAGCGTTTTGGAAAGTACATTACAAAGAATGTTGGTATTTTTAATAGTATACAAAAAGAGTATTTTGAATATTGTGTGAAAATGGGAAAAAGAAAAGGAGTATAATTTCAGTTGAGTGATTTTATATATATAAAAATATATACATATTAGTTTAAACACTTTAAATAAAAAAATAAAAACAAATGGGGTCACAAATTGGAACCATTCTTGACTTTTAGTAAACATGACCCATTAAAACTGACGAGATAAATAACAATTTTTAAATGGCGAGATAAATAACTATTTTTAAAATTTCATTTGGAAAAATAGCAAAAACATTTCAAAATCTAAAAATAGCAAAATGATTTTTTAAAATAAGAATATTAATTAGCAAATATCTAAATTACCCCTACACAATAAACCTCATAAAATCATACATCACAAACAAAAACAAACCCACAAAAGCTAATTCAATGCAAATACACTATACTATTGTGCAAATACACTATAATATTGCATTACATTTAAATCAAACATCCTCGAATACCCTTTTTTAGACAGTAGCCAAAATGATCACCAAACAACAAAACAATCCTTAATTTAATTGAAGCCAATCATATCACAAAAAAACCAAAACTTTAACAAAAGCCAACAAAAAAGCCCATGGTACTCACCTAAATATCATCTAAACACTACTGGTCGATTCCTCTTATGACCACACGGTGGGAGTAGTGATGATGTCGGGTAAATAGTGATGGAAAAGAGATCTAAAGAGTGAGAGAGTAAATAAGATAGGAAGATCCATGACACTTATTGAAGCTAACTTCCACGACCGCGACGGTCTCAACAAAAACGACGAGGTGAGGCGGTCGATGGCATGTGGTGGACTCCAGTTGAATGAAATGGCAGGGATCACGGCGTGCTCTTCCCGCGAAGGAGGAGAATAATTGGGGGGAGGAGAGATAAAAATGTAGTTTGAGTACAGCACATGATGAAGATATAGTGGTTTTGTGCGACGAGTATAGACTAAAGATATAACAAAAGATTCCATGCTCGCAAACAAAAGTGCGGTTATAATAAAGAATATTGCGATCGAGATGCGCCCATCCATGGACTAAATAAAATATAGTGATATTCGTGTGTTGGTTTGATCTGCTAGAAAATTGCGTGGCCAACGGGCAGAAGCCAAATTGGATTGACAGAGAAGTTGGTGAGTCTAACTGGTTGATTTGCGAGCCCGCAAAAGCCATGCGATCGTAATCTGTAGATCACCTGGCATAAATTATTGTGAACTCTTATAAGTTAATGGTGTTTGACCCGGCATACAATGACGAATCACATTCAGGTTAATATAGCGTGAGTAAAATCTTTGATCAGTGAGATTGGTAATAGATAGATGATGGTTCGAAGTCGTCGAAATTTTAGTTTGACAAGCTCCCGTTCGATAATATACACTATAGCAATATTACAATTTCTATATGCTTTGTGTGCGTATGACCCATAGTTAATTATCGATCGCATGCAGATAGAGAAGACGTTAATGAAGACCACATTTACAAAACCATTCAATTTACAATCAATTTAGAGTGAGTCGTTCTCACACCTTTGAGCTATATAAATATCTTTGCTAATTTTTGATAGAGACGAAGGAAGGGGTCGAGCGATAGCAAGAAAGAATCACGCCGAGAATCATTCCTAACATATGGTGCGTAGAGCCTCGAATAAGACGTTGAGCTGCGTCCAAGCGAATTGTAAAAAGAACGAATACAAGGATGGCTTCTGATATTCACATTGGGAAAGGCCAAAGAATATTCTTCGCATTGGGATAGAGTAGGCAAGTTATAAAGACAGTTGCCTCATAAAAGCCGTACCGGGAAAGGCAAGGGACATTGCTACTGTGATGAGAAACATTCTGTTGGGTTCTTTCCTCTATCAATGTCGATAGTGCAATCTTGGTGTGAGTTCTGGGAATTTATTTATAATGGAAGTCTCATCTCAACATCTGTTTCAAGGATATATCACATCGCCTTTGTCTTCATGATTTTATTAGTAATTGAGATAAGGCCTTAGAATTTATGAAATGGTGAGAAGTATTTACTAGCATAACCGAGCCTAAGATTTCAACTTGATACGAACATCTCGTTTATGTTCTTGGATCGCTATGACGTCAGTCGATACTATACGCACTCCTTATAGAATACTTGAGGAGTAATCTGAAGAAGAGAGACCTAGACTTGAGAGGAGTCAGGTTCAGATAATCTAAGGCTTGAGAGAGTCAGATTATGAAAGCAGTTGGTATAAGCAGAGATACAGTGAACTTAGACATAGTTACTAAGTTTTCATATTAATAGGGGCAGTTCACATGTCACCCTCAAGAACTAAGTAATTTGGGGTGTTCAAGTGCTGGTGTATGTTTATGTCTATGTCGATCCATTGCTAGACCTAAAAATATTGAGGGCTTGGAATATAAGGTTTTCCATTTATTGATCAGCTAGTGTGAATTGTATAGCTCACATCGTCTTGGAATGTAGGAACTATGGCTATTGCATTGTGAGATGTTCCACATCGTTGCTTTTGTTGTAGTAGTGTAAGTGCTTATTGGAAACTCAACAGTGAACTGTGATCAACCTGCAATCTTAGGAAGTATTCCAGAATATATTTCTAGCTAAATCCTTCTAAACCCATTCCCCCACATACGTTTAATGTTTAATACTATTCGTTGTTCATCACCTCTTTTTACTCAATTCCATCGGCATAAGAATTTTAAAAATAGGTCTATTCAACACAAACAAACCAAGACCAAAGCTTACGTGTTGTTTTTTGCATACATGCCAAGGAATCAAAATTACTAAAGGCTCGGACATTCGATGTTGATGACTAAAATTATGTGGGACACAAATATGTGAATGGCATGTCTTAAGCTATGCGTTGATTCTTCCATCGCGGCCGTCGGTGGTCATGGGCATTGAAATGAAAGTAACGCGTTACTGCTTATAATGCCAGTATATTTGAGCCATGTCGCTATCCTGTCATCAAGTTTTCTTGCGCTCACGCAAGTATACTGGTAAACGGAATTCAAGTTTCCTTCTCGGTGTGAGATCACGTGGAAGAGTCGATTATACTCAGGTTGATCTTAATTGTAGCTTTTATAGTGTTAAATGGCGGTTGATGTTTGTTTTATCAGGGATGTGTATTTATTGTAATTTAAATAAGTTGTATGCATAATTGGGGGTGTTGTAAGCTTAATATAAACATTTCTACCTCACATAGAGATCTTCCTAGAAACAGACAAAAGTATGATGGTGAATAAGACTGACTGAGAGGTTGCACCGTGAGGACAAGCGAACAATGTGTTGACTCGCGTAGGTAGCAATTGATTTCTGAATCAGGTTTTGCTATATGTAGTGACAACCAAAGCTATATGGAGGAAATTCATTATATGTACGATATACCTATTGTTCCTCCACCAGCTCCTAGACGTAGAGGACCTGTTCGGAAGAGGATGAGTTTGATGAGGTTGCAACATAATGTGGAAGAGTTGCCCCTTATGACGCAGACGCAGAGTCAAACTGATTATGTTAGTCCGATGATGATGATACCAGCATTTTGTTCAGGACATTATGACTCAGAGGCTGGTCCTTCGTCTTCATACGTGCATGGACATGGTCGGGGTCGTGGAGAGCATATGAATATTTATATTATGAAGCGCTGCATAGGTACCAGAGCAACATCAAGAAGAACCGAGCAACCTCAAGTTCGAAGTCGCGACGACAACTAGCTCGAAATCGACGACATCCGCTTGTGGGACACATTGATTTTTGTAATTATTTTTATATAAATGAGATATTTAATTTACATTTTTTTTATTTTTATGAGTATTATTTTTTTAATTTATTTCTTTTAGAGTTTAAATAAATATAAATATTTTTTAGAAATTTTTTTTTATAAAATGGAAATTAAAAAAAAAGAAAGGATAGAAGAAAGGTGAATGTGTATAACTAAAGGAAAAAAGGAAATTTGTACGGTATTCTCGCTCTTATCAAAGTCTCGCTCTCGTTCCGCGCTCACTGTCTGCCATGCTCAAATCTTGCTCTCTCAACTCTCGTTGTCTTTCATAATCTCGTCTTGATTTGATTGGGAAGTTTAGTGGCAAAGAGGAGATTTATTAGCTCGTTTATTTAGTCAGACTTGCTGAGATGACAGAACCGTTTGAAACAACAATATTTTCTAAAAAAAAGGAAGGTCGAGGGTTCAAATTCGACCTATCTAGGTCGATTTTGACCTCGACTTATTTAAAAACACAAATATTTTTGCAATGTTTGAAGCAACAATATTTCCTAATAGTTTCTAAAAGTACATTTATTCCTTTTAATTTTCCTTTTTATATAACCTCACTTCAAATAGTTATTTTCAATTTATTTAATATTATTATGGATTTTGTCTTTTTATTTATTTTTGGAATAAGTATGGGTTCGATAAAATCAAATTTGGCTTATTTGACTTTAATAGATGTCGAGATCTAATAAATTAAAATTTTTATTTTAGAATCAAAATTGAGTTATTGAGAAAGTTATTTATAAAAGATCGAGAGATATGAATATATTTGAAAATTTAAGTGGAAAGAGAACTTTTTTATTTTATTATATATAAAATATTTAGATAAATTTTTTAGGTTAAAATATCATTATAAAATAAAGAAATTAAAAAAAATGAAGAAAAGAACCTTAATTCTAACAGCTGCAAGG
>NC_052353.1:57361030-57453337 GCF_009727055.1 Benincasa hispida | reverse complement strand
AAGATCTCGCTCTCTCCTAAGATCTCGCTCTCGCTCTCGCTCTCTCGCTCTCACTCTCGCTCTCTCTATTATTGTTGTTATTTTTCCATTAATGATTACTAGCTTTCATTTCTTCTGGAACAATCACAAACACTTTTTTTTTATTATGGATCTACTTTTTTGTTCGTAGACAAAGCTAATTTAGAATTGTCTTTCATTCCAAGGCATAACTTGTATCCATGCGCTTCATATTCGCCTGGAGTTCACTCCCAGAAATATAACCATCCCCACCCCCTCACGTCAATCTCACAAGCCTCCGTCTAATTCGAAATGATAACAAAATGCATAGGTTGTTAGAAGCAGCTCGAGTACACAGATATATATAGTATACCATCTCATTACTTTATTTCCTCTATGAGGGAAAAAGAAAAGTAATAAACATGCAATCTTGAGGGTGGATGTGTGTTGAAACTTCAACCTTCGACAACCTAAGCGAGATTCGCGAAATTTCCCTTGTCGAGGGTTGAAGTTTCGGCTTATGTATTGTTTCCAAGTTTTTCTTTGTTCGTCGAGTTCTCAACGTTCGACCTCTAGCCTCGAATTCCCAAAACAACAATATTTCTCTAATAAGTTTCAAAACAACAATATTTCTCTAATAAGTTTTGAAAACAACAATATTAATATTAAAGGTCCTACATAAAACCTCATAAATTTACATTATAATTGCAATGTAATGGTAAATTAGTTATTACAGTATATTTGTAAATGTATATGATATAGCTAATTACCAAATTATATTGATATTAGTAGAGTTTTAGAAAGATGCAATATAGCGTTATAATTAGTAATCGTAAAAAAATTATGGTTAAAACCCTTATAACTTGACACACTATATGTTTAAATATATATCAGTTAAATCTCAAAATTTTATATTAATATAATATGAAATAAAACATGATAAGAATACAAACAAATATCTTGTAACAAAAAGAAATTAAAAACTAGTTAGATAAAACTAAATCCGCAAAGAAAAGAGAGATAATACATGAGAGATATTTGGGGAGAAAAATTAGGAGGAAATATTTGTTTAAACAGAAATATATATTAATTATATTTGAAGAGATATTTGAGGAGAAAAAATAGGAAGGATTATTCGTTTAAATGCAAAAATATACTTATTTTTTGTTTTTATTTAATTGAAAACAAATAACTCAATAGTTACTAATTACACTGTATATATAAATATTAATAACCCAGTCTTCAATAATTCTTATTAAATTTTGATTTTGCCATTTTTCTAATTGAAACATGAAATTCTATGTACTACAGATCAAATTGAGGTCAAATAAAAAATTAGAAAATGTCAAATCACGTGCTTCACTACAGATTTGTTAAAATTCTTATTAAATTTTGATTTTTCCATTTTTCTAATTGAAGCCTAAAATTCTACCATATACTCTAATTCTACTTAAAATAAAGGAAATTATCCCCATGACCTTTTCCTTTCTCTTTTCTTTTTAAAAAAATGATAAATTTAGTTGGACTCATATTTATTTTTTAATACAAGAAAGAAAGGAAATAAACAAGCTAATTATATAAATATAAGTTGTATATCCCCGAGACCTAGTTGCCCCCTTATCCAAGGAGAGATCTTCGAGCCAAATTTTATTCCAACAATTTTCGATGAGAATGAGACATGATTGTGGGCCTCTTTGTTATAAACTCATGGTCTGGGAAGAAAACTTCGAACAATTTTAAGTTAGTTTGCACTTCAAATATAAATATATATAATTTAATGATGGCAGAGGTGAAGAATTAAAAACTATTGTCGATAATAATAAAAAAAAGACTTGCTATATTATACTCGAATTGATCTTTTTGGATAATTTAAAATGATGATAATGAGCAAAAACTTCATGTCTTCAACATGAGACAATAATATATGCATATTAACATACTTACATTTTTCTTGATACATCCACTGATTTCGTGTCCATATTGTCTTATTAAAAAAAACATACTTGCATTTTTTAAATTACTTAACCGCCCAAACCATATTAAAGCAATTTCACATTCCAAAAAAAGTGAAAAATTGTCTCAATTCAAATAATAACGATTGGTTTACACACACAAACTTCAACCCCTAAAAAGTGTTTTTTTGTCCACATATCTATAGTATAGATGACACTTTTTTGACCCACCACTCTTCTTTTTGCTGTGCATCAAACACAAAGAGGACAATGTGCTTTGGAGATTGATGAGCTGTGTGTATTTTTTTGTGTGTGAAACTAAAAACATGTGTGGGAAAGCATCCCCATTATTCCTTTTTACCACTTTTCTTCATTTCCTCCTAACTTTATGGACAATAACAACACCACCTTATAATATTGACCAAACCTAATTATAATAATTATGATTTAATTATCAATACAATATTATTTGAGCGGGACCTCATCATCCATATATATTAATGATCGTGATTGAAACAATTTCCTCTTTCATCTTCAACTTTTATGTTTATTTTTGGTTGATAAATACAAAGAGTTTTCACTAATTAATGTATTACTTCACTTATATTGGTTTTTTTTATAGTTTGATGGTATCTGAAAGTTCTGATTAATTTCAACCTATGACATCTTAATTGAGAATATAATGTCTTTACTGTTAGAAAACAAATTCCTATTACTACTACCAAGTGAATGAGTAGATAAATAATAAAGAAATTAATAGAAAACAATAAAATTGAGAATATAAGAATTAACGTGGAAAAACTTTAAACCAAAGAAAAAAACCATGAACTATAAAAATTCCTGCATATGAAAATGATTACAATCACAAAAAACAATTCATTAACAGTCCCAATTATAAGTGCACTCTCTCAAAGTAATAAACCACTTACACAATTAAGCTTAAGATTGGCAACGGAGCTGGGGCAGGTCGGGGAGACTCTCCATCCCGATCCCCGCGGGATATTTCCCCATATCCCCACCTGGGGACCCATCTCCATTTTTTATATAAATATATAAATATATAAATATTTGTAATTAATATAAATATATATATATATATTATTTGTTAAAAAAGAATATATATAAATAAATAAATTGGGGATGAGACGGGGTGGTGATACCCTCCTCGTCCCCGATCGGGGACCCGATTTGACCCAATCCTCGGTCAAACTGGGGATTCCCCGCCTTGATTGGGGCAGAGACCCAACCCTACAAGAATTTTTGCCAACCTTAACTGAGCTAGTATACCAAACTTAAAATGTTTCAAATTGGGATGATTATAAACCAAAGGAATATACTATTTTTATAATGTTGGAGCTCATTACTTCTTTAGACTTTTCAAATGTTCAACAACTACTCTTCTAATTTTTATCAAAACTAACTATTTACTAGATGAACTCATCGATCACTTCTTTAAATGTTTCAAATGATTTTGTATTTGATTTCACCCGTAGACTTCATAATGTAAAAAAGTTGTTTTTTTGCATATCCATGGACACGACAGTCATCCATCTTTTTCGATAAATTTCATGTTGAAGTTGAAATGGATAAGGTGGGTAATGGTCGACGCCAAATAATTCAAAAAAGTGAGATGAAAGACGGCAGAAAGAAGGGGAAAAAGTGGGGTCCTACCATAACTATAAGGTGAGCCAATTGAAAAGTAAAGGAATAAATTTATATAATTAAATTAGAATTTTGAATGGAAGTAAATTGCGTGAGGCTGCGAAACAATTTATATAATTAAAAGTCAATTATTTCTACTTTCAATATTTTTGTTTTTATTTTTATTTTTTCAACTACGGTTCTTTTTTAAAGGTAAAGGTATGGTTTTATTATTCACGTTAT
Organism: Benincasa hispida; assembly: GCF_009727055.1. NCBI lineage: Eukaryota > Viridiplantae > Streptophyta > Magnoliopsida > Cucurbitales > Cucurbitaceae > Benincasa > Benincasa hispida. Next base: position 57,449,504 of record NC_052353.1, on the reverse strand, counting down.
TTTGAAAGAAAAAAAACAAACAAATTCCCTCTACCTTTAGATGGGCCTCCATAGCTTTGCCATATAATATTGGGCTAATTACATGGGCCTCCAAGCCTTTACCATGGCACATTGGGCCATTAACTATTGAGCCCAGATCACTGGTAATTATTTATTAGACTGAATTCTTATACTTGATATCTTTTTTTAAGGGATGTCTGCAAATATAACCATTTAGCTCAAATTAATTGTATATAGAGCAAAAAATTTTTTTAAAAAAATTACAAATATAGCCAAACATAAGTACCGTCCATACAAAAAGTCTAAAAAGGCCATGAGGCATGAATATTAGTTGTTCAGTCCACGATCCACGAAAATAAAGCCTACCATCTCTTTCTAGTCATTTTTCACTTTGAATCCTCTATCCTTTGCATCCATCAGTTTACAGTTAATAAGCAACTCTTAGTGTGAATCTAAACTTGAAGTCCGTCACTAAAATAGACTTAAAGTGTGTTAATGAAATGATTAGGTTACTGATTGATTCTTTTTTATGGTTGCTTAGTTGTAGGGTTACTTTTAGTGTGAATATAGATTTGAAATGTGTTATTGATTTGTGAATTATATTAATAATAGGGTATCTATCACTAATAGACATGAAGTATGTTCATAAATTGATTTTGTTACTAATTTATGTTTCTTTATTGTCGTTTACTTTTAATGTGAATATAGACTTGAAATGTGATGCTAATACGCTGCTCTTAGTGTGAATATAGACCTGAGGTTTGTTAGTGATTGATGAAGATGGACTTACTTAAAGTGTGTTAATAAAATGGTATTTTTTAAAAAACAAATTTGTGTTCTTTATTGTAGTTTATTTTATAGGCTTCTTTATTGTTGTTGTTTAAATCAAAGAGTAGATATTGTTTAATAGATGGGCTTCTTTATATTATTTGGTTTCTCTATTGATATATTTACATAGTTGTAGATAGGAGTTTATCGGTGATAGATCCCTATCTGTGAATTGATATCGGTCTATCGGTGATAAACTTTTATCTACAACTGATATGGGTTTATCACTAATACACTCCTATCTAAAAACTAATATAAGTCTATTATTAATAGATTTATTCCTTCCTACAATTGATAAGATTTATCATTGATAGACTCTGTCACTAATATACTCCTATCTTCAATTGATATGGATTTATCACTGATATACTTTGTCAATGATAGACTATAACAATGATAAAGTTCATTGACATTTTATATCTTGTTTTTTCATTAGTATATTAATATTTACAAAAGATTGAAGACATGTGAAAGTGGAAAACAAATATCAATAGAGGACAACAATGATGCATTACAATAGAAAATAGAATGAAAAGGCAAACAAAATGGTGAAGATATTCTGTTATATTTTTATTATATTGTTTTATTACTAATAGCCTCACTATATATTTATAAAATTCTAATTAAAAATTGTCATTTCAGATTGTTCATGAAATGGGAAACACAAGAACAAAAGTTGTGAAAAGAGCCAAGAATGTTGAAAATGTTAGATCGAAGAGACAATCTAAACCAAATGATGGAGAATGCAGAAGTTCAAAAAAAAAACTTCTCCAAAACAAAAAAGACATTCTCACTGCAACAAAAATCACATTCGATAGCATTAAAAAAATTTATTGTTGACTTTTTATAACATTTTCGAAAGGCTGTAATAGCCCATATTATTGAAAGTTCCTAATTTTTCATAGCATCTTTTTAACATTATTAAAAAATTTATAAAAAAGTCCACTTTTGGTTGCATAAATTTAATGCTATACTTTTTATAGCGTTAACAAAAATGCTATACAAGGCCTTATTGTATTTTTATGCCGTCATAGCTCATATCATTAAAAATCTTCAACATTTTCTAACATTTTTCTGATGCTAACAAAATCGTTATAAAAATCTTTCTATTGCACAAATTTAATATATGGATACTTTTCGTAGCATTACAAAAATATTATGAATCATCTTTAATAACATTTTTTATATAATAATAAGAAAAATGTTATAAAAACATATACCATTTTTGAGCCCCGCTGTTACATATACCAAGCATTTTTTTTCATTTGTAGTACTTTCAAAGTCGCTTATCATCTCTATAGAATTATATATATATATATATATATATAAATAAACAAATTGTAAAATTGACTTCCATTATATAATCCTTTAATGTAAGTAAGTGAACATATACATCATTCGTAGTGTGACTCTTTAATCATTACAACACTCCAAAATTACATTATATTAAATAAATAAATAACAAAAAAAACCTTTCTAATTTCTTCGAATTACATCATATAGTCTTCACATCCTATTGTTTAACTAGTCGTCTTTTAATTGACTTCTACAAAAGAAACATATATTTACAATAAATTGACCTCAAACTCCTTAATCAAACGTGCTTTCACAAAAATAAATAAATAAATAAAGCCCACAACAATTATTAATAAACTAATAAACTAGACTTATGATGAAATCCTCCCTAGAGCTCATAACATAATAGAAATGAACAATCCTCACCCATTCAAATTATTTGGCAATTGACCTTGAGATAAACATTTCTTACATAAACCGTCAAAGTGCTAATAATACATATTACATTAGTTTCCATAAGCAATTAAATAATTAAACATTTTCCATATAATAAGGTAATTCTTTAAAACTAGCACAATTTGGGATATTTTGTTTTAGTATCTAAAAGCAAAATCACTTAAAAAAATGTCTAATTATCCCACTTTGACTCTTAAAACCATCTAAAACACTTCTAAAATTAGCCAAATATCACTCAAACCATAAAACCACCTAAAAAGTTTCTAGAAAATATCTAACGATTGTCTTTAAAAGGGAAACTCAATAGAATAAAATTTGTCATTTTACCCGACACAGTGAACTCAATTAAATTTTTATAACATTTTAGATCATAAATAAGATATTTAGTGATTTTCTTCTCCCCAAACAACTTCAAAATAATCATAATGCGATATACCGATTTCTGGACATCAATGATAAAGAAACTATAGATATCATATCGTGAGGTTTAGAAAATTATCAAAATCAAGTTATCACAACTATTGTGAAGGTACTAGTTAAAGTGCCACTGTTTGTCCAAAATTTTTTATTTCTTCATGTAATTCAAATATAATTTTTGCGAGGAGTTAGTTATTTCCATCGAATCAATAGCTTTCTAATGGTAGCTTACCAATACTCTTGAAGATGAGTAACTAAAATGTGTCTAAAGTGACACTTTAAATCTCAAAATCACCTAAAACGTGTCTTAAGTGATATAATTGACTCGCAAAACCTCCTAAAAATTGTTTACACATAAGTTCATAAAAAGTATCTGAGTCACAATTTGATTCTATAAACAATCTAGGTGTTATTTCAACTCCCAAAACAACCTTAAAAAAGCCTAAGTGTCACTTTTACTATCAAAGCAACATAAGAATATCCCAAGTGTCATTTTGACTTTCAAAACCGTCTCTTAAGTTCCTAAGTATCATTTTAATTCTCAAACCACCTACAAAATTTTGTACAGTTACCTAATTCGCATAACCCACCATCCGAAACTATGAGCATATCTTAAAAGTGCCTAAACTTCCTTCAAAACTAAAAGTTAATTAAAAAAAAAAAAAACTGATAACGAGTAGAAATGCATGTTATCATAGTACTAAGTTCTTAAACAATGTTGGATTGCGTTGATGAAATATGTTAAATTGCGTCCATTAAGTATAAATTCTATAATATTGCAGTCGCATGCGTCCAACGCATTAGAGTAGTTGATCTTTACATTTTTGTGCAGAATATGCGTTAACGCAATGCAGAGATTGCGATCATAGAAGTACATTGGTCGAGCGAAATTTCACTGCGAGACTTTGCGCTGATCGTGCTCGCAAACATCCGCCCAAGAAGAATCACCGCAACTTGGTTAGTGCAACATGGTGGGTGCATCCAGGTGAAAGGATAATTAAGAGCGATGGGACAGAAAGTTGATGACAGTCGGATCCAAATTAAGTTGACAGTCGATAACGGTCACAAAGTACATTCAACTTTATCGGTAATGATCATCTGGCACGTCAATCAGGAATTAAAGCTGTCCCATCTGTACAACCGGGAGAGAGAAATTGTCTTTCACCATGGAAACTCTATAAATACCAAGTACATTCTTCAGAGAATGGGTTAAGCAATGGATTACTTCATCACTTTACAAGTTCACGCCTCTGTCCATAGTTTTCTTCCATTTTTAAGGCGAACGCGAGGAAAAAGGTGTGCCGATAGATCGTTCCAGGAAGCTTGGGAAAGCACCGGAAGCTCCAAGACAGAGAAAGGGCCGACGCCTGCAGAAGCAGGAACATTTGTAGATCAGAATAGAGATTCAGTGTAAAAAGCCTTGGTCAACAAAGAATTGCTACTAGGCTCTCTACCTTTACTTTCCATTGTCATTTTGTACTCAACTCAGTTATAAGAATGAAATGTTTTTCTCTATATATGTTCACTCTCTGTTATTTATGCATGAGTAGCTAAATTAGTTGAATGGGTTGAGAAGTAGTTAGTGAGCATAACGAGGGAATCTTCATCTTTGTGATTATCTTGTTTATGTATGCTTCATTCGTCTATTAGAGATACTCGGGAGGATAGTCTAAAGACAGGATTTAGACTTGGAAAGATCAGGTCAGAATCTAGGTTTGATAGAACCAGATTAGAACTCATAAACAGGAGATAGGCGTTTAGGAATGAGCACTATTTGTTATTAACACATCGCATGCATCTTAGCAATTAGATATGATTATATGCAGTCACCTTGCTTTCATGCATTTTGCATAAACACATAAGACAAGAGTAGAGACTTAGGGATAAGCTCTATGGACATTTTGCATTCAATACACGCGTCCTAGACTTAGGAGCACTAAATTTACATTGGGAAATGACTTGCTATGCATGGTTGTAACATGATCGCAAGGTTTGATGCATTCCCGAATAACGCTAGCTAAAGATCTTCTCAACCCGTTCATTGCATACTCATTGCATCTATCAATGCAACTATCTTTCTCAAATCCACCGCCTTTATTTACTTCTTTTTCATCAACGCAACAACACACCCAAAACTTATTTATTTATTTGGTTACCACAAAGTTTTCATAAATATTAATTTTCACAAGTTCTTATGTTCGACCTTGGACTTACCAGGAAACTCAGGGGAATTTATACTTGAATTCCACTGGAGAAACTTGAGTGCGCAACGCAATCCACCGATGCATATCATCCATATTTCCATTCATAAAATAACGCATCAAGTTTTTGGCGCCGTTGCCGGGGACTTCGACAAAATAGTTGTTAACGGTAATTTTTGTGATTTCTTTACAGAACTCTCAATCTTTGGCGAACTATGACCCGAAAATTGAGAGAACATTTCGAAGATGAGATCGCCAATAGCAACCACAATCCGATAAAGAAAAGATGGCGGAGCAGCTTGGAGGAGGAGCACCAAATGATAATAATGTCATGGCGAATCCGATTCTGTTGGCAAACGATCGCAATAGGCTGTCTCTTATACACATCTAGATGTGTATAAGAGACAGGCAAAATAGTTTGTTAACGGTAATTTTTTTTATTTCTTTGTAGGACTCTTAATCTCTGGCGAATTACGACCCGAAGATTGAGAGGACTTTTAGACGAAGATTGAGAGACCGCCAACAGCAACCACAATCCGATAAAGAAAAGATGGCGGAGCAGCTTGGAGGAGGAGCACCAAATGATAATAATGTCATGGCGAATCCGATTCTGTTGGCAAACGATCGCAATAGACCCATTAGGGACTATGCATTGCCAAACCTCTATGATTTCTCTCTGAGAATCATGAGGCCTGCCCTCGATGGAAGCAGATTCGAGATGAAACCGGTGATGCTGCAGATGATCCAGACTGCAGGTCAATTCGGAGGAAGGCGTGGCGAGGATCCGCACGCCCACCTCCGAAATTTTATTGAAATTTGCAATACTTTTGTGTTCTCGAACATCTCTGCTGAAAAAGTTCGACTAATTTTGTTCCCATTTTCTCTCTATGATCAGGCTAGGAAATGGGCTTATTCGCTCGAACCAAGAGAGATTACTTCTTGGGAGCAGGTAGTGGAAAAATTCATGAAAAAGTATTTTCCACCTACCGAGAACGCAAGACGAAGAAAGCTTATTACTAATTTTGAACAAGATATGGACGAATCGCTCAGCGATGCTTGGGCGAGGTTTAAAAGGTTGGTCCAAGATTGTCCGCATAATGGGTTACCAGACTGCCTTCAAATGGAAATTTTCTATCACGGTTTGAATCCTGCTTCGCAGACCGCTACCAATGCATCAGCTGGTGGTGGTCTGCTTGACAATACTTACGAGGAGGCGAAGAATATTCTGGACCGCATCTCCAAGGACCATGAAGACTGGCGGGAGAGTGGCCAGAGATTAAGACTCAAAGATTCTGATGCAAATAATGGTGCCATTGTTTCGTTACAAAACCAAATGACCGCAATGATGAATTTGATTCAAGGAATGGCGATCAGCAGCCCAACACCGCAAGGCGTGCAAATTAACACAATAAGTTAAAACACCGCAAGGTGTGCGACTTACGGCAATGGCATGCGATGGAAGATTGCCCGCAAAATTCGCAGTCCGTATATTTTGTAAAGAATAATCCCTTTTCAAACACTTACAATCCCGGGTGGAGAAACTACCCCAATTTTGCTTGGAAGAATCAACAACAAAATTCTCAATCTGTGGCGCAAAAAGAAGGGCCACCAGGATTCTTCCAACGCAACAATGGTCAGCAGAGCAACTAAGCAAGTGGCTCACAACAACCAATGCAATCTTCTTCTCTAGAGAGCCTATTGAAGTAATATATAGAGAAAAACGAGACAGTGCTTCAAAGTCAGACTACGACCATCCACAACTTCGAATTGCAATGGGCCAGATTGCAAATGAGCTGAAGAGTCGACTACAAGGGGCATTGCCAAGTTCAACTGAGCTTTCGCCCAACTCAGGGGGATCAGGTAAGGAGCAATGGAAAGACTATGGAAGGAGAAAAGAAGGATCAGAGTAGAACAACTTCCATCGAAACTGAACACGAGATTGCGATAACGCAAGAAGAAGAAAGAGAAAATGAAGAAGTGGAACCTGAGGTTGCGTCGACCTCAAAGTCAAATGAAATGGGAACTGTGAAAGTCTAGTTACCACCTTTCTCTCAGAGGCTAAGAAAGAAGAAAAACGAAGAGGTATAGTACCAATGCTTCTTATCTATGTTAAAGCAATTACATGTTAACATTCCTTTCAGTGAAGCGATTGAGGAAATGCCTACCTATGCCAAGTTTCTAAAGGACATGATAACTAAGAAAAGAGGCACTGAAAAATTTGCCACGGTGGCATTAACGCAAAGTTCTAAATCTATTATTCCACCGCAGATGAGCGATCCTGGGAGCTTCACTATTCCTTGCTCCATAGAAGGACTCTATATTGGGCAAACCCTGTGTGACTTGGGGGCCAGCATAAATTTGATGCCGCTGTCAATTTTTAGACAATTAAATGAAGGGCAACTTGTGCCCACATCAGTGACTCTCCAATTGTCTGACAGATCTCTAGTTCATCCAGAAGGTAAGGTGAAAGATGTACTGATCACGATTGATAAATTTATTTTGCCAGCTGACTTCATCATCCAAGATTATGAGGCCGACAAGGATGTACCTATCATTTTGGGGCGATCTTTCCTATCAACGGGTCGTGCTCAAATTGATGTACACAAAGGAGAAATCACTTTGAGCATAGCGGACAGAAGCTCAAATTTAATATAATTTGTGCCATGAAATTCCCGGATAAGGAAAACCTACAAGATTCTGACGATGACCTGAATTTGATTGACGAGGAAAAGTCTGATGAAGAGTGTGAAGAAAATGATGCCAACACATTCGTAGCTGCCTACAATGTGACCATAGAAAAAACAAACAAAGAAGAAGAAACGATCGCAACGCAAGAAGAAGAGCCAAAAGAAGAAAAAAAACAATGCAACCTTCCCTCGTGGAACTACCAACACTTGAACTGAAAACCCTACCAACACATTTGAAGTACGCATTTTTGGGGCAGAATGAGAAGCTGCCAATGATAATTTCCTCTGCGTTCAACGAAGATCAAGAGAATGCATTGATGAGCATTCTCAAGAAACATGTGCGAGCAATTGGTTGGACGCTCGCTGACATCAGAGGAATTAGGCTCGTGTACTGCATACACCACATTCGTCTTGAAGACGACCACAAAGCAACTATTGAAAATCAATGCAGACTCAACCCTGCGATGAAGGAGGTCGTCAAGAAGAAGATCATCAAATGGCTAGATGCGTGCATTATCTATCCATTGCAGATAGCATGTGGGTCAGCCCCGTGCAATGTGTACCGAAGAAGGGTGGAATTACGGTAGTCCCCAATGAGAATAATGAATTAATATTGCAAAGAACCATCATTGGATGGTGCATATGTATGGACTACTGCAAATTGAATGCGGCCACAAAGAAAGATCACTTCCCTCTGCCATTCATTGATCAAATGCTAGACAGACTAGAAGGGAATGATTTCAACTACTTCTTGGATGGATATGTCGGGTATAATCAAATAATGATAGCTTCTGAAAACCAAGACAAGACCACATTCACCTGCCCATATGGGACATTCACTTTTCGTCGCATGCCATTTAGCCTCTGCAATATGCCGAGCACGTTCCAGAGGTGCATGATGGCGATCTTTTCAGATTTTCTCGAGGACTCAATGGAAATATTTATGGATGACTTCTCCATTTATGGGAACACTTATGAAGTCTGCCCGACCAATTTGGAGAAAATTCTGAAAATATGTGAAGAGACGAACCTGGTGCTCAACTGAAAAAAATGTCACTTCATGGTGAAAGAGGATATAGTGTTGGGACACAAAGTCTCCCAGGAAGGGTTGGAGGTGGACAAAGCAAAGATCGATGCAACTGAAAAGCTTCCACCTCTAACCAGCATGAAGGCTGTGTAAAGCTTCTTGGGGCATGCTATATTCTATAGACAATTCGTTAAATACTTTTCTAAGATTGCACGACCATTGAGTGCGTTGTTAGAGGCGGACAGAAAGTTTGAATTTGACAACAATTGCCTTAACGCATTCCGAGTCTTAAAATATGCGCTGATTACCACACCCGTCTTGATTGCGCCAGATTGGACACTGTCGTTCGAAATCATGTGCGATGCAAGCAGGTATGTGATGGGAGCCGCATTAACGCAAAAGAAGAAAACTTTTTTGTACCCCATCGCATATGCGAGTAAAACTCTGAACCCTGCTTAAATAAATTATACCACCACTGAAAAAGAACTCCTAGCTGTGATTTTTGCGTTGGAGAAATTCAGGGCATATCTGTTGGGAACAAAGGTACTCATTCACATTGATCACTCGACAATCAAATATTTAATGACAAAGAAGGATGAAAAGTCGAGGCTGATCATATGGGTTCTCCTCCTTCAAGAATTTGATATCGAGATAATTGATCGGAAGAGGACAGAGAATCAAGTTGCAGATCACTTGTCTAGATTGGAGAATCCTGAGGTTGACCACAATGAATCTGAAGTGAGTGTTGTGTTTCCGGACGAGCAGCTGTTCCACATAGAAGAATTGCCCTGGTTTGTGGACACTGTTAATTATTTGGTTTGTGAACAATTCCCTGAAGATTACACTTACCATCAACAGAGGAAGCTCAAGCATGAATGCAAACACTATTATTGGGATGAGTCGAATCTGTATAGAAGAGGTGCAGATCAAATCATTCGATTATGCATACCAAATGCTCTCAACAACGCATATTGTCACAATGCCACGATTTGTCATATGGAGGGCACTTTGGAGGACAACGTACTGCAGCCAAAGTTTTGCAAAGTGGATTCTTTTAGCCTTCATTATTTAAAGATGCTGCTGATTACGCAATGAAATGTAATCGGTGTCAACGCACCGACAACATTTTATGGAAGAACACAATGCCAATGAACACTATCTTGGAGCTAGAATTATTTGATGTCTAGGGGATTGATTTCTTGGGACCATTCCCTCCTTCGCATGGTAAGCATTATATCTTATTGGCCGTCAATTACATTTCCAAGTGGGTAGAGGTAATTGCATGCATCGCAAGTGATGCGGCAGTAGTCTCCCAGTTCCTCAAAAAAAATATTTTCACTCGTTTTGGCACTCTCCGTGCCATCATCAGTGATGAAGGATCACACTTTGTCAATCATAATATAAAGGAGCTGCTGCGCAAGTACAATATCCTTCACAAGGTGGCCACCGCATACCATCTGCAAACAAATGGCCAGGCTGAAATGTCCAATCGTGAAATTAAATTGATACTTGAGAAAGTGGTAAAACCTTCGCGGAAAGATTGGGCGATGAAGCTTGATGATGCGTTGTGGGCATACCGAACCGCATTTAAGACCCCTAAAAATAGGTATGTCCCCCTATGCATTGGTATTTGGCAAAGCGTGTCATTTGTCATTAGAACTGGAGTATAAAGCATTGTGGGTGGTCAAGAAATTGAATTTTGATTTGAAGAAAGCAGGGGAAGCACGGAAACTGCAGGTGGTCGAGCTAGAAGAATGGAGGGTCAACGCATATGGGAATGCGAAGATTTATAAAGAGCGTACCAAGCGCTGGCATGATAAACACATATGCGCTAGAAACCTCCAAGTCGGGCAAAAGATCTTACTCTTCAATTCGAGATTGCGGCTCTTCTCGGGAAAATTAAAATCGCGCTGGTCCGGTCCCTTCATCATCAAAGCAATATTTCCACATGGTGCGGTGGAACTGATCACCGAGGATTGCAGTCGAACATTTAAAGTTAATGGACAACGGATAAAGGCATATTGCGGAGGAGATTTTCAACTAGAAACAGTCTTCGCAAAGTTAAAAAACCCAGACTATCCCTTACTCAACTCTTGAACGTTTAACTCTTCGTCATTTTAATATTATCAGTGTTTCACTTATTTTTCTTTAAAAAAAAACTTGTTGTTTTGTTTTAAAATCATTTGACCCTCTCTTTGTCTATTTACAAGGATTAAGGCACAGGATTGCAAAAAAGCAAATGATCTCATTCCATCACCGCAATCCACAGAAGCAATGATCGCCGCAAGGATGGATGCATCAATACACAATGCGAGCGACAAAGAAAAAATTGGGGGGTATACTCTTCTCTATCTTCATTTCAAATCTTGCGCTATAGCATTGCATTTTAAGTTTTATCACCACATCCTCCTTAATTACTGCAATCATTTGCCAAGTAGATAAATTTAGTAGTTCACCGCATGTTGTTTCTTTGCCAAGTATGATTTCAATGATGAAAAATATGCTTCTATTTTCGTATACACTAGAGTCAACTTAATCTTAAAATAGTCACCTCATGAAATATTTCTAGAAGTTAGGGGTTTGCTAGCTTTCTTTCAAACTCTCTTTACAGCATTTTATGACCATCACATGACCTATTTTAATTTCTTTTGGCAATGAGGACAATTGCCGCATTTTAAATTTGGGGGTGAGGTATTTATTTCGACCTTGCTATATATATATATATATATATATATAAAAAGACTCCACTATCAACGCAATAAGAAAACCCATGTTGATAAGAGTTAAGTTGTGAAAGGCACTTACCCGTAGTTAGATGTCCGCATGAACACGTGGGGGCAAGCCAAAACGAAAGTAAGTCACAAAGATCAACGCATAAATCAATGATCGCAACTCCACTGCCAAATTGGTATGAGTTTAGTCTGAGAAAGAGTGCATTGCTCGTAGTTAGATTTCCGCATGACACACTTAGGGGCAAGTCAAAACGAAGGCAAAGCACTCAGATCAACACAAGGTCAGAAAAAAAATAGCAATGAAGAAAATTTTTGTGCAAGATAAAATCATTTAACACCCCAGAAGAAAATTTTCTTTTAAAATAAATCATGCGATGTTCTGGAATTTAGTAAAGTCCTTTTGAAAGTTAAGCTTGCAATCCCTAAGTCTTAGAAATATTTTAAGAAGAGACTTGAATAAGACTTAAGAAAATTTTGGTATATAGGATCTGAATGAAGTATCCTTGAGAAATCTAGGAAAGAAAACTTTGCGTTAACTTGCTAAAGGAATCTTTAGCTTATGCTTGAGGATAAATATTGTTTAAATTTGGAAGTGTGATAACGGGCAGAAATGCAGTTATCATAGTACTAAGTTCTTAGACAATGTTGGATTGCATTGATGAAAATATTTAAATTGCGTCCATAAGTATAAATTCTATAATATTGCGGTCTCATGCGTCCAATACATTAGAGTAGTTGATCTTTACATTTTTGTGCAGAATATGCGTTAACGCAATGCAAAGATTGCAGTCATAGGAGTACATTGGTCAAGCGCAACTTCATCGCAAGATCTTTTGCATTGATCGTGCTCGCAAACATTCACCCAAGAAGAATCGCCGTAACTTGGTCAGCGCAACATGGTAGGCGCATCCGGGTGAAAGGATAATTAAGAGCGATGGGACAGAAAGCTAATGACAGTCGGATCCAAATTAAGTTGACAGCCGATAACGGTCACAAAGTACATTCAGCTTTATCGGTAACAATCATCCGGCGCGTCAATGAGGAATTAAAGATGTCCCATCTGTACAACCAGGAGAGAGAAGTCGCCTTTCACCATAGAAACTCTATAAATACCAAGTGCATTCTTCAGAGAAGGGGTTAAGCTGTCGATTACTTCATCACTTTACAAGTTCATGCCTCTGTCCATAGTTTTCTTCCATTTTTAAGGCGGACGTGAGGAAGAAGGTGTGTCGGTAGATCGTTTCGGGAAGCTTGGGAAAGCACCGGAAGCTCCAAGACAAAGAGAGGGCTGACGCCTGCAGAAGCAGGAACATTTGTAGATCAGAATAGAGATTCAATGTAAAAAGTCTCGGTCAGTAAGGAATTGCTACCAGACTCTCTACCTTTACTTTCCATTGTCATTTTGTACTCAACTCAATTATAAGAATGGAATGTTTTTCTCTATATCTGTTCACTCTCTGTTATTTATGCATGAGTAGCTAAATTAGTTGAATGAATTGAGAAGTAGTTAGCGAGCATAACGAGGGAATCTTCATCTTTGCGATTATCTTGTTTATGTATGCTTTATTCATCTATTAGAGATACTTGGGAGGGTAGTTTAAAGACAGGATCTAGACTTGGGAAGGTCAGGTCAGAATCTAGGTTTGGAAGAACCAGATTAGAACGCATAAATGGGAGATAGGTGCTTAGGAATGAGCACTATTTGTTATTAACGCATCACATTAAGATTGTATGCGGTCACCTTGCTTTCATGCATTTTGCATCAACGCATAGGATAAGAGTAAAGACTTAGGGATAAGCTCTATGGACATTTTTCATTCAACACATGCGTCCTAGACTTAGGAGCATTGTATTTACATTGGGAAATGACTTGCTATGCATGGTTGTAACATGATCGCAAGGTTTGACGCATTCCCGAGTAACGCTAGCTAAAAATCTTCTCAACCCGTTCATCATATACTCATTGCATCTATCAACGCAACTATCTTTCACAAATCCGCCGCCTTTATTTACTTCTTTTTCATTAACGCAACAACACACCCAAAACTTATTTATTTACTTGGTTACCACAAAGTTTTCATAAATATTACCAACGTAACTATTTTCACAAGTCCCTGTGTTCGACCCTAGACTTATCAAGAAACTCAGAGGAATTTACATTGAATTTCGTTGGGGAAACTTGAGTGCACAATGCAATCTAACAACACATATCATCCATATTTCCATTCATAAAATAACGCATCAAAAACCTAGAAGATTATCATAACTGCAAAATAGCTACAAAAATATGTACAATATAACAAAGAGAATAATATTAGTGAATGGAACACCATTCACGACAACATAATACCAATATAGTACCAAATCACCACATAGAACACGATTTAATTATTGAGATGTCTAAGTAGGATTGAACTAAAAAAATACAAATACAAATTAACTATTCAAATTAAATATAATTCTGTGTACAATGATTCTCAATAATCTATATATTTGTTTGAATTATAGTATTAAATATAATTACATTTTTAAATAAACCTTACAAGCTACCTATAATATCCTAATTTATTACACTATCTCATATATATGACTAATCTACCAAATGAAACTCACTTAAAATCTCACTTACATTAAACATTTTAAGAAAAACTATAGAATGAAGACTTCATGATGCTTACTTTTAAGTCTAAAATTAAATCAAGCAAAAAGATTAAAAGAAACGAGAGAGATCATTTCATCCACATTGAATATGGATAACCTACCCCACCACGGTCATAATGTACAGTTTTAGTCCAAAGTAAGCATGAAGAAATATTTGTTCTATAGTTTGAGAGTCAAATAAACCATTGGGATCATTTCAAGAACTTGTGACATTCTTACCTTAACAAACAAAGCTAAATAAAATTTCTCGAAAGACATCAACAAGAAACATTTATCCTACCTCTTTTAATTGTTGTTCAAGTGAAAATATTATAAACCAAAGAGGTGACTTACTCTTTGATCTCCAAAATCTTGTGAGAAATAAGTAACAAAAAACACTATAGCTAAAGAAATTAGAAGAAGAAAATTATTGTCATTAAACATTTTAAAAAAAGAATCAATAAGATCCAACAATATTGTAACCTTGCTTGAGATACTTGAAAGAATTTAGACAACAATGGATGCACGAAAATGACATTAAAGTTTGACATAAGAATCTTCACAAAAGCCTTTATCTTATGGTTCTGAAACTTAACAAAAACACATTAGAAAATTATCTAGTAGTGAAGATCCGTAGAAATTTTCACATCAAATCTGAAAGACCTATCACAGAGTTCAAAAGAACAAGAAACAACACAAAATCCTTAAGAAAGAGAAGTAATTCTAAATCACCTTCGAAAACTTTGAGAAGAAAATTACTATGAAAGTATAGATTGCAAAGAAGTTTAAACTCCAAAGGTATCTTTATATTTCAAACTAATTACTAAATGCAACAAGTAATGCAACTCATTTATCGAAATTAAATAATACCTAGCAAGTATAACTTTAATTTTTCACATGATAAACCGAACGTATTAAAGAAGTAGAAAAGATGGTGTTAAGAACAAGTCATCTCATAGGTGAAGAATATAATTACATTTCTATTTACACTTAATGAGAGAGTCAAATCACAACAACATATATTAGAATAAAATCCAAGCTCGCCAAATATTGGAAAATCAATTACCTAGAGGAAAATCAGCAAATTAATCAACAATTCCTCAATTATATCCCTTATCAATAAGTAATAGAGCAAAACATCGGATATGGAATTTGCCGTTTGAGAGAATTATCCATTTTTCTCTTATTAGTCCCACTTTCCTTTCTTTATATATAATTAATTTGTACACTTTATATATGTTTTCTTCTCAAATCATTTATAATGGTATATATCAAGAAGTATACAAGGCAGTGAACCATTGATTCTGCACCGATAAATTTAGTGAAGAACCTGCTAGGTCTCGTCTGTCCTACTAAAAAATAATGGATTGTTTCAAATGATCAAGTAGAATAATTGTGTAAAAAATGAAAGATCACTTTTTATACAAAATACTCAAATTTTATTTAGGAAAAAAATAAAAGGAGCTATACTTTTTTCATGGGGTTTTATCCTCCATAACTATTGGTACAAAATTTCATGTACAAGACAGCTCATGAGACTGCTTCCCCCTATGTGCTAAACTAAATAATGAGCTCAAAGAAGAATCAACCATTCAGTCATTGGCCTCAGCAGATGGAATCGAATTTCGGTTTCGAACTGGCTCGAGATTTGAGATTCTAGCTCCAAGGGATCAAAATTTCGCTCCATATCAGATGAAAGAGCACATCGATGGGCCAATACATTTTGCCAGACGAATTGCGAAATGGAAGTGGCGGTTGCAAATCCAACACCGAACCAAAACAATTGAGTTCTCAACATTTTTCCTCTCCTCGCTTTCTCAAGAATGAACAGCACAAGCTTTGCACAAGTTCCAACTAATATTTATCTTTTCTCTTCTAGCTTTACAAGTCACTATTGCTGAAATCCTTTTCACTTAAAACTATAATGGATAGAAAATTTCTAAAACATACAGAGTAACCTTGAACTCCCAATTATAAAAGGCAAAATAGAAAACATAGAGAGATTTTTCTTACCATTGAAACCCGATTTCTTCTTATACCATTAGAAGAATTTCGGGCTTTAATGTCGGTTTTAAACCGACATTAAAGATAGTGTTGTTAAAGTCTTTTAATGTTGGTTGTCTTTAATGTCGGTTTTACACCGACATTAAATAGCTTTAATAACACTGTCCTTTAATGTCGGTTGCAACTGAAGTCCAAGAATCAAATGAAGCCCTTTAAACCGACATTGAAGCCCAAAATCTGTTCGTTTTATCAACTATTGTCTGTTTTTTTTTAAATTCCGTTGCCAAATCCATTTTTTCGGTCAAAAAGTATAACATGACATATCATCATGGAACGTCGTGGCTATGACATATTATTCATGTATGGATTGTAAATATATTACATTTAATCCGCAAATTCTGCTATAAAATTATAATTTAAAAGGTTGTACAATAATTCAGGCCTTGAAAACACAAATTACAAGTAATACAAACATTATGAGTTTACTGTCCCTCTCTACTTGGTAAGCCAGCTTCAGCAATGTCTAGTTATAGGCATCTTTGTCTGACCACTATTGTTCAAAGGATCACAAACAATAAAGGTTTAAGACAAAGGATTGAAAGTGAAAATGTGATCAGAATTCATATTCAACTAACTGTGTTTATTGGGAATGTGCATAAATGGTACACTCAAGGTAAAATTCTTGTAGTGAATGTGTTGGATTTAGAGTTCTCCAAGAAAAAGCATAAAGAGGTTGCGATACCGAATCTTTACTCCTTTATTGCACTTGCAAAACAAGAAAACTCAATAGTTGAATAAATGAGAGAATCTTCTATTTTAAGATCTTAAAGAAGAGAAGCTTGGTTACCTAGATATGAGATACAAAGACGATAAAAAATTTTCGGCAGCATAACGATGCTATCACAATAAAACCAAAAATTTACCTTGAACCTGTTCAAAGAAACACACCCCCAAAAATATTTCACAACCACTTGTTCTCAACAAAACTACCAGAATTCCCAAAAAAAATGAATATTCAAGAACACATACATCAATAAGCAAATTTAGCTCACAATGTACTTCAAATCTCAAAAGTTGTCACAAAAACTACCATAGTACATGAATAACCCACAAACTACCATAGTGCAAACCCACAAACTCAAGCACCTTGAATCAAATCTAAACTACAAATAAATAGTACCCATGAGTCATAAACGGGTGTTACATTCTAATCCAAATGGTCCAAAGAGAAATAAGCACACTATAACTTCACAAACAGGAATTTCCATATCATTAGAGTCACTTGAAAACACTTAGAAACTGTTCTTAAAACTGCAAGCATTAAAAAATGCACTTACCAAGAACAATTTTTACGTGAATCCCTTGCTGTTGCAATAAATCCATCTCCTCCCCACCCCTTCCAAACACCTAAAAAACACACAAATACCACCATTAAAAGTATAGGGTAGAACGACTTGGCGACGCATGCGGTGGAGACACGCGAACGACGACAATGCCTTCCATGTCTCTTCCAAAGGTGTCTAAAAAATTGAAGAAGAAACAACAAAAGATGACATTATTTTAGTAATCTTTCTTTCTCAGCTCATACACAAGAAGAAAAAAATAGGAAATAGCCAATTTAAACATATTCTTCTAAGAAAAACAGATAGATCTCAAGAGTTGATATCAATAGTTGAGAGAATCTTCTTTTTCAAGATCTTGAAGAAGAGAAGCTTGGTTACCTAGATATGAGATACGAAGACGATGGAAAATTTTCAGCAGCATAACAGTGCTACCACAACAAAACCAAAAATTTATCTTGAACTTGTTCAAAGAAACACACTCCCAAAAATATTTCACAACCACTTGTTCTCAACAGAACTATCAGAATTCCCAAAAAGTATTCAAAATGAGTAATCTTACCCAAAGCAACCTTAAACCTTAACTCAAGCACTTTGAATCAAATCTAAAATACAAATAAATAGTACCCATAAATTAACAAACCTCAACATGTTCTCTATAGTGCATGCCAAAAATAGATCCCATAAGATGTGATAAGGGATGATTATCAAAGTCACTGCTCACATAGCTGTAGGTCAACAACTTTAGTAAAATGAACAATTTCTAAATTTAGTAAAATGAACAATTTCTAAATTTAAGAAGTTCATCGGGTTGGGCCAAAACAAGGATAAATGTTACACCAATTGCCAAATTTGAATTTTGCCTCTAAACACCAATGCAGAAAACTTAGGGAACCAGATATCATATGCATCATAAAACACAAGCCTTTTCTCAACAGCCCTTGACCAAAATGTCGCAAATAGGAGAATATATAGACAACAACATAGAATCAGAAGAGTTCCCAACAAAAGCAACAAACATATGGAACTTACGACTGCAAAATTTTGATGTCAAAAACTATAATGGAAGATATTAATTCATATAAGCACCAAACTAGTATTACTTATAAAAAAAGCTAAATAGAGATGAGTGAAACCTTTTTAGGTGTGCTTATGGATCATCTTTTACAGAGCGCATGCTTCCAGTAAAAATATGCAGTCCATATCCCTTTTGTTCAACTAAAAACCGTGGGAAAATATGTCGTCTATAAGATAAAATTGCATGGGAATTTTAGGGGCATAGTTAAAATTTGCCTTTATAAGGAGAGAAGAAATACCTGTCCTTATAAGTTGAAGATAAATTAGCATGAGCTTCAGCTATAGTAGGCCGAATATTGGAGTTTAGGGCAAGAAGAGACATAAGAAAAGAAGAAATAGGGAAGGAGTTCTGGAGCCATAATATTGAAATAACCCCATGTTTAAAGCCAAGAGATTGAGCAAAAAAATCGAACCAGAAACAAGTTACAAACAAACTCACCATGTTGTTGAAAAGAAAAACCACGACATTGAGCACAGAATGGGCAATTTGTTTGGATAAAAGGATTAAAAAAGAGATGCGTAGCTTCAAACTAACCGAGAGGGTGAGATCAAACTTCAAAGAGAGAGAGAGACAGAGAGTTGCTCCTCACTCCTCAATCATGCCCGTCTTTAAGACTCCCTTCAATGGCTACTTTGTCAAGTTCAGCCCCTTCTACGAATCCCGCATCGTCGTTGCCACCGCTCAAAATTTCGGAATCCTTGGCAATGGTCTCCTTCACGTCCTCGATCTCAATCCCGCCGGTTCCATATCCGAGCACATTGCCTTCGACACCGCCGATGGAGTCTACAATGTCTCTTGGTCCGAATCTCACGACTCCCTTCTCGTCGCCGATGGCTCTGTCAAACTTTACAACCTCGCTCTTCCCCCCACATCTAATCCCATTTGTTCCTTCCATGAACATACTCGCAAGGTTCACTCTACTGACTAGAACCCTGTTCGTCGCGACTTCTTTTTGACTTCCTCCTGGGACGATACCACCAAGCTCTGGACCCTAGACCGCCCCACCAGTGTCAGAACATTCAAAGAGCATGTCTATTGCGTCTATTCCTTCGTCTGGAACCCTTGTCACGGCGATGTCTTTGCTTTCGCCTCTGGCGATTGCACCGTTCGCATTTGGGATGTGCGAGAACCAGGCTCCACCATGGAGAGGCCCACACCAAGGAGAGATCCAAACGTGATGGAGACTGACGGACGAGTGGCGAACAACCACAGACGGACGACAGACACCCTGATTTCCACGGCCAAGGAGAGATAGGGTTTGGGTAAGAGAGAAATGAAAGGGTTTGGGTAGGAGAGATAGATGCAAGAGTTGAAAAATAAAAGGGATTGTTTAATAAAGTAAGAAAAAAAAATAAATTAGACCTTTAATGTCGGTTTAAAACCGACATAAAGATCCATTTTTTTTTGTTTAAAATCGACATTATACATCCGATTTCACTTTTTCCAACCAACATTAAAGCCCAAAATTCTTGTAGTGCACTGCTTGATCCTCTTGACTTAAACTTGAGTTCTTGTAAACATCTGCATACACTGTACCTTTAAGTTTAAGGTTAAGGAAAAGTCGGAGATGGATGTGCAAATCGAAGAAGAAGTCGAAGATGGAGCCAAAAATAAAAGGAGAAGTCAAAGATGAGGCAGTAAATCGAGGAGAAGGCGAAGATGGAGCCATAAATCGAAAGAGAAGTCGAAGATGGAGTTGCAATCAAAGGGGAATGGAAGATGAGCAAAGAAGTCACGAAGGAGAAATAAAAAATGAGATACGTTGAAAAAGAAAATTGAGAATATGAATTGAATGTCTAAGATAAAAAGAAATATTTTGTGAAGAGTGCTCATTCTTTCTTTTTCCATACGTGACCACACGCTTTTCTTTTTTCAATTTTCCTGATTCCCCTTTTTTCTTAATCCCTTTTGTAGCATTTTCTATTAAAAACTATCCTAAAATGCTATTGAATGTAATATTTGTTGTAGTGTCTCTCTTAAACAAGGATTGTGCCTCTAGTTTTGACCTAAAAATCTCCCATAATCAAGAATGAAAAACACATCGTACTTTTGTTTTAAATCATATTGTTATACTGCTTTGTATATAACATAATTGTTATATTCGTGCATTGTAGTACTTTTGTTTCATATATAATTTGATATTATGAAATATATCACAGTTGATATTCTTTATATATGCTGAAGTTGATATCGAATATCATATTGTTATATGAATATTTCCGATGCCCCTTTCTTTCATATGTACTTAGTTTGTCATTTTACCATAGAAAAATATTGGATCACACGTTGAATCATTGATAGAAATGATCAGTGGTAGACTTGATAGTGACATTACCTTCAAATTGGTGCTACATTCCTTCATATGTACTTAATTTTTTCTTTTTATTATAGAAACATGTTGATCACAAGTTAAATAATTGTAGTGTATGTGCCTTTATGTTTCTATTGAGTAAAAGTTTTAAAGACTCAACAATTGTTATTCTTTAATAGATGCTAAAGTCTATCAGTGATGGAAAAGGTCAATGACATCACTTCAGATTGATGCTATACTTTCTTTCATATATACTTGATTTTGTCCTTTTAATATATGAAAATGTAGAATCACGGGTTGAATATACTTATGTGCCTTTATGCTTTCTATTGAAAAAAAGTTCTAAGGACTCAACAATTGTTATTCTTTAATAGTGATAGCTTCGATTACTATAGACTTCAACATGTATTATAAAAAATGGTTGGCTATCATTGATAGACTTGAGCCACAAGCAATTTGAATATAAATATATATATATAGAAAAGGCAAAAATGTTCTATATTCCACATCAATAGTAGTGAAGTTAATGTTGCATCCTTGTAAAAATGGTGGAATTAATTCTATAGTTACGACCAGCACAACGTCAATTATTACATTCTGTGAGACTTTTCTCCTTGTTAATTGATAATATTACTTGTTTTCGAGGTCATCTTGTTTGACACTTAACAAGTAGAGGTAATATATTCATGTCAAGGTACTTGACAAAAATTTACTATAAAAAAGAACAAAAAATTCTATTATCACTCTCTTGTTACACTCATAACATTAATGGTAGACTAATATCCTGTAAGTATGTATAAAAATAAATATAAGACAGAGTATATCAGTGATAGACTAACATTGCTATAGACTAATTAATCTATCAATTATAGATTAATATCGGTGATAGACTCATATTAGTATTTGACTCCAAATATGAGTCAAAGTAAATGTGTCTACCAGTCTTATAGAAAAGTTGATCACTATCTTTAAAAAAAAAAAAAAAAAAAAAAAATGAAGCCCTAAATCCTAAAAACATAATGAATCACAATAGCTGGTGTACCATCAGATTAATCAAATTAATTGATGAAGCATACAACAAAATAAAAAAAAATCATGAAACCAAATGATACCAGTTTTGTGAAGAAATTGAGAGAAAGGGAACAAAATCGACAAAAACACAGAAAAGACAGAAGAATCGATGGTGAAGGATCTAAAACCAACAAGGACGAAAACGCACAGAAGAAAATTACAGTGAAGAACTGGCGAATAGTTGAAGAAATCACGATGAAGAATCGAGAAGAAAAATGGGAGAATACCAGCAATACGCGCACAAGGATGAAACTGCTACAAATTGATAAAATGGAGAATATTAGAAAATTGCATGCATATATGTTTTCCCATTTTAAATCAAGGGCATTTTAGGAATAAACATAAAGCAAATCACGTATTAACAAAATGTTGTTATATTTGCAATTTGTTTTAAATTTGGCTATATTCTTATTTAATATATCCTAGAATGCTAACCATTGCAATTACCCTTCTTTTTTTTAGTACTTATACTTTGTATCTATTTCTTTATCACTACTATCTTTATATCTATTTGATTCTCATACTTTCAAGTTTGTATATAATACGTTCATACAATTAAATTTCTGTTTAGTGCTTATTAATCAAATTTTACATAACATGATTAGATTGGTTTAGATATTATTTAGTGCTTATATATAACAAGCTAAATAACATTATTTAAGGTCAAGTTGAGTATAACATATTGGATAATGAATCTATTACTACTATCTCAAATACCGATTATTAATGATTAAAAAAGAGATATTAAAAAGTCAAGGATTAATGGTTATGAACATAAGTCTTGGTAGTTATTGACATGTAAACGTTCTTTCAAGTTTAATGACAGCAAAGAATTTTGATGATCTCACAAATAATTTAAAATGACAATAAATTTATGTGTTATTCGTTTTGACTTTTTTTCTATGTCAATACTTGCTCACGTGCAACTGTTAAGAACAATTTGATCTTGTGACTAAGATAGCTGTGCTAGAGGTCACGCAACAGCTCCCCATGGGCAACAGAAGCATGTTCACGTTCTTTTTGTAGTGTTTTTTTCTACTTGTCTAATCAATCACTTGAAAGTTCAATTTCTCATACTTCACGTGTTATATTAAAAAAAATATTATCAATCAAATTCTAGGAATATTATAGATTCTTATCTAGGAATTAAAAGTTCAGCTAAACAATTTTAATCAAGATGAACAGAATTTGATAGTTAGGTGTTATTTTAATTTCGTAAGGTTATCTCATCCACATTTGTTGAGCTTTGGTAAGAAAATTAATAATTTAACAAAAGTTACACTCTTGATTATTAGTTTTGAGTTGAGTAGCATTTTAAAACATTTGAAATTTAAAATTGATACCACAGTAATTAATTTTCCAAATATTTGAATCCTAATTGACGTGACATATAATTTTTTGGGTTGTATCTGTATCTTGATTGTCCCTTCGACCCATGATCCGCCATAGGTGGCGCTGCCGTGAGGGAGGCCGTGGCTGGGGTTGTGAATAGGCATGAAAGAGCTGATGATGGCATCACAAAAATGGGAAAATAATGAATTTGGGGTTTGCAAGTGTTGGGGCTATACAGTATACACCGACACAATCCTACCATCATCCCAAAATACTTTTCCCTTTGCTCAATTACCAACGCCTTCACTCCAATTCTCTCTCTTCTTCTCTTGTACTATTGATTCAATAAATCATCTAAAGTTCAAAGTTCAAACCACCCCCACCTTTTCTTTTACACAACTGATTTGCCAAACTTGGGGCCTTTCTTTTATTTTTCTAACACATTCTTGAGTTGTTGGATTCAAGCAATGGACCCAAAAGCAAAGCATAAAGTAAAGATTAAAATACCTAGCTGATTGCAAGTTTAAAAAGGTATTTTATTTTCCAAAAATTAATTTTATATAACACAAACTATGTTCGAGTGGTTTGATAATTGAAATCTTTGTTTTCCATTCTACGCGTGACAAACGTGTAGCCATTCGTTATTGCCATGAGCTTGATCATCGATTTGCTTCTCTTCTCTTCATTTACATCGGAGTTTTTCACACTGGTCTACTATCAAGCCTACCACATTCACTACAAAGAATATATAGTTCACCTAAACACATAAAAATAAGGTTAAGGCTTTCTTTGGGAGATTATTTATTATTTTTCTTTTCGATCGCCAAATGAAACTATTTATAATGTCCTTCCTCTAACATTTGCCTGCAGTATTTACGTGTAACTCCAACGATATCAGGATTGTTTGTGATGCTCAAGGTTACAGTGCACCAAACCAAGAACAACTTAGTCATTTTTCAATTGTTATATATTTAACGGTTCGGTTGGTCAACCAAGAACCCAAGCCTCAGACTTTATCCTTTTGGGACGCACATATCTCCATATCGTCTCCTAACTTTCTTCGGCCTTGGGCATGCCCTCAACATGTATGAATCTTTTTTTACATAATAATGTTTGTTTTGTATGAATATTTTTTCAAGTACTTGAGAATGTTTAGATAACTGTGTTTATTTCGCAAAATTTCGATTCAGGAAAGTTGTAAAATTACATAATATTCTAAAAATATCCTTACAACTATTCTTTAAATTAATTTGATATGATTTGAATTTATGAAACATATATATTTTATGAATCGGAATTCGTTTCTAAATGAATATATACTTTACATTATTTTTTAATGTAAAAAAAAAGGCATGATGGAAAGGAAAAGAAAAAAAGGCAATCTATTTTGCAAAAACAAATATATAACAGAAACCACGTATGTGTGGGATTGGGAGTGGATGAGAGAAAATAGTATAGTAGGGAGTAGGAGTGGCCTTTTTACAAAACAAAAGTTAAATGTTTGATTAATTTTTTGGGTTCATTATTGCCACCTTTATATCTCATCTTTCCATACAGAAAATGCCCACCACCTGTTTCATGTTTGTCCTCAATCAAAAATCAAACATAAAAACTTTCGAATAATACGCAAAGAAAACACCAAAATCCGTCTCGAATTTGAAGATTTTGGATTGGATTTGAGATTAAAGAGACACCCAAATCGCCAATTTTTACATTTTTTTTCCCACTGATACAGATTAAAATAGCTATTTCAAGACTTGACAGTGTGTTTGTAGTGGAAAAGTGGGACGTTGGTGGCCACTCCACGTGAAACCCTTTTTTTTGGCTCTTTCTCTCTCTCTCTCTCTCTAGAGATGTGAGAGAAAAAGTGGGTTTCACTCTGAAATGGCTGTAACCCACAAAAAAATAAAAAAAAAAATGGGTAATAAAGTCATGTATAAACAGTCAAGTGGGAAAGGGTTCAAGAGAGAAAATGTCAAAGGCCAAGAAGATGCCTTCTTATTTTTCTCTCATCTTCTCTAACCTTTGTTACTTTTCCATGTTTTTCAACAGTTCAAATGCTTTTCCCAACACAAAAACTTTACTTCTTTATAAAACATAATCTTAAATTACATATTTACTACGCATCTCAACTTTTAGGTCTCTAATATATATATATATATATATATATATATACTTTTTGGGATTTATATTTGTTACGGGTATAAACTTTTGATTTTGTGTTTAATAGTTCATTAATCTATTTGATATTTATTTTTTTAAAAAAATTTATGGGTCTCGTTAAAGGTTTAAGAATGAAATATAAACATAAATTCTATACCAATCTCATAGTTTAGGGATTAAATTAGATTGATTGATTTTATCAAAGTTAATTATCATTTTGGTCTATATATTTCGAGTTTGGTTCCATTTCAATTTATAAATTTTCAAATATTTAAATTTAGTTCATATATTTGCAATAAAATCTTAATTTAGGTTTGTTTGAGATTTTTCTAGTTTTTAAAATGATTGTTGCCTTTTTATAAAATTAACTTTAATATGAAGTCTATTAGTGTTGGGTAAATTTCAACTTTATAATTGAACAAGTTGGTAGAATACTAAAGTCTCTTTGATAACTATTTTGCTTTTTGTTTTTTATTTTTGAAAATTGAGTCTATTTTCTTTCTATTTCTCCTAATTTCTAGATAACAAAAGAAAAAATTTGGAGGTAAAAATAGTATTTACAGACTTAATTTTAAAAAAATAAATAAATAAAATGGTTACCAAACAATGTCTAAATTATCGTATTTTAGATATAAAACTAAAATTAACTTAATATTATTTTTTTTATAATATATAATTATTAGATAATGATTTAAAATGGATATATAAAATAAATTTTAATTTTAATTGATAAATTTAAAAATTAAATTTGATTAAATATTGTATCTACTTCAAAAGAATCTAAAAGCCAGTAAATAACTTATTTTAAAACAGACGTGAAATGAATGTGTGATTTAGGCTCTATTTTGGGATTGCGTTTGCAATTGTAGGGAGTGATTCGAGAAAATCTTAATCACCTAAATCAAGCTATTAAAATATTTAAGAGAATCACTTTTTAAATTATAACTAACATGTGAAAGTGGATATTAGTTAGCTTTTATATTTCAACTTTTCTAAAAATCTCTCAATTTCTTAACCATTTAAATAAATGTATTAGAATAATATTATTCCATATTAATATATTTTTTTCTATAATATTTCAAATTTTAATTGATTGATCTTTTTATAACAATTATTTTTCTTAAACTTTTATCAAATAGTTTAGAAATAAAATTAGGTGAAATTTAAATCATATGAAATTATATATAATGTTGTTATTATTATTATTATTAATGTGAAAACAATTAAAATAATAAATCTATTTTGGTTCATATAATTAAATTGTCAATTTATTATTAATTTATCTAACATCGTAACTAGTTTTTCTAACTTAAAAATAAAATTTAGCAAACACAACTGATTTTTAAAAAAAAATAAAGTTTATAACAATTATTCTAAAAGCTACCGTCCCAAATAAACTCTTAAAAAAAAAAGAGTTAAAGATCTTTTTTTACATATAATATATATATATATATATAGTCATTTTTCTTTCTACCAAAATCAACCTCAAATTGCAGTTTTGATCCATTTTTGTGTTTTTCCTAAGTATGTATAAAATTTGAAAATATATTAACATGGCTTTTTTAAAAGTATATAAACTTTTTTGATGAAATGATAAAAAAACCATGATTAAAACGGAATGGTTTTCAATGTAGGAATATGAAAATAATATTTTAACCAATATTTCTTAAATGGGCTCGACATTTGAAGGTGACTTATAAAAAATTTGACCTTTCTAGTACTAAGTTGGTTGTGTGTAACATCTTTAGTTTTAACTTTTAATCATACTAATATAAAAAAAGAGATTCTTGTATGTCAGAAGGTAAAGCTCCTTGAAGCGATGTCGATTTACTTTCAGCTCGAAACTCTCTCTTCCATCAATATATCAAATATAATGGTAGAGTATGATTTTTTGGAGTTCATCAATCAGTTGAATGATGTCATCATTGATTTGGAAGTATCTATTTGTATTGAAAAAACTAAAGTTTGAAGTAGAAAATCGAGTATTGTCTCCTTTTCTCATGTTCGCCGTTGTTAGAATGTTCTGGCGCACTCTGTTGCGCATAAAGCTTTGGAGGATCGGGAGTCTTCAATTCTTTCTACTATTTATCTTGAATAGTTTTCTTTGGTTATGTCTCGTGTTATGCTTAATGTTCTGGTGCACTCTGTTGCACATAAAGGTTTGGAGGATCAAGAATCTTTATTTCTTTCTACTCTTTATCTTGAATGATTTTCTTTGGTTACGTCTGGTGATATGTTTATACAATTTACTTGGTGTTGTTTTTGTCTAAGTTCCAAAATAAATAAATAAATAAAAGAAAGGAGTTATAAAAAAGAAGATTAATTAATCCGTATGACTTTAGTTTAAGTGGTAATAATGAATTTATTTAGTATAATATAAAATAGAACGTTTCAAACTACAAACTTACTAATAGTTAACACACATTTTATAGGCTAAGTTGGATTTGGCCGTGATAAATAATGAGTTAAAAACCTTAAATGGTCCTTAGCACATAATTGGTGTTATAGCTTTACTAATTTTTTTCAACTTTATATCAACTTTATTTATGATGTGATCTAATTAGCAAATTTAATTTTGATTTGAAGAATCATATTTGAATATTTCCCATCCCATTTGTGCTTTCTGTATAAAATATGAGATTTTTCAGAAAGACATTTCCACATTGATGATTTCAAGGGAAAATATGATAAGATCATTCAAATTGATGGACCATAAACATATGCCCAAATTTGGACCAAAATTGAAAAAAAAAAAAAAAAAAACCTTAATTTTTTCGCCTTCAATTGTTTTTGTTCTTGAATTGTTTAGGGTAAGATAGGACCATAAACATAAATCAAACGTTGGACCAGACAAAAAAAACCCCATTCATTTTGTCCCAATTGGTTTTGTTATTTAATTGAATAAGCAACCTATTTACAAAGGCTTTGGATAATGTTTTTTTTCCTAAGAATTCATAAGAAAGCCAACTCTCTAATTAAGCATTATCACTCAAATGATTCAATACTAATTGATTTACAGTTCTAACTTCTAATTTCTTTGAAGTCGGGGTTTCAAATTCTCAAATCTCATATTTATTGTATTAAAAGAAATATCTTCCAACAATTGATTATAAATTTCTACTTAATTACAATTTTAATATATATTCACCTTTTTTTTACAAATAATTTAGTCAACTATTTCACCACACTTTTAGGAGTAACAAATTTGTTTGAACATTAAACTTGAGAGGATCTACAACTCTTAGATGTACCCGAGAGTCGAAAACTCTTTTATAAACATGTTCTAAAAGAAAAATATAAAGTTAAATTGTAAATTTAGTCTACGAAAGTTTTCATCTATAGGTAAATAAGTTTATAAACTTTAGAAAGTATCAAATAGGTATGAAATTTTGAATCTTGTGTCTAAAAAAAATTAAATAAGTCAATGATCTAATAGAAGTGAAAATGAAAGTTCAAGGACCTACTTTTACAAAATTCAAAGTTTATTAACTTATTAGATAAAATTCAATAACTTTTTTTTTTTCTTTTGAAAAAAAAGCTTCGTTAAACCAGAAAACTAACTACAATAACAAAAGTCTTAAACTCTCGACAAATATTACGACCTTCTTTCTTAGATTCTTAGTTTTGGACAAAGGGAATTCAACTCATTAAGGACAAGGCTTATCAAACATAGATCTAAAAATTTATAGATTAAAGTTTAATATAATAAAAGAAAGCTGGGAAATTAGCTAGGTGTTGGGTTAGTAAGATGAAGATAGATGGGTACATTACATTACATTACATCCAATCCTACTCCCAACCATTGAACCATTTCACTTTATAGACCAATTTTTAAAAGTGGATTTATTTATTTGCTTTATTTCATATCACATCCTCTCCTTCTCACTACCATTCAAATAGAAAAAGAATGAAAAAGAAAACGACACCACAACCTGACAAATTTTTTGTACCATATCTCTTCCTTTTCTTTTTTTTTATTTATTTGTTTTTTTTTTCTTATTTTTTCCTCTCTATCTCTCTCACAAAAACGAATCTTTTGCCCCATTCTCAAACACCCACTACCCAATTCTCCTTTTTGAAATGCAAGGAAAAAAAAAAAACCCTTCCTTTTGAAATAGTGCAAAATAATTGAGAGACATTCATATAGAGCATAATTCTATAATATAATACAAGAAGTATACTTATAATGAGAGTTTGAATTTTTATGGAGCATTTTTTACTCCACTCGTCAACCTAAACATATTTCCCTTCTCTTCTTTTCTCTTTGATCTTTTGAGGGTTTTATTCAAGTTTGTTCATGTTTTTTAGAATATTTCAGAATCTTCTCCCTATTCACTTTCTTCTAAAAAGCACTTTCTCTATTGCTCTACTCCCAATCTAATCATATTTTTCTCCATTACCAAATACCAAAAACGATTTTGAAACAAAACCCATGTCTTCATTTCCCTTAAAAATGCCTTTATTTTGTTTCATTTTCTTATGCATCGCTACAAATTTTCATTCCTCTTCAGCCGGTTTTCTCGCCGAACCGGTCACCGGTCAAAGCCAACCGCTAAATCCCGGCCAATACACCTCTCCCAACACGGTTCCGGCATTCCCGGTTCAAACCCAGATGCAAATTTGCCATTTGGATCTTTCCGACGAGCTCTTCGGCGGCGTTAGGGAAGCTTGTAGTCGAGACTTGGACCGGAGTCGGTGCTGTCCGGTTCTGGCTGCGTGGCTTTTCGCTGCTCATGCACGGGCCGCTCTGAAGATTGCTGCTCCGGCGCCGGCAGCGGCGGCGGACCTCCCGATGATGCCGGACGACTCGCAGAAATGCGTGAACTCGCTGCAGACGTCACTGTTGAGTCGTAACATAAGGATTCCGCAGCCGAATGTGAGCTGCGACGCCGTTTTGTGCTTTTGTGGGATTCGGCTTCATCAAATCAGCTCGTTGTCTTGCCCCGCTGCCTTCAATGTCTCTGGCGGCGGTAACGGCGGATACCGTAACGCCACCCCGACGGCCGCAGTTCGTAATCTTGAAAAGAATTGCCGGAACTCGTCGTATTCCGGCTGTACCAAATGCCTTGGAGCCCTTCAAAAGGTAAAATCTTTAATGAAGAATTTATCTGAAAATTATGTTTAGAGTTCTAATGGGTTGATTAATCTCTGTTTAATTAGATTGAAAGGTTTCATTAATTAATTGTTGATTAATATTTTTTTTTAAAAAAAAAGGATATACATTATTTTTTTTGTATTGGGATTAGCCTTGAGAATATTAGCGCAATTTGACGGACTACTTGTTTTCTTGTTTTTAGTATTTCATTTTTCATTTTTTCTTTTTCAACAGAAAACTCTATTTGACACATGTTTCATTTTTTGTAATTATTGTGTAACATTTCATTTTTAAGAAGTTTTTATGATAATACTTTTATTTCTATTTATGATCAAATTGAAGCTAGAATATAAAACATGATTTTAGATTTTATTGTCGTTAAAAAATTTGTGCAATTTTATAAATTCTTTTATTAAGAAAGTGTAACATTAGGAGGCTGTTTTGAATTTTTGTTTCTCTTTTGTTTCCAATTTTTTGAGAAACATAATTTATAGTAATTATTCTTTTTTTTAATTTGTTATTTTTAATTCTTAAAAAGGCAAATTTTAGAAGGGAAAAAAGGAGTTATTTTACCCTTTTTTTATCTTAATAAGATGTATAAAATAACATGTTTTTTTAAAATGTAAATTTTCGGATAATTAATTTTTAAAAATATAAAATTATATAATTTGTAATTTTAAAATTGATACAAGTTATAACAAAGAATAAAAAATAATTACCATCGATTTTTATTTGTTTTTCAACTTTTTTTTAAGTACACTGTAGCACACTATGAATATTAATAATAAAAAAGGATAAAATGCAATTATCGCACATTTTTATTTGTTTTTCCCATATAAAATAAGCAGTATTTAATAGAGTGTTGTTTTAAAAATTCTTCATTTTAGTTTTACCGGATGGTTACCGGCTAGGAATAAGAGAATAATAGAGTTTTGAGACCCTACCCTACCCATGTGCCTAAACCCTAGTTTATTTTCGTATTTGCAAATCAGTACATAGGGTGTCATTAAAAAGTGTGTTTGGACACTAAGATATAATGTTCTTTGTCGGGATTGATAATTCCAGGTTACGGGAACGAAGAAGAACGCTTCCAACGACAGGGCCAGCAAAATGTTCAACAGAGACTGCCAGCTCATGGGGCTGACGTGGCTACTCGCTCGTAACAAAACGACGTACATTCCCACCGTTTCTGCCGTACTCCGAGCCATCATGTACAGCGCTCACCCTCCTCACGAGTCTACGTGTAGCCCGGACCAAGAGAACATGCCGTTAGCCGTTGATTCCTTACAGATGGAAAAGGCGCAGTCGTCATCTCCACCGTCCATTTCTTTGTTTCCGATTATACCCCTACTTATTTCGGTTTATTGGCTTGCTTGGTAGTGGCAGTACTACGGGGGTAATTATGGGTTTTGGAATCCGTTTGTTTTTTGTTATTAGTTTTTTTTTTTTTTTTTTACAAGGAAGGGTACCCTTTGTCGGGGTCACGTGAAGCGAGTAGAAAAAAAAAAAGGTTGATTGAGGGGCTTTTTTGTCTTTTCATAACACTGTAAATGTCAAATCTGGGTTATTTTTCTTTCTTTCTTTGGTGATCGGATGAGCATATTCTTTCTTTCTCTTCCTTTCCCTTTCACTTGTGACATAATTTTCCTTGGGGCTTTCAATTAAACAAGAAAGTAAGCTTGCAGTTCTTTAAACATCATTACACTTTCAGAAAAATTAGCGACTTTTTTACCTAATCTTAAAGTTAAAAGTTTGGTTAAATTATCTAAAAGGTAGATGGATTTCAATTATACCATTAAATTTCCAAAAAGTTTCTTCCTATTTCTTGAAGTTTGATGTTCTTTTTCAATACAACTCCCCATTGTTTTTTGCCGTCACATTTATGGATGTTTGTGTTGTTCATCTAAACACATACGTTAAATAAGTTTTGGGAATGGAGTTTAAAATGAAAAGTTGTAAGCATGGTTTGTTTAGAAACAATCTTCAGACTTGGAAGGGATCCAATGAAATGCTACGTTCCAAAGTTCGTGGTTACAATCGAAACAGACTCATTGTTTAGGGGTACTTTTGGCAATTCAACCTTTAATTTTTACTCTTAAATTTTTAAAATGAATCTTAAAGGGGTGTTTGGTCCATCAATTTCATATATTGGTGTTAAATAACTCAATTTCAATAGTAAATATTACTAGAATCTACACAGGAACTTCCATTTTTCCTTCTTTCTCTGTTTTGCACATTTATCAAGAAACTCTATATTATAAATTTGCGTCACAAATACGGAATTTGTAACTCCAACCTATTAACTTCAGATATCGTAACGCAATTCGGTGTCTCAAATACCTTTTGAAGTTTAGTTCAAGGTCAACTTACAAGTTTAGTTTTTAAATTTTAAATTTTGTGTTTATTTGTTATATTTAACTTCTAAAAATGTATATTTAAGTATATGAACTTTTAGGGAGCATTTAGCATACAAGTTTGGAATCTTAAGTCTAAGAATGTTAAGCCTGGGGTCTAGGCTGGGAAATTTAGGTAGCCTAGATTTAAGAAAACTGTATTTGAAGTGCAGGTTTTGGAAGCTTGAGTTTAAGAAGCATGTATTTGGAGCCCAGGCTTAAGTAATTTGAGAATGAAGTGTATGTTTATAAATGTTTAGTTTGTGAAATATTTTCTTGTATTTAATCTCGGGTTATATTTTAAATTTGTCATCTTAATTATTTTTAAATAGTTAAATTTAAAATAAACTAAAAAATTTACAAAAATATATATTTTTTAAATTTTGTAGTAGAGATTGTGACTAAAATTATAATTTTATTTAATCTATTATTTTAATAATTTGATATTTTAATTTAACTAGATTTTGAAATAAAATTTTATAGACGTTTGTCACTTTAACTAATTTGAAAATGATCAATTTTTTTACCATAATACGCTAACTTAAAGTTGAAATAAATTAGTATTTAATATTAAATTCAATTATTGAAAAGTTATAATTTTTTTTTTATTAAAGTACATTTGAGAAATAAAAAATCATAAATTTTGAATTTTTATTTTTATTTAACTGCTTAAAAAATGTTTCTAAGTATTCGAACTAGTTAAATTGACAAACGAAAGTGAAAATGTTATTAAATTATATTAGAGTTGTCTACACATATGGCCTAAATAAAATACGTAATTATACAGAAAAAAAAATCTTTTAAAAATTCATTTTTCTTTAAACACTTTTGATAAAAACTCCTTAAAATAAAAAACACACATGTACTTGGCAACTCTTTCTTAAAAGTATTTTATATACAATTGTTTAGTTTGTTATATACTAAGAATGTTTTTATTAATGTTTTTCAAGGTTGGCTGGTGGCGATCTTTGGAGGTGGTAGTCAAAGGTTTGCCAACAGAGTTGATGGTCGGAATTTCGCTGGTGTCGAAGTAAGAGGGGTTGTCAGAGGTTGGTCGGTGGGGGTCAGAGTTGGCCGACGACGATCATTGAGATGGCGGTCGGAGTTGGCCGACGATGGTTGCTGAAGGTGGTGTCTAGAGGTTGGCCGACATACTTACTAGATTAAATAGTGTTACTATTCAAACCTATGGAAAAAGATGTAAGAAGCCAAGACTTCCTACATCTTTGCCCCAAGCAAGGGTCGGGCTTAAGATGCCTAATCGATCCAATCCCAACCCTTGAAACAAACATCTCTACGGTCTGTGTCTATTTGTCTTTCAACGAAAACATTTAATAAATTTCTAAATTTTTAATTTTATGTCTATTAGACCATTGAACTCTAGAAAGTGTGTCTATTATATTTAAACTTTTGATTTTGTAACTCATGGATTCCTGAGCTTTTCAATTTTATGTCCAATACGACCGTGACAATGACCTATTTATTATTTTTAAAATTCAAGCATTAAGGTCATTAGACATCAAATTTAAATTTAGATAGGTAAGAAATTAATAGTTTTTAAAAATTTTGAACATGCAAAAGACAGACACAAATTTGAAATCAAACATTAGAGCTTAATGATTAAAACTTTTTAAGGCACATGATTTGATTAAGATTTTCCTAATTTTGAAGCTAAGATGCTATATAATATTTATATATGTTCAATGAAATATAATATGTTATCTTGAAGGAAGCAACTCATGTGGACTTGTGGGAAATTTTACAAATGAGAACAGCAAATTAATAAACATAAATAATTGGATTGGAGCTGTCGAGAAAACCTGTTACATAACCAAAACTACTATGTTGGAATTTGAATAATGAAAAATTCACCAAATTCCAACACATTACAAAATATTTCAAGGCATTGGAGAGATTTGCGGTTGAATGTTTGTCTTTTCATTTGAGATTTGTGCCTATTTCACTTGAACAATAATTTGAAACTTCCAGAAAGCCTATTCTAAATTTTATTTCTGTTTTCTAATTTTTCTTTTCACTTTCTTTTGAATTGAGCTCACGTTTCCAGGCTTCATGAGATGAACTATTCTGACCAATTTTATTTCACTATTTGGCATTGTAATATTAGATCAAATCAGATTTTTTTTGGGGGGATTTCGAGAAGGGATGGTTAGATTTGATGTCCTAAATCTCCTTACTATAATAAATATTATTTTATATGTGCATTAACTCAATCCGATAAATTAAGATCTTAAGTTATTTTAAGTAGTTTAAACATGTATTTGGTGAAATATATGTGGATCGTGTTTAAGTAATAACATAAAATGGTCTATAGTATATGGATAAAGTTAAGTGTCTTATTCTGGTCCCACTACGAATATGATCCACTGTGTAATCATTACAATTGTTGTCACTACAAGCAATAACGGCTACGATACCTAACGAAAAAAAAGGCTATAATAGACTTTTTTTAGTCTTTTTTGTAGGTCCTACCTGCCCATGTTATTAAAAACCTAAGATCTTTTATAGCCTTTTTGTATAGTTCTCACGAATTCTATGATAGAGTATGAAGATATAGCATATGTGCATTGCTATGAAAACATTTTATAGCATTAGTTATTAAAATTATCTTTCATATATAATAACTTGTTCTTAATGCTATCTTTAAAGTAGTATTATTAACTTCTTGATTATTTTGAGTTGAATTTATTTGCATGAATTTACTGTGTTTAAATTACTTGTTAACAAAAAGTTTGTTAATTTATTTAATTGAACCCACATTAGGAAAAAGTTTTTATTAGTTTTAAATTAACCATTTTCATCTCCCTCTAGGGTTACCATATCGATCCTACAACCTGTAGGTTGTAAATGGATTTACAAGAGAAAAATGGGTGAAGATGAAAAGATACGGACATTTAAAACTAGATTAATGGCAAAGAGTTATACCTAGGTTGAGGGAGTGGATTATAAAGAGACTTTCTAACTTGTTGTCATGCTAAAGTCTATTCGGATTCTCTTGTCCATAGCCATGTATTATGACTATGAGATATGACAAATGAACGTCAAGACTGCCTTTTTCAATGGTATTCTTAGACCATCTACATGAATCAATCAGAGGGATTTATTGAGCAAGGTCAAAAGAAAAAGGTTTGCAAACTTAATCAGTCCATATATGGATTGAAACAAATATCCCGATCTTAGAATATAAGATATGATACAGCGATAAACTCTTATGGCTTTGATCAGAATGTTGATAAACAATGTTTACAAGAAAATCATCAACAGTTTAGTAGCTTTCCTTGTATTGTATGTGGATGATATCCTACTCATTGGAAATAATGTAGGTTTACTAATAGATGTAAAGAAATAGCTAGCCGCTGAGTTCCAAATGAAAGATTTGGGTGACACGCAATTTGTTCTAGGGATCCAGATCATTAGGGATCATAAAAACAAAACACGCTTTGTCTCAGACATCGTATATTGACAAGATGCTTTTCAGATATTCGATGCACAATTCCAAGAAAGGTTTATTGCCTTTCAGGCATGGAATTGTCTTACCTAAGGAACAATGTCCTAAAACTCCTCAAGAGGTTGAGAAAATGAGACGAACTCTCTATGCATCGGTTGTCAGCAGCCTTATATATGTAATGTTATGTACTAGATTTGCCATTTGCTATGCAGTAGGGATTGTCAATAGATATCAATCCAATCCAGAATTAGATCACTGGATAGTAGTCAAAATAATCCTCAAGTATCTATAGAGAACGAGGGACTATATGTTTGTGTATGGAGTTAAGGATTTGATCCTTACAGAATATACAGACTCTAATTTTCAGACTGATAGGGATTCTAGAAAATCCACATCAGGATTAGTGTTCACTCTTAATGAGTGAGCTATAGTCTGGTGAAGCATCAAGCAATGGTGCATCGCAGACTCTACAATGGAAGCTGAATACATAACTGCTTATGAAGTTGCTAAAGAAGCTGTTTAGCTGAGGAAGTTTCTTACTGATTTGGAAGTTGTTCCAAATATGTCTTTGCTCATCACACTCTATTGTGATAATGGTGGTGCCGTGACAAATTCAAAGGAATCTAGGACATATAAAAATAGGGCAAACATATTGAGAGGAAATATCACTTAATCTGGGAGATTGTGCAACGAGGTGACGTAATAATCATGAAGATTGCTTTAGAGCATAACGTTGCTAATCCATTTACAAAGGCTCTCCCGGCTAAAGTATTTGAGAGTCATCTAGAAAGTCTAGGTCTACGGGATATGCAACACATTGTCTAGAGCAACTGAGAGATTGTTGAGATTGATGTCCAATATCTCCTTATTTTTGTAGTTTATAAACTTGTATAAACAAATTGTTATTAATAAAATACATGTCATTTTATATGTGCTTTAACTCAATCCAATAAACTAAGATCCTAGGTTATTTTATGTAGCTTAAACATGTATGTGGTGACATACAAGTAGATCATGTTTAATTAATAACCTAAATGGTCTTTAATATACAGATAAGGTTGGGTATTTTTTTTCTTTGTGACACTACAAATATGATCCACTTTATAATTTTTACAATTGTTGTAAAGTGTTACAAATGATATGATCTTCATCATTTATGTGGAGACATGTGAGTGGAGGTATCCTATACAAAGAGTTTGTATAAGACCGGACCACGAAATGACTAGTCTCTCTTTATAACGTCGTTACTTGAAGAGACTTACATTTCACTAGGATGATCATAAGTGACTTGACTTTAATCTTGAATGAGTTGACCTATGAGGGCGGTCCTTTGATCTGAATGAGTGAGAGTGGTTAGTTTCATTGACTCAATATGCCTACTATTTTGGGGATTCATCTAAGTGAGGAGCTGGGAACTTAATTACACAAGATGGAATTTATTCATTCCTGTTGTTAGGATAAGTAGATGAATTGCTCCCTTAA
This sequence comes from Benincasa hispida, assembly GCF_009727055.1. NCBI lineage: Eukaryota > Viridiplantae > Streptophyta > Magnoliopsida > Cucurbitales > Cucurbitaceae > Benincasa > Benincasa hispida. The sequence goes on along the minus strand of NC_052353.1, from coordinate 57,411,485 downwards.
GTGTTGATTCCAGGTCTTGAACAACGAGGGTCCTCACCCTTTCATTGGCCAGAAAGGGTTCTAGTTATAGTGAGATTATGACTAATTGTTTATTAGAAGTGGTATTTAAGGAGTTAGATTTAACTACAGATGTAAAATGATAATTTTGACCCAACTATAGTTACGAGAGGTCCGTGAAGGGTCAACGCATTGTTGATTGGTTATATCCAAGGGACACAAAAATATATCTATAGTGCGAAGAGTGTAGTTGTCGGTCTCTAGTGGAATGACTAACAATTAATAAATGAGGATTAATTTAATTAAAAAGTTTAATTAATTAATCCAATACCATTAGAATTTCAATCTTTAGGTCCACAAGGTCCACTTGTTAGCTCAATAAGGATTAATGAGAATCAAATTAATTTTAGATCAATTTGAATTGTTCAAATTAATTAAAGGGAATTAATTGTATGAGATACAATTAATATAATGTATGTGATACATTATAATATAAAGTATAATGAGAGAAATAAATAATTGAATATAATTCAAATATTAATTATATGGATATGATTCATATATAAATTATAGGTTATGTGAGAGAACATAAATAATAGATTATATTATATGTGATATAATATAAACTATAAGTTATATATTACACGTGATATTGTATATGGTTTAGTTTAATTATATTAAATTAGTCAATATGATTATAATTTAAGTTTTTGAATTTTGAATTAAAAAATTACTAACTCCTTGGAGTTATTGATTAATTGGTGGAGTTATTCCAAAAATTCCATCCTTCACATTCTCTCATATGGTAATCTTGGACAGAAAAGGAATGATCATTCAATTACGTGAAATTGGTTTTGGCAAAAATTCTATCAAGATCTTCATCTCCTTCCTCTGTGTTTTTCTCAAGAACATCAATCCTTCCATTCACTAAAATTGAATAGGAAGTTCACACACTCTCCTTAATTCTCACGAGAAGTAATCATTGCGGTGGTGTCCCGTTGCTGCTGGTGTTCGAGTTTGTTGCATTTGAGAGAAGATCTGTATTCGAGGGAGTAGTTCTCTATGTTCGTGATCATACACCGAAAGGGAAATCGAGAACGGTTCTTGAAGGGTTAGTGTATCATTTCCCTTTTCTCTTTGTAATTTACAGGAGAAAAGCATGCATAGATTTATATCTTTACCTTACTTTCGTCTCCTTTGTTTTCTTAAGTTCATAAAACGAAATTCAAGACAACCAACATAAGTACACTTCTGCTATGAGAATTCCACCCCGTCAGGGATTATTTATGTTAATATGAAGTCGAATCTCTTGACGTCCCAAAATTCAAATCAAATACTCGTTTGACTTGTTCTACAACCATCAACGAGTTGATGGTCCATTGATGAGAATAATTTAGAGAGGAGATTGTACCGTTGACCCAAAATTGGGGTCTAAAATGAAATTTGCCCCACTTTTTAAAATGTTAATTTTTGACCTTTTGCTTGTATCATCGACAGACTTTATCGAAATGAGACCTTATTGTATTCACATGTTGGGATCTCAACTCTAGACTCACTCTTTACTCTTGCTACTCATTCCCTCGGTTTCAATTTTGTAACTTTGTTATTCGCTTTCTTTTAAAACAAAGTGTGAAACAAAAAGCAAGAGCTAAGAAAAAAGAGCAAGAGCAAGAACGAGTTGTAAGAGAAACTAAAGAGAGAGTGAAGTAAGAAAACCTAAACCCTAAGGAATGAGTAGCAAATAGAGAGAGCGAGACCTGAACTTGCATGCACAATGGTTCGTTTTAGTATTTTCACGATAATATGATGTAGGCAAGAGATCAAGAAAACTTAAGTAAAAGTGGGGCATATTCTATTTTAGGCCCAAATTTTAAGTAATCTAGAAATCCCTAATTTAGACACCCACCTAAATAGAAAGAGTACTAAAAGTTAAACATATATAAGGTAGAAACAAAAAGAAGAGTAATCCTGATATTGGAGTCTATTAACAATGCATATGAACTATAACACTATTATTTGCAGCAGCTAACTAATCCACCCTGAATCCAAGTAGTGAATGCAAGGTGAAGAGAAAGTAGAACAATAGAGAATGGTACTTAATATCAAAGCTTATCAATACAAAGCCTAGGATTCAGTTGTCTTATATCTTATATATTTCATCCAACAAAACCAAAATATACAAACAGGAGAAAACTGAGAGGAGATGGAAGAAAAAAAAATTGCTTCAAATTGAAGAGATGGATATGGAGAGATGTTACATGAGAATGAGGCTTAAGCCCACCATGGATTCTCACCAGTTCTGAAATCTGTTTCGACCCACGGGACGAACACTACCTTCCCGTCGTCTACATCAGCATGAACCAATGCAAGAGACTGTCCCAACAAAGAAATTTTCAACTCTATTTAGTTACCACTAACCAACACATAATCTTACAGTTAGTAGATGAAGCTTGTTGCTTGTTGATTCAAATGACTTGGAAGCAAAAGGAAAAAGGCTTTGAGAAGTATTACCAGAGGTGCAGGTCCTCTGACGACCCTGCCTTGATCGTTGTATTGGGATCCATGGCAAGGGCAGATGAATTTGTTCTCAGCTGTATTCCATGGCACGACGCATCCGAGGTGAGTGCAAACTGCGTTGATTCCATACGTCGCAAGTGTTTTATCCTTCTCGACTACAAGGTAGGTAGGGTCTCCCTGAAATCCATCATCACCAGTTTGCCTTTAAATAATATTGTTCATCTCCAAGTATCACATCACATATAGGAATTAACCCTCAGAAACTCAATACATCTGCAATCACTACATTTCCATTATATGATAGCAGATCGTGTATTTTTCCATCTAGTTTTCCAATTTGAATACTTTGATTACATTATTTTCAATAAGATGCTAATCTCATTGGGAAATGATCAATAATCATGTTTCTACTTTGAAGTTAAATAAAGATGTGAAACAAAGAAACATAAGGTGTTTGAGAAGCAACAAGGGCTGGCTGTAGGGTGCCAGTAGCTGTTTAGAGTATTTAAAGCAAAGTTAGAGAGTTAGAGTACCTTCAAGCCCTGTGTGAGGGTTCGGTCTCCAGGGCCGTGTGCTTTCAGCCATTCATCTGCGAAAACATCATTTCCAAGAGCATCCTTGGCAACAACCCCACCACCAGCACCTCCAGTACTGAAATTGTGTACATAAAATATTCAAAAGGTTACCAGATGAACAATCAGAATACAACAAGTACAGAATCTCAGTTTTTGAAATGAAAATCTAGTTTAAAAGATTAAAGACGAAGGAGTAGATTATAAAAAATACTCCTAAACTTTTCCCTTGTTTTAAAAATGCCCCTATTCATTTTATAAGAAGGAAAAAAAAAATCTTATTCTATGAAAAGTTACAATATTTCCATTGACTTGACCTTTTATGAACATTTCAAAATTACCTTTGAGGTAGAAATCATATAGAATTTTGGACAGAAATTGGGACCTAAAAAAGTGTGGTGATCCAAATTTTTATTTTAAGTAACCGCCACACCGTTTTATGTCCCAATTTTCACCCGAAATTCTAAATGATTTATAATCCAATAGTATAAGAATTATGAAAAGTCAATGGAATCTTGCAACTTTTGAAAGGTATGGGGGTTTTACATATAAATAAATAATTACCCTTATTCTTTGAAAACTTGTAATATTGCCCTTGACCTTTCATAAACATTTCCAAATTATTCATGGAGTATTAATCATTTAAAATTTAAGATGAATATTGAGACTTAAAATGGTGTGGCAATCCAAATTTTCATTCTAGGTCACCACCACACTATTTCGAATCCTAATTTTTTGTCCGATTTCTACTCTAATGGTATAAGGTTTATGAAAAATCAATGGAAATCGGGCATTTTTGGAACAAAAGGCAGAGTTAGGGATGTTTTTTAGAATTTAACCAAAACTGACAGCTTTAAAGATCATGTCCAACATTGTTTCAGTGTTTTAATACAAGCAATAATCCCTGATGAAAGAGAACATGGCACAACTTGAAAGATCCTTTTCAGTTTCAAGCTCAGCTTGTGACATTTACAAGCATATATTCATTCCACACAAAATTAGAGAGTTTGTCCTACCAGTTGAGTAATGAGTGTCAATACAACTATAATCAACGGAAGAATATAGGCATTCAAATAACATAGTAAAAAGGTGAAACTTCTTCATTTATTCATCATAAAAATTTGGCTATTACAAATACTAATTTTAGACAGTCAAATGTTCACTCCTATATTACCAAACTCCATCAGAATTCCCATCATTGACACAATTTTCTCCTAATCCGAGATCTCAAAATCATCCATCAAAGCCTAATTTCTATTAAAGAACAAAACCAAAAGAACTTCATACTAATCCTTGATAATCCAGCAGGCCATTACAGAACCAGAGAGAAAAAAACTTACCCAGGAGGGACAAAGAAATAGGTGTAAGGATACAACATAGTAGCAGTGGGAAGTCCAATGGCACCCAGAAGAAGCAAATTCATGGTTTTCCTTTTACCCATATCTGGGACTCGATCAGCTGGAATACTAGTGGCTTGACAAGAGATTTTAACCTCTTTTCCCTTTGACCCCATTTGAGTACTTTTGGGTTTCCTCAAAAGGGCTTGAGAGGGACAGAACAAAGCACTTCTGCTGGCACATAACTGAAAAACAACAACAATGGGCAAGAAATTCCAAGTTGCTTACCAGATCTGCGAAGTTGAATCAAGAAATTGAAGATACCTGTGAGGGAGTTGCAGAAGATAGAGTGGAAGACGCCATGGGGATGGATCAGAGCAAGGAGTGGAGGGGAATTTTCTCAGAAACTAAAATGTGGGTAATGTTATATCAGTGGTTGAAGTAGAAATTGGAGAGATTGTTTGTGAAGTTGCTGAATTTTGATGTCCACAAAAGGAACAAGATAAGGCAATTAGGCACATCGGTTCCAAATGGCCACAAAATTCAGAGTTCACATATCGGGTGAAATTATTATTATTGTTATTATTATTTTCTCCCTTCCCCTTCATTTTTGAAGAACAATATAGCGAAACTGGGCCACAAAGTATATGGGTCCAGATATCAATTTGGGCTAATTGGGCCTAGCCCAATTCATTTTCAGTAAGATCCGCGCGAAAATGTATTAGGGTAATAAGATCAAGACAAAATTTAATTGTGCATATGAAGAAAAAAAATTCCTCAGAAAAATACATTTTTTTGTCTTTGGTCTAGTTTTTACTTTATTCTTAGGTTTTAAAATGCTACACTTCTATTACTTACGGATTGGATTGGGTTGGATTAAAAATCTTTAAAAATTTAAATTCCGAGTCGGGTCTCAAGTTACTCGTATTTTGGATCGGGTTGACCTGACACAACCCAAATATATATATATATATATATATAGAAAATCGGTCCACCACTCCTTCGCGCTGATGCCGGCCTAACGGTCCACGACTAACGACTCCACGCCCCATGCACGGACGCTAGTCGCTCAAGCCTCAGTTTACATATATATATACATAAACACAAAGCAGAAAAGAGAAAAGAAATAGAAAACCGACACCCTCGCCCAGTCACCCTCACATCGCGAAACGAAGACGAAAACCCTCCTCTCATCTCAGTCTTCGCTCGCCCTCGCCGAACGGTCCGAACTCCGAAGTTCGAACTCTCCTCTCAGTCTCAGTTGCTCGCCTTCGTCTCAGTCCAAACTCCGAAAACGAAAACCCTCTGGCCTCCTCTCAGTCTCACTCACTCTTGGTCGCTCGATCCGGTCTCCGCCTTAGTCCCCTCGTCGATCTGGCCCACGCCTCACGCTTCCGGTTCAGTCTCCCCTCAGTCCTTCCGATACTAACTCACGCTTTCGGTACTTTTTTTTTTTTTTTTGGTACTTTTGCTTCACTATTTAATTTTGGGGGTTTTATTTGAGATTTGTGATTATATTTCTTTCAATGAAGTATGCATTTCTTTTGTTTTTTTAGACATTTGTAAATTATTAGTGGTTTCATTTGTTTTGCTATCCAAGTTTTTTTTGTTCCATTCAATTGTTCCATTTAATTGTAAATTATTAGAGGTTTCATTTGAATTGTAAATCCTTATTCCATTCAAACGTAGATTGATTAATAAATTAATTTTTGTTCAACCTCGCAGTGTCTCGAGAATAGTTAGATTCTTCAAAGTTGTCACAACGGACAAGGAATTAGACACTGCTGAATCACCATTTTCAAACTTCATCGTGAGTAAAATAATTTAATTTTTATTGTGTACATATAGTGTTTATGTGTGATTGATTGATGATTGATCTTTATACATGATTTGTTATGAGTTAATTGAGAAGCTAGTGTTTGTTTGTTTTCTTTAATTGTATAGGTAGGTGTAATTAGTTGTTTACTAGTTTCATTTATTTTATAGATGGACAACAATAGTGGTAATGCAAGTGGAACCGATAATAATGAAATGCCTCCTCCTCCTCCCCCTTCTAATGTTAGCCACTCCTAAAAATATACCACCCTTACCTCAAGTCCAATTGAAAGAGACCTAATAAACCAATTTCAAATTCGTCTATATAGGATCTTCAAAAAATGGAAGCAAGTGCTAATGATGGAGCTAGGTGCAAGTGTAACTATTGTGGTAAACATTACACATGTGATAGTAATACTTGTGGAACTAGTACTTTATGGAAGCCCTTGAGAAATCAAGGTAAAAAGTACCTATATAAAGAAGAAGAAAAAGGACAAACCACCCTAATTCTCATACCTTCAAATGATGGAAAATGAGTCAACGCTAGTAATTTTGTGACAACATTGTTTAGCCAACAAGCGTGTAGACTAGCATGCGCTAAGATGATAATTATGAATGAGTTGTCGTTCAAATTTGTTGAGACAGAGGTTTTAGACACTTTTGTAGTATTTCGTGTCCTAAGTTTGATGTTCCATCAAGAGTCACAATCGCTAGAGATGTATACCAACTTTATCTTGAGGAGAAAAAAAAAGTTGAAATCATTTATGGTTAAAAGCTCTCAAAGAGTTTGTCTTACTACCGACACATGGACTTCGCTACAAAATGTGAACTACATGGTCATCACTACACATTTTATTAATTCTGAATGGGTTTTACATAAGAATATTTTGAGTTTTTGTCAAGTTTCTAATCATAAGGAGGAGACTATTGGGAAGATGGTTGAGAGTTGTTTGTTAGAATGGGGGATTGAAAAAAAAAATTCCATCACCGTTGATAATAAGTTCTAATGATGTGGCTATTTCTTATGTTAAGAGAAGACTTAAAAGTTGGAAATCAGTTGTTTTTCGTAATGTGTTCGATCATCACCTAAGAGAATGAAAAAATTTTAACTTGTGTCAAAAAGAAAAAATTCAGTGTAAGGCTCTTGTTTGTTTAGATGTGGCAACTAGGTGGAATTCTACTTATTTAATGTTTGAACATGCAATTAAATTTGAGAAAGCTTTTAGAACTTTAGAGGAAGAGAAAGAGGACTCAAATTTTGTTGATTACTTCAAGGAAGATGACCATGGAAATAAAATTGGGCCCCCAAGTACATCTGATTGGTTGACTGTAGGTGTGTTTATTAAGTTTTTAAAAAGATTTTATAAAACCAGTGACTTCTAACGTTGGTTATAAGGAAATTAATAAAATTCAGTTTGCTGGTTATAAGGAAATTAATAAAATTCAGTTTGCTTTAAACAAATAGAGCAACAATACCAACTCTGTTCTAAGTATGATGGTTATGAATATGAAGATAAGGTTGAATAAGTATTGGGGTTCACTCGAAAAAATGTATAAATTGATGTTTGTGGTTATGGTGATTGATCCTCTATACAAGTTAAAGTACTTGAATTATTGTCTTTCCAATGTTTATAACAGTGATGTGGCTAAGGATATGGTTGAGAGTGTGAAATTATATTTCTATTGTCTATATGACTTTTCAAATCACATAACACTTCTCCTCGAGGTAGTCATAGTACCAATGATTCTCAACAATCAAAGACTGTCACTATAAATGAAGATGATCATGGGGTGAACGAAGAAATAAATGATCCGTGGATAACTTTTGAGAGATTGAGAGAAAAAGAAAGTTCATTGGAAGTGGAGAATTGATTTGACTTCTTATTTGTCTGACAAGGTTATAGAAGATAAAGATGATTTTGAAATAGTACGGGTGGAAAATGAATGGCTACAAATATCCCTTTTGATAATATTGAATCAGGTAATTAAATGAATTTTTTATTGTAATATGTAACCTATTATGCTCAAATAATTAATATATTTAATTGATTTGTTTTGTAGATAGCCCATCATGCTCGGTTGTTTTGAAATAAGGAATTGGATTTGGAGCATAATGATGATTTTAATGGTAAGTTTTATTACCATAAGATCAAATATTATTATTACTTATAAATGATCCTCTTGGTTTAATGTATTTGTAATTTTTTTTAGGCGTGAAAATACCAAAGATGAAAAGAAAACTAATTCAAGTCATGCGTCATGTCTCATGGTGCTTTTGAATGTTATTATTGAACTTGAAATTTTATGTAATAGGCCAATTAGTTATTATTAAACTTGGACTTTTTGTTTCTCTTTTGAATGTAGACTGAATATTTTGAGTAGGGACTTTGAACTTGGACATTTTAATTGAATTATTTGAGAAAGTTTCTTTTGAAGTTTATATTGAATTTATGGTGGTTGTATTTTAATGTAAATTCGCATAAATTATATGTTTTTTTATTATTAAATTTTTATTAATTAATGTAATATATTTAGAATTAGTTCACTTTTGTAAATATGAAGGTTTATTGACCCACAAAAATCAAATTGTTCAATAGAAAAGGAAGTAGTGAAAAAACAGTCAAGATTCAAAATTTTAAAAAAAAAAAAAAACAAAACCGGTGACCCAACCCAACCCGAAAATTTTGGGTTGGGTTGACCCTTAAAAAATGAACCAGTTCATTATTAGCTAATCCGAATTTTTTGGTTGGTCCACCAAATTCTTCCAAAGCAGTCCAACCTAGACCATATACACCTCTAGTTTAAGATTTATGCTTTTAACTTTGATTTTCCATAAATACTCACTTTTAGTGTTTAGTATTAATGTCTATTTATTGTCCTCGTTTTGTAATCATTTTATTTTTAATTTTTATTTTTGAAAATTAAGTCTATAGACACCACTTTCTCTTTAAATTTCTTATTTTGTTATCTACTTTTTACAATGATTTAAAAAACAAGTGGAATTTAAAAACTAAAAAAGAGTAGCTTTTTAAAAATTTGTTTTTGTTTTTGGAATTTGACTAAGAATTCAATCCTTGTATTTAAGAAAGATTCAAATCTTTGTGAAAAATGGGGAGGAAATAAGCTTAATTTTTTTTTTAAAAAAAAATGAAATGATTATCAGACAGGACCTAATTTAAAATAATTTTAAAGTGAAAATTTAGAATTAATTTTAATAGTAATGAAAATAGTGAAACTTAACTAATTAAAATTATTTAATTATTTTAAATTAATCAATAGACATTAATATTAAAGTTGGAAAGTGTATATGTAGTGAAAATTTGAAGTTAAAAGTTTAAAATATTGAAATTTAAGAACCAAATTGAAACAAAACTCAAATTTTAAGGTAAAATTATAACATTTTGAAATTTGGAACTAAATTGAAATCAAATTCCGAACTAGAGGATTAAAATGTAACATTTCGAAATTTAGGAACCAAATGAAAAGTAAATCTAAAATGTAGACACAACAAGATATTTTTTCAAAAATTTTTCTTTCATGTTTGCGAAATGTGCAAAAGAATGCAATATTTTAAGAGTAAATTAAATTTATTAAAGGACTAAAACACCCCAATCATCAATGTCTGAGATTAACTGATTTAGATCTAAAATTAAAAAAAAATCCTGAAATTATGGGGCATTTTCGACAAATTAAGAAAAAAATGGAATTAATCAAGGCAATCAAGACATCGTTTTGTTTTCTACTACACTCAATATTATCGTTCTCACTTTTTTTTTTTTTAAGAAATACTTGAATACTCAGTTAAATTTTAAAAAATTATAAAAAATATATATTTTTAGTCTTTTTATTAATTTTTGAAAACATTAGTGAAAATAAATAGCAAAAAAGAAAAGAGATAGAAGTAGTGTTATAAGTTAAATTTTAAAAACTAAGTTTGATTGGTAGTTCAAGTGATCATTTGAATCGCAATGATATAAACTTTCTACACATTTAGTTTAAATAAATAGTTCTAATCACACATTATCTGAAGTCTTTCTATTTCTTACATAAATAGCCTAATGTGTTATTGTTTATATGCTTAATTAATTTTAAAGAACAAAAAGTAAAAACCAAATGGTTACAAAACGAGAATTTGATTTTTTTGTTTTTTTTTAATATTAAACCTACAAATATAAATACCCTTTTTATATCTCTAATTTTTTTAATTTGTTATCTAATTTTTACTAATGTTTTAAATTTGGCTAAGAATCCAACTCTTATACTTAAAGAAAAATTTTATCTCATTAAAATGACAGTCAACAAATCTTGCAATAAATAAATCACCGGTTAGGGGTACAAGACTAATCATAATAAAAAAATTGAGAGGAAATATGCTTAATTTTCAAAAGACAATAAAAAAAATAAAATAGTTACCAAACAATTCCAAAATAATTATCTTTTTTAATGCTTGTTGATTAAAATTAATAGACCTTCAAAATTTTAAGAATCAAAATGGAAGAAACTATATTTTATTAAAATACGAAGACTTTAAGAAAACAAAAAGGGAGAGAAAACACACATATAATACAACTTCCAATTACTAATTAAATTAAACTAAAAGGACATAACATAAAGTCTAAATCTTTAGTGTGTAGAATATGTTTTTAAGTATTTAATTTTTTAAAAAATTATTTTAAAAGAAATTAGAGTGTTTGACAATCTCCATAATAGTTTTTCATACATATTTTAATTAATTTTTATAAAAAAAATACTTTGAGTCTTTGAAAGTTTGAAACTTCCATTAACAGAATCTTATTGTAAAAGTAATCAAATTCACATAAAGATGGTAGAAATATCCAACTAAATTAAAAGATGATAAACCGACTGAAAAGACTTGGAAAAAAAAAATGAAAAGTAGCAAAAAGAAAAAAATTGGAAAAGAAAAGAAGAAATTTAGGAAAAGATTGAGCCAACACTTCAATCTCTTCAACAATCCTGTTGTGTGTTGTCAAACTTTCATATAATTATTGTTTAGAAATTTTAATCCTTTGAGAATCTTGAATGAAAGAAAGCAACTTTTTTTAAGGGAAAAAAAAACTTTAAGCTTAATTAACTCCATAAAACAATGTAAGTCTTTCTTTATAGACTTGATAGTCCACAAATTGTTGAATGAAGTCAACTTAATGTGGAACTCCAACAAAAATTCCAAAAATTAAACTGAATTTAATCGATTTATTGATTTGGTTTTGTTTATTATATGAATTTGGATATTTTAGTTTGTATTAGAAGAAAATGAAATATTATTATGATCGATTTTTATTAGAAAAACCAATCAAAACTTAAATGACCAAGGGTATACATATACCCTTAAAAATAAACTCTAATATTAGGTATTTTTTTATTATTTTAATTATCATGGTTCATGTATATTTATTGTTTAGAAAAAAGACTAATTATTATGGTGCATGTATGGTTGTTATTTAAAAATCTCAAGGCAAAAAAAAAAAACAAAAATGTACAATTTCAATGATCTATTATTTTTAAAAAAGGCCCAATTTTTAATTTGAAATAACAATAATGATCCCTTCAAAACAAAAGAGGAAATAAAAATAAAATATAAGAATAAAGAAAAAGAAAAAGTAAAAATTAAGAACCAATCAAAACCAAATAAAAATCAATCTATTGGTATTTTTATATTGGACATCGTTGTGGATTCATTCTTTAAAAAAAAAATTGATTTGTATAGTTTGGTTCTTGGATGGACCCAAAATCAACAAAATCAACTTTTAACCCTAGATGTAAGCTTCATAATAACCATTGGATGTGTGAGATCGATATGACAATCCTAAACGAGCGGTGAATAGGGTTTAATAAAACTAATTAAAACTTTTTTCTAAATGAAGCCCAATTAAACAATTTAATAAACCTTTTACTAGCAATTAATTTTAAATAAGAATTTCATACAAATAAATTCAACCCAAGATAATCAAGAAATTAAAACTAACACTTTTGGACACTCTATTTAATTCTAATAATAAGATTGATAAATGATAAGAAAATTTAAGAAGTACCAATCAAATATAAGCAATTAATTTCAAGCATAATTATAATAACAAAATTAATTGCAAAAATGAATTAGGAGGGACATTGTGACTTTATAGTGCTTCGGCATAGTCCTAAGCTCCTCTTGGGTATATGGATAAAACTTTTACCGACTCTTTCCACAGAATAGCCCATTCACTACACTCCTCTTTTTGTGAGTTCAAGAGCAAACAGACTTTTTCATAGATTAGGATCAAATTGTTACGACTGCTGTTTTTCAATATCAAAAGCAATCGATACAATGAATTGAAAAAAAAAATAAAAAACACTCGTACAACTCTCTCAATAGAGGGATTTACATATTTACAAATTTAACCACTCAACAAATCAATCTCTACAATATATAAATTTCTCTCAAGAATTAGATGAAAAGGAGAAAATTGAAACTTAGAGAGAGTAATGATAAAGGTTCAATGTATTACGGAAAAAGATGTGAAATTCTTATGAAATTTGGAGAATACGGAGAATTTAAAAAGAAAGGTAGAATGGTATAATCTAAATTCAATTTGAGCTATAGGATCTTGTAAAAAAAATGAATAGTGGAAATTTTTAAAAAAATTAAAAGCAATATATATTTAAAACCAAAAAAAAAAAAAAAAACTAATTACCACTCCACCAACGGTAACTATAAGAAATTTAACTTTTCAAAACTTTTTTAGTTTTAATTGGCCCAGCGCTCATATATGTATATATAAAATAATATATATATTTTATTAAATTTTAGTTTCCTTTTAAATTCTTTTTTTTAAAATTTAAATTAAAATCAAACAAAAACCAAACGTCCACCTGTGTCACTCCTCAATTACTCCACATGTCACCTTCTAATTAGCTCTATTTTGATGTTCCGATCAACATGCCATTGCTTCAAATATTTTTTTCAATTATATATATTTTTTTCATTTTAGCTATGATTTGAGTTATTCAAAATGTGTTGGAATCGTTATTTCGAACTCTACATAGTAAATAGTAAAAGTATTAGTAAATTAATTTAGATTTATTATCATTAAAATACTAATTAATTTATTAAAATTTGAAATTAAAGATAAAAAAACCATAGGAGGTAGACAAAAAAAAAAAAAAACCTCCATGCCCTTATTAAAGTTGGTATATAAATTTGAGATAGGTCTTTCTCATAATCCAATAAGAAAAATGGTCTACCACATTGTGGTGACCTCACCTAAATCATTTTTCTCCTAATTCACATCCAAGTTTTGTATCTATTAACTTTCAATGTATATAAATTTTATTTTCCATCAGGTTCATCTCAATTCATTGCAATAAATTTTGACAATATCCCGATGTTATTTTTTCGAACGCAGCCAATTACATTGGTTAGATCTAAAAACAGTTTTAAGACACATTGCCAAACTTATAATTATCTAAGGTTTCAAACTTTGTGTCCAATTTGACCTATTCAACCATTTAGGAAATTCAAGAATATATTACTAGACAAAGTTAAAATTTTAATGTTCATATGTATTATAATAGATCATTTCATTCTAAAAAAAAAAACCCTAAATATTCGATGACATATTTGACATAAAGTTGAAAGTTCATAACCTACAATTAAATACTTTTTAAAGTTCATAAACCACATTTTTTAAACAACCAATATGAGCCTATGGCTCAACTAGCATAAGTTATATAACCAAAAGGTTATAGGTTCAAATCTTACCACCCGAATTGTTGTACTAAATGCTAGGAATGTCTTGAATCAGTTATATGACCCTTCGAATAACCAAGCACGAGTTCTAGGAGCGACATGCCCTAGTGGAGGTTGGAGGTAACATCTCGAAACCTAATTGTATACACATTTATGTTATTTACAATTTTGAGCTTAGAGTTTAGAGAGGTTTCTTATATAAACCCACTAATCCCATTAATGCCCCCACATCTGTTATCCAATATTCGTTTTCCAATAGATGTAGCTAACACATAGTTAGTAAACCATGTAAATCTTTATGTCGTTCTTTATTGTATTCAAGTTTATATTTGTCGATTTCATTTGTCATAATACTAAAGAAACTATATTTTGAAACAACTACGAAAGTTCTCAGGGCAAGAATTCAAGAAGTCTTGTGTCTAAATCTTTGTTATGTCATTTCCAAGTATTTGGATGTTTTTTTTATTACAACAACTAAAGGGTGGGTGATTGAACCCTTCGACCTCTAGGGATGAAGCACATACTAACACCATTGGATGAAGCACATTTTCTTTCTAATACACAATGATATTGGTTTAACATAGTGAACAATGAAATTGGTTTTGTCCCCTTTCTTTCTAATTAGAAGATTAAGAAGAGAAAGAGAATTGGAATAATAACTATGATGATTAATGAGAAAGATGAGTATTAAAAACAATGTAATGTGAATAATAAACAGAGATTTAAAGTTCCAAAGATGCGATTACGATACGATGCAAGGGGAAAGAATTAGCTGCAATCAAAAGCACTTTACAACTACGAAAGCCAAAAGCTTTCTCAAACACCACACCTTATAACCTCAAATGAAATTAAATCATCTTTCCTATTTAATTTGATTTATCTCTTCCCATAAATAATGGATTTCTGATTCAGCAACTTATATTATTTATATTTTGGGTTCCCTTTTCCTCAAAAAGTGATTATCATTATTATCATCTTCAAATTAGTGCCTAAAAAATCCCATCATATCATATAATCTTAATTGAAAATTTGTTATCAAAATGTGATTCCAAAGGATCAATGCATCCCTTCTCTCATTAATAATAATACAAAACTGTAACTAAAGAGATTTAGTGGCTCGAACCAAATAAATTAGACATGATTTCCAGCTACTCCTGAAACATCATTATTGATTCTCTTCATTTTTAATGTCTTCTTTTTATAACACATGATACATGAGGACCAGAATAATTCTTCTCTCTCTTCCAATAATTATTTAACATTGTGTATTTATATTCTCTTTAAAGAATCTTGCTTTGCTTTAACCTTTCCTACATTAATATCTATATGTTCTCATCTTGATTTCCTTTCTCAATTAGGCTGAAGCTACGGTGTAAATTTAAGCGACAAAACATCACCCCATCCTTACGTTTTGGGAAAGTTTTTATTTAATTCTCAAATTTCAAAGTTCCTCGCATGAATTTTGAGTTAAGCTTACATTTTCATTTTTAAATTCGAAATTTTGAAACTTAGAGAACAATGAAAACCAAACTCAAAATGTAGGATTAAAGATGTAATATTTTGATATTGAATTAAATACAAACTAGACTCAAAACCCTAGAACCAAGAATGCTATTTTAGCCCCCTAAATTTAATCTTCCTAATATAGTTCTAAGATAGGCATGCATATTCAAGATCTTTCTCTCTATATAGTTCTTCTTTACCTGTACTATATTATATATATATGACACAATTATTTGATGTAACAAAGTTCTACCATTATCACTCATATATATTATTATATATATATATATATAATATATACATATACATTTCTTTTTCAGTAGGGATACAATTGGGGTTGATAATTCTCAGGCAATTCTTTCATTACTTGGTAGAACAAGTAATTTTCATCAAACTCCAAATCATAAGGTGGATTGAACCCTCCAATGAAATCAAAGTTCATTAAGTTTTCACTTTCAGCTTCCAAATTGTCTGCTAGAAATGGATTAGCCCAAAAATCTCCATTGTTATCATATGGTTCTTGAAATTTGAATGTTGTTGGAGGGCTATCTTCTGTGGATTCTTGATTGGAGGTCACAGTGGAAATTTCAGAGGACAAAGGGGAAAATGGAGAGCTTTCAAAGATCTGATGAGAAGGAATTTCCTTTGTCAAATTGGTTTTGATTTGGTCTGACATTTCTCTTTTTTGGATGGATTTTTGCTTCGAAATTTCCTCATTTTGTTGCTTCTTTGTAACCTTGTTTCCTTGTACCTTCTTTAAATGGGTGTGCCAATAGTTCTTTATTTCGTTATCTGTTCGTCCCGGCAATTTTGTAGCTATCAATGACCATCTGATGAAAAAAATTATAACCATTATAAATAACTAATTGTTCGATAATAGAATTCACATATTATTTAAACTATTTGAACTATATACTAAGATGGAGGATAACTATTACCAACCAACTTAGCCTAAAAACATAATTTTCATGTATGAGGTCGTAAATTAGTGAAGAAAACTATTTTGTCATACAAAACATACGAATTATCTAATTGCTATTCTCAAATATGAAGTGAATTGTGTATTTCTTTTTCTTTCTCACAAAATGATAACTAATATGTGAGGAACATATAAAAGAGAGATTAACAATAGAAGAACCAACCTATTTTAATATTTGATGAATATTTAGAAAGAAAAAAAAAATCATACTTGTTTCCATGTTGTTGATGCAATTGGAGGATTAATTGTTCTTCTTCTTTAGAGTAATTTCCTCTTTTCACATCTGAACGAAGATAATTGATCCAACGTAGTCTACAACTTTTGCCACACCTCATCAAACCTAATTATGAAAAAAATCATAACCAAATCTCAGTATCTCAATAAAAATATTTATTTAATTAATTAATTCTATGCATATCAAGATCATTAAGAATTAAGATCACATAGCCAAGTTTCTCCAAGCAATTGAAAGCAAAATTAAAAGAAGCCAGCTTTTCAAATGAGAATTTACAAAATAATTAAACTTCAAAGGAAAGAAGAAGATAGAATGAACTCTAAGGTGATATCCAATTATTCATCTCTCGATTGGGTTTAATGAAGCAATTGAAAGCAAAATTAACTAAAAGGAGCCCTCTTTCCAATTGGGTTATTTATGTTTTTACTAAATAACTTCATAGAAAGAAGAGAATCGAAATTAAACTTAATTACACTATCTAAATCATCTCACAATAAGGTTTTTATTAAAGCCATTGAAAACAAAATTAAGTAAAAGGGGCAATCTTTTCAAATGGGTTATTTGTGTTTTTACTAAATAATCAAAGAAACAGGAAATTTGAAATTAAACACGATGGCAATATCCCATTCATCTATCTATATATAAGGTTTGTTTAAGCAATTGAAAACAAAAATTAAGCAAAAGGGCCCATCTTTTCAAATGGGTTATTTGTGATTTTACTAGAAAAAAACTTCAAAGAAAGAAGAAAATCGATATTAAACTTAATGGAAATATCAAATTGAACTCTCTATTAGGTTTATTAAAGCAATTGAAAACAAAAATAAGTAAAAGGAGCCATCTTTTCAAATGGGTTATTTGTGATTTTCCTAAACAACTTCAGAGAAAGAAGAAAATCGAAATTAAACTTAATGGAAATATCAATTGAACTCTCTATTAGGCTTATCAAAGCAATTGAAAACAAAATTAAGTAAAAGGGGCCATTTTTTCAAATGGGTTGTTTTGATTTTACAAAATAACTTGAGAGAAAAGAAGAAGAAGAAGATCAAATGAACTCAAAGGGATAAAATTTTGTAAATTATGCTATAATAACTAAAGGGTTTTTGGAAGTTAATATGAATTTATCAATCGACTAAATTAAATTGATAAAGTACCTGCATATTTAGGGAGCTCTCGCCAATTACAATGGCCATGTTCTTGAACATAAGCTTTGAGTTTCTCATCTTCTTCAGCACTCCATGCACCTTTTTTCACTCCATTTTCATCATAAAATGGAGCTCTAACCATATCTTAGGACACAAAAGAACAAAGATTTAGTTTTGGGATGAAGATGAAGGTTGAAAACTTGAAGTCCTTTAATGAAGGAATTATAGTCCACTAAAGAATTTATATGTGTGACTAAAATATTGTAGAAATTACTGCTGGTTCGAGTTGAAAGAAAGAGGGACCCAAAAGAGGAAGAAGATGCCATGAAAGGTCCATCGTGTTTCATCAAAAAACATAAAAAAGAGACAAGTATGATCAAATTAAAGTGCACTACTAAAAAAAAGCATCCTGTGAATTGACAGTCCAAACCAATGGGCAATTTCGACATTTTCATTTTTTTCCTTTTTTTTTTTTTATTATTATTACTACTTTGGAGGGGTGTGGGGGGGTCGGGCATTGTTGATTATTGTTTAATCGATCATATTAAGACAAATACACAAATCAAAATATGCATTTCCTTTTACAATAAGTGGGTAAGAGAATTATCGAATTTCTAACTTTCAAAATGAATAGTACAAACACTATTTCAATTAGATTATGTTCATTTTGACTTGTCAAATATTAAAAATAAAATCTCAAAAATATTTGAAATTTCGTATGTATTGTTGAACTAGGTAAAAATTTTCATTATAAAACATTTTAAAAAGACGTACATTAACAATATTTAATGGTGAAAGTAAAATTAAGTATTTTAAAAAATTAAGATTTTTTTTAATACAATAGAGTGGAGATTTGAAATACGAACTTTACTTAATATATATTGCATGTTAGATAATTTATATTTATGCTCGTATTAGCACCAAATTAAAAATGGTAGGGAAATATATTTAGCTTTTTAGGAAAAATTATTGCTTCCTACGTTAAATCATTATTAATTATTCCTAAAGTGAAAGGATAAGAACCCTATTTAATTATTTATTTTTGAAAAAGTCCATTGTGTGTTTTAAAAAGCCATCTTTATAAAAGAAAATAAAAAGAAAAATTTTAGTTTCCAAATGTCAAAAATAGTAATTTTTTAGAATATAAAAAATGTATGCTAAATAAATTGAAACACGTTTATATTCGTGCTTTTCGCACAGCATAAACCTCGTTTTTTGTCTTTATTTTAGAATTTTAACTAGTTGGAAATTGTTACATATCCGTATTCGTATAAATTTTTTTAAAATTATCTTTTCTGGATAATGGAATGGTAATTATTTATAAAAAATAAATTAATAATACGATTTTTGTCTACTATATTTATAATTTATCCATTTACACTTTTAATAACTCAATTTTAATATATGTACTTTCAATAAATTTTAATTTTAGTCCATCAAAAGTATTTTTTTTACTAAATTGAGTAATTAATAATTAATATTTATTTTAAAACACATACAATATTTGAATATATTTTCAAAATTGTCAAAATGAACATTGTGATTTGTACTATCATCTCAAAATTCAAGTTCTAATTTCCCACTCACATATTTACCAGGAAAGAAAATAATATGTTTTGAAAAATTGACGGTAAAAATGTTAATAGGATAATAGAGAAAATTTACAATTTTTTTTTGATCATAGGTTTAACTTTTCATTTGGTTCCTAAGTTTCGAAAATTTCCACATTTAGTCATTATTATTTGACTTCAATTAAGTGTCATAAGTTCAAAATGTTATATTTTATCCTTGAGATTTGAGTTGATTTCAAGTTGTCCTTAACATTTCAAGATTATACTTTTAAGATTGTCTTTCACAAAAAAGGTTTAAATTGAAAACCAAAACTCAAAAACTTAACCAAATGAAAACTAAAATCCAAAATCTAAGGTTTAAAAAAATATTATTTCTTTCATAGATAATTAGGGTATTCAAATGGAACCCAAACAACCTAGATTACCAATCCAAATTGTAAAGATTAAGTTGAGGTTTAGTTTTAATTTGTGGTTGGGACTGTTGAGTTTTTTTTTTTTTTTTTTATGTTTTTTCGGAGTTGGATTGAGTTCGGATTACACATTTTAAAAATTTGGATTGACCTAACCAACCCAAATTTCAATATTATTAAAAAGTTATATATATTATAACTCATATATATTTTTTACCGAGGAAGACATATATTAAATAGATTATATTAGACCGAAAAAACAAAATGAAGATTAAAAGAAAAAGGAAATTTTCGAATGAGCATTAAGAGAAAATGAAAGAGTTTTTAAGAATGAAAAGTTTAGAGATAAAGTAGGATGTTATAGAAATAAATAAATTAGAAGAGAGATAAAAATGATTGTGTGTAGGAAATTTAGAGAAGAATAAGTTAGATAATGGAAAAAAAAAAAGTTATAAAGGGAAAATTCTTAGAGAGATAATAAGTGAAAAATATTGTTACTTTTGGAGAGAAAAAAGAAGAGATGCATATGACTGAGAAATTTAGAGATAGATTTGCAATAGAGAATGTGACAATGAAAAAGAAAAGGGGAAGGTTTTTTTTGGTCCTCAAAATAGTTGTTATTTATATATTTAGGTTTTAATTTAATATTAGTTTCAAATATTTACAATTGTATCGTTTCAAAATTTAGGCCTAAATTTTCTTGTTTTATTATCTATTTTTTTTTATCTTTTTTAATAATTCAATCTAAAGTTTGATAACTTAAAAACGTAGTTTTGTAAATCATGTTTTCAGAGTTTGGAATTTGGTTATAATTTCAACTCTGTCTACTTAATAAGATACAAATCATTATTAAAAATTGAGAAAAAATAGGTTTAATTTTATAAAAAAAATGAAAATGGCTACTTAAACAGAGCTTATTGTTTATGTTAAAATAATTTGGGGACAACTTTCTAACTTCAATGTTTTTTATCATATTTTTAAGTTACAAGCTTTTAGTATTTAACTTTGGTAACTTTTTTTTTTTTAAAAAAAAAAATTAGAAACAAAATCAGATAACTACTTTCTTGTCTCTCTTTTTAATATAAGTTTAAATAAAGGGTTTTATTTTTAATATAAGAAAATAAAAACCCAAAATATTTACAAGATATAACAAAATTTAAAGTCTATCGACGTCTATCCATTGATAGTTTTTTTAAAATTTTGCTATATCTTGTGTAAAATATTTTCAAACAATTTTACCCATTTGAAATAATTTTCCCTTAAATAAAATCCATTACACATAATATAATAGAATGGTGTTTTCAAATTTAGAAAATTAGATAAATCATTTACAAAATATAGCAAATATCATTATTATCTATCAGAGATAGACTACGTATTGATAGATATCTATTTGCGGTTTATCGTTGTCTGTCATTGTAGACAGTAATATATTTTACACGTTTAAAATATTTTTTAGCAACTTACCATTTTAAAATAATTCTCCTATAATAAAAGATATAACAAGATTAAAAATAAATATTTTAAAAATATTATAAAGTTTATAAAATTAAGTTATACTTTAAAGCCTAAGAAAAATTAAGGAAAAACCAATTATTAATAAATTTTATCCTTTAAATGATGTTTAAATTTGATTTGAAATTTCATCTCTCCCATTATAAAAATTCACGTTTTAATTTTAAAACCAAATATGATAATTTGTATGTTCGGAATATTGAACTTTGGTTTTCTTTTCGCCGAACTTATTTTCCTTTACTTTGGCCATGAACTTGGTCTAATCCCAACTTCTATCTTTTCATCTCTCCGTTTAATGATAATTTTTTTCATTGTTTTCAGTATAAAAACTACAAAGGTGATGTTAATACTATGAGCCAAGCTCACTTTAGGCAATATTTTTCTCAATCTTTCATTTATTAATCATCAAGTTAATTCTATGCAGCTATAAACTATGGGTAAAGTTTCTACTCAATAATTTTACATTATAATAAGAATAACTAATACCTGTTTTGACAACTATTTGATTTTTTTATTTTGTTTTTTAAAAATTAAGTCATCAATTAACCACTTCCCTCTCTAAATTTCTTCTTTGTTATCTACTTTTTACCAATAGTTTAAAAAATAAGAACTTATTTTTAAACTAAAAGAAGTAGTTTTTAAAAAATTATTTTTGTTTTTTGGAATTTGACTGAAAATTTAAACATTATACTTAAGAAAATATGCAATCATCGTAAGAAATGTTGTAGAAATAAGTTTGATTATAAAAAAAAAAAAACAGAAACATTGAAATGAATTAACCAAAACAAATCTAAAAAAAAAAAATTTGCTCCAAATTTCAACCACCAAATAAATATTCCAAATTCAGTGAAGTATTCCATTCTAGCTTTTAAGTCACGCGTTTGTACTTGGTAAAAAAGATTTAAAAGAATAAAGAATAAAGGAATATATAAATATAAAAAAGGAGTTTTACCGAGATAAAATTTTTATCTTTTGCTAAAAATTCTTTCCTCCCTTCTAAAAAAACTTTCATGTTAATGGCAGCACAAAAAGAATATCTGTACGGTGGGCTACTTTTTACCCACCACATTGTTTTTTTTAATACCTTAAGTTTGTGAGTATCTTAGATGTCTAATCTTTTTTTTTTCTTCTTTTTTTTTTTTTTTGTTTTTGAAGTTCAAAAAATAAATTTTATAAATAGTTGACTAACAATAAATTACGTTGAGAATTAAATTTAATGACAACTTTGAGTTTCATTTTGACTATCGTTGTTGTCATATGCATTCCTTCTCGGTAACACTAATAGTTAACCATTCAATTATAAATATCTAAAACAGAAGGCGCTCACATATCGTGTTTTGACAACACACCAAACATCAAAAGACCGGTAACGATTAGCGATAGGAGATAAATGATAGAGAGGGTTATTGAAAATGAAACGTTGAGACTATTGAAATCGCGTGAGCAATGTGGGAGTGAGGAGAAGATGTGAAGGAGAGGAAGGAAAAATGTTTAGAGATCCTAAAAATATATTATTAAATTTATGGTTTATACGCCAATTATAGACCCATATCATGCTTCACCTCCAAAATATTTAGGCGATAATTTAAAAATTATTTAATCAAACCTTCAAAAGATATACTTTTTGTCTTTTGAAAAAAAAAAAAAAAATGGTGATCTAACACAAAATAAATGTCAAGCACCATGTCACAGACAATATGTATGACAAGTGGGGCAAACACTAAAGCAAATAGAAATATAAAGATCAGAGATTGATAACTAGTTCGGTACAAATTCACCTACATCTGGGGGCAATGTGCCCAGTGGAACGAAACTTCCACTATATTATAAAGTTTAGCGATTACAATGAAAGTACTTATCTTGATAGACTTCTTCTCTAAGAATTTAAGTTTGAAATCCCCTCACATTTATCATATTTAAGTCTCCTTCGAAAATATAGAGTATTTCCATTGTATCTTCCAATGTACTTAGGCTCCCCTTAAATACAATATCAAAATCAAACTCATCTCGAGTTTCTACAATAGCTGTCAATTCCAAAAAAAAAATCTCAACGAAAAATACAAAGATTTCAATAACAATACATGGAGGTTAAGGATTAGATAAACCTAAGCTCAAAACTCTCAATTTACACACTTTTCTAATTAGCGAGCTAACCTTAAAAATGAATAAGAGTACAATATAAAATAAGACTAACTATAGGAATATATTTCTTGAGTGAATAAATATTTTCTGCAGGGAAAATAAGGAAGGCATATATGAAAATCTACAAATCACATAGCAGATATAGAAAATTATATTATGCAGAAATCTGTTTGCCCAGCATGTACAATGTTATTGGCAATGCCTTTGACATGCTGCACAATATGTTGCTCGAGTTTTGTCTGTAATAAAAATCAGCCAACCACACTCACAGTACTGATAAATATCAACCAATCACAACTGCGAAGTAACAATCTTCCCTTTGATATTTTTAAGGAAAACAAATCAATTATTAAAGCACGAACACGGGAAGCAAATCAACCATACTACAACAACGTACACAACAACCAGAAACCATCGAGCAAAGAAATCAAACCCAGGTTAGGACGACCACAATCATTCTCCCCCTTTTGTTTGGCTTACTAAACAGCCAAAAACCAACACCATATATCATATAAACAATGTCCAAAGTCTTTATATCTAGCCTTGGACATAGGGGGCCACATTTACACAAATAACAGATAACCACTAACTCAGTAATAACTTCAACTTATAAGATTAGTAGAGAAAAAAAAAATGAACACGCAAATCTCATGATTCAAAGATAAGAAACTTGTAGAATGCAATTTTCAACAGGAAAAGTTCACACCAGACATCAAACTATCAGCAGAAAAAAAAAATCTTCATCAGCCTTGGACAATGATAAAGCACAAGATTCAATGAAACAAATTAACACTAACATATGTAACACTGAGATCGATAATGACAACATGTCCATTCTTAATTCAATGCTTATGAACGCCTCTAGAGGGCCTAAATAAAACAAACTCTTTTGTAGCAGAACAATGTTCCGACACATACATGAGATCTTTCCTTTCTTAGATCAACTTTCTAATAATCTTTGTAATCTCATTGCAAGTTCTTTGATATGCCCTGTCTCTTTTACAAAAACTTTTGTAGAACTACTTGTACAAAATTATGCAGCTTACCCTAAAACCAAAAGCATAACACCTCTAGATACAACACACAAAAAGGAATGACTACCACAGACGCAAACAAGAACAAAAACGGAGACGAATCACCCCAGCAGATCTGCAATCTAATAAAGAAAGAAAAACCATAGCCAGATATCTGCCCATAAAGCCAGAGACAAAAAGTCCGACAAGATAAATAAGGAAAATATTGTATGCCAACCAAAATAAAAAAATCCATACCAAACAAACCATTATAGAATAAAACTCATACCATACCACAGCAGCAACCAAACACGATATTCGTCTCACGATCGCAACCAATCTATTCTCCCCCTTTTTCCATTAAGAAAACCAGTCAGTATGAGAGGGCTGAGAAAGAGACATATCATTAGAGGATGCATATCATTAGAGGATGTATCTCTCATGCATATTGAAATCAGATTTTCGATTTATAGTAGCAACACTAGAAAATACATCGGCAGAAGTAATGTCATCCTTTAACACAATCTCAAAATAATCAACCAATTGACTAGTTGAAGCAATAATAATAACTTTGTTAACCTCAGTTAACAAAAATGATGTTAGCAGAAGCATTATCAACAACAAATACGACATTTTGTATAAACATTCTCAAGAAAAGTAGGATCAACAATTTCTTGGGAATCCAATGACAGTAGCAACAGAAGCAGTAAATTCAATTTTATCAACAGTCAGAGACATATCATTTAACAATATTTTTAAGATAAAATGGCAGACATATGACTTATGTTTTTTAACACTTCTAGTTGGAATAATAGATTTAATAGCAAATTCAGGAGACATAAAGACTTTACCCAAGAATTCAGCAAGAATATATTGTCAATAATGACAACACACAACATAGAAGCTCAACAATGATCTCAGTCGCCACAGTAACGATCAAAACACGGTTTTAGCAGAAGCAACAATCAAAATGATCAGATAACACGACATGATTAACAACATGGTTAACCTGGTCAACAAGATCCACATACTCCATTACAGTACTATCAATATTATTAATAATTTTGATCACCACCTCACAACCTTAGTTTTATTTAGAAACAACCCAAATCAAAAGGAGTCAAATTACTAGACTTCTCAATAAAATAAAAATCAACGTAGATTTAGTTATAGATGTAATACTTTCAAGATCTTTTGGAAAGACAGAAAGCTTATATGAAGTATCCATAAAACCATACCTGGTGAACACAATGATATGATGGGTGAGGTATTTCATTGTCAGGACAACATGTTTAACAACACACCTTTCTTTCTTAGTTTTCTTCTGTATAATAGGCTCACCACTGAAAGAGAAGGAAGAACCTTGTACTCGAACACCATAAGTATTGACTCTTAATGGAAAACCCCCTTTCTTTAAAATCTTTTTCTTCTTTATAGATTTACTGACCATTTTACATCTAGATGTCTGAGCACCTTGACAAGTATTCACTCTGTTTATAAAAGCTAACTTGACCCACTTTGACTTTCCTTGATCAAATATCTTTAGTTGCTATGAAACAATTTTGCAAAGATATAAGTTTCCTCCAGGATTTCAAATTGAACTATCTCCAAAATATTTGTTTGTTTATTCTGAGATATTGAAAATTAAGTAAGTTGTTTGACCAAACTCATTTCAAGCTCAATTTGCATGTGTAGGATTGAATGTTCTACCATCTTCTGAGACATCCTTCTGAAAGCTATGTCATCACCATAAATTTGAAAAACAATCAAATTTCCTTCTAACTTCTTGAAAGAAGAACATATTTCAGTTCATACACATGGTATACTCGACTGTTGGTGGAATATCCCAGAAATATACTGTAATCACTACTTGGAACCCATTTTTGTCTCAAGACACAATTAGCCAGAAAATAACTCGTGCCACCAAAAGGATGGAAATATTTAATATTATTAGAATTATTTGAATTCATTCCCCTCCATACTTCAGCATTTGGGCACATACACCTTAACTCAAGAGCAAGGCAATTGGACACATGACAACTAGTACATTGCATCATATCAAGAGTAGTCTCTTTAAGAGTACAAGTCTTGCACTTGACTATTCCACTTTTCTGGGTAGAGAACACAACTTCATTGTGCTTAGGATTTTCAAAAACATGATTAACAACATTAGAAGTCCACAAGTAACAATTATTAGATGAGCGCATACTTGACATGACAGTTATATGGTCTTTGTTGGCCACCAAACATTTATCTTTTGAGAAGCTTATAGCAAGACCTGATCACATAGCTACTTATGCTGATTCAGTTTGTTGTTAACCCTTCTACAGGAATGACATCCCCCAGCGCTAAAAGACTAGGGTATACCAATTGATCTTTGCCCAAATTTTTTTCCTTTTTTCCATCTTCAAAAGTTACATGACCTGAACCACACGATTAAACATTTATAACAAAAGATTTTTCACCTATCATATAGCAAGAACAACCTCTGTCAAAATACATGTCTTCTCTAGTTGAAGAATGCAGAGAGTTAAAAGCCATATTGCATTTTAAGTCAGTTTGAGATAATTCTTCTTTTATTCACCATTCAAGCTTATTCTTTGGAGCACTCCTAATATTTTGATTACAAAGTTACCTCTTGTAAAGATATACCTCTGAGCTCTATGTACAGTTCTTCCATAGAGATGAAAGCAGTAAGGTCGAATATGACCTTCTTTACTACAAAAGTGACACACCCATCTCTTCTTCATGCCACTAGTTGATGGATGAGAAGTGGGTCCTTTATCTATTGACTTCAGTTCAGACATATGAGAGTGTTTAGCTGGAATGAATGTGATATGGGAAGAGCACTTAGCTTTATAACTAAGATTTCTCATATTTGTTGAACCTAATACCCTTTTTATCTAACACAATTTTTCCTATAGATAAGATTTTGTTGAGATCATTAGTACTAGAGTTCAACATGTGAACAGACTTTGACATCGATTCAAGTTCAACTTTTGATTCCCTCAACTCTTTTTTCAGCTTAGAAATGGTGCTTAACAGACAATGATTATCTTTAATTAATTTTTCTATTCATTCCTTCTGCAACTTCAAATTTTGTAAGTCTTCCTCCCACTTTTCATAGACCTCTTCTAGAGATAAATTATCAATCTGGATTGAAGCATGATCGGATACCCTTGAGTCTTTACTCAAAATTTTATTAGATATCTCAGGTCCTTTAGTATTGTTAGATGAAACACAAACAGGAAAGGCACAAATTTTCTAATCAGATTTACTACTTGAATCAAACTTATCATCTGACAAAGTCAATAAATATCATTTATTCCGTCTTTTAAGATAATTTGGGTACTCAGCTTGGAAGTGGCCAAACCCTCCGCATTCTCTACACTTGAAGTGTCGATCTTGGTTGCCTTGAGCATTGCTTAAACCGCATTCACTTTCTCTTTTCCTTCTAAATGGTTTAAAATTTGTGTGCATCATAGATTTGTTATTACTACTATTGTCTTTGACATGTGAAGAATGAAAGTTCTCAAACCCCCTATCCAAGCGTTTTATAACTTTGCTAAATTGTTTAGTTAACAAGGATAAGGCATCAACAAGATTTTCTTCTATATATTTGTCTTTATTTCAAGTTTGATCTTCATTAGAAATAGACTGCAAGGCTATACCTTTACCCTTTCTTATCACATTTTTTTACCAAAGGTCAATTCAAAGGTTTGCAATGTTCCAAACAACCCATCCACCTTCATGGTAGCAATATTATGGGCCTCTTCGATAGTTGTAACTTTCATATCAAATCTTTTTGGTAGTGACTGTAGAATCTTACGAACTAATTTTTCTTCAGACATTTTTCTACCAAGAGCAAAGGATTCATTTGCAATATCCAAGATATGAGCATTGAACTCAGTAATACTTTCATCTTCCAACATCTTAAAAGATTCAAATTTTGAGGTTAGAATCTGCTAACGAGACAACTTCACTTTAGAGGTGCCTTTATGCACCACAATCTCTCACACTTCCTTAGCAGAAATACATGTATTGATAAGTCAGAAAATGTTCTTGTTAACTCCGTGGAAAATAACATTTAGAGCACGAGAATTTCCAAGGGAAGCCTCATCCTCAGCTTGATTCCAGTCCTTCTCAAGCTTGAGAGAGAGATCTTATCATCTTTGTCAACAATCTAAGGATATGTTCATCCAGAAACAATTGCCTTCCAAGTCTTACTGTCCATGGACTTAAGGAAAACTATCATTCTAGCTTTCCAATAGGAGTAGTTAGTTCCATTAAGGGGATGAGTAGTTGATCTACCTTTCCTGATTGACTCCATTGAATACTCAATGAACAACAGTCAACCTACTCTAAAACCAATTGAAAAAAAAAAAGGATCTAACATAGAATATAATGTCAAACACGATGTCACAGACAATATGTATGACATGTGGGGCAATACTAAAGCAAACAGAAATATAAAGACACAGAGATTGATAACCAAGTTCGACGCAAATTCACCTACATTTGGGGGACAGTGTGCTCGGTAGAATGAAACTTCACCATATATAGAGTTTAACAATTACAACGAAAATACCTATATGATAGACTCCATCTTCAGTGACTCGCATACAGCTACCTCTTCAGTTTCAACTTAGGCTTCCCCTAAGTTTGAGCTCCCATCACTTACACAAAAATGCTTCTCCAAGCTTTGTATGAGATCCGCTCAATAGAACATACTCAGATTCCTCTTAAGAGTGAGATCCGTTCACATTCATCATATTTAGGCTCCTCCGAAATATGAGTGTTTTTTTATCTTCAATATACTTAGGCTCCCCCTAAATACAATATCAAATCAAACTCATCTCGAGTTCTACAATGATTGTCGAACCAAAAAAAAATCTCAACGATAAATACAAAGATTTTCAATAACAATACAGGGAGGTTAAGGCTTATAGATAAATCCTAAGCTCAAAATTCTTAATACACACTTTTCTAAATAGGCAACTAATCCTAAAAATGAATAAGAGTACAATATAATATAAATAAGGCTAGCTATAAGAATATATTTCTTAAGTGAATAAATATTATCGATAGGAAAAAAAGAAAGATAGATACAAAAATCTACAAATCACACAGACAGATATGAAAAATATATTTTGCAGAATTTTTTGCCAAGCATGTAACAATGTTTATCGCAATGCCTTTGACATATTGCCCAACATGTTGCTCGAGTTTTGCCGGTAATAAGATCAGTCAATCACACTACAGGAATAGTTTTGAAACTTTTATGAATCAAATAGGCATTCATTCTAAATTTGAGGATGATTTTTTTTTTCTATTAGAAAAAAAACGCGGCTAATGATATCAGGATCAACCCCTGTTTTCTTCCCACGTATCCCATACATTATAATTTAGACCTTTCACTTTAATTAACGTGTAATGGATAACAAAATTCACTTTTTGTCAAAAGAAAAAGAAATCACTATGTGATTATTTGAGTTTAAAAAAAAAAACACAAATGGTTGAAAATGTTGATGATTATAATAAATATAACTTTCTAGATTAGTCTATCGCCTTTTGAAAAAGAAAAAGAAAATAGTGATCGTAAAAAAATTGGAGTTAAAACATTAAATATATAAAACATAAATTAAAAAAGTAAAAAAGGACACGATATGAATTAAATTATATTATAATATTCGAGAAATAATTGTTTATTTTTTTAATTGAGAAAATAAATTGCAGTCCACGCTTTGCTGACACAAATTGTCTTCGGTAACACATATGACGTTTGTCGATTGACGTCATTAAACATCAATAATTTAATTTAAAGTATTTTTTTAATTGTTATTAAAAATGAGGTCTATATCTGATTCCAGGCATAATTTCTTTATAATTTCACTGTTACTTATTTTACATATAATTTCAAGATAATAATTATTTTAAATACCAATAAACTCTCTTTTTAATTTAATTTTATTCCTAAAAATTAAAATTTTGTGCCATGGGAATTTCTGGATAATCATTTAATTAAACAATAATTGGAATTTGGGTGCTTGACTTAAAAGCTAAATAGAGAACCCAAATAAACAGAGAATTTTTTTTTTTTTTTTTTTTTTTTTAATTCTTATGATTAAACACACAATAATAGTAGAGTGGACTTAGCTTCCACTAAATTTCTTTTCAACTGCCCATATCCACTAACTCCATATCCTTCGCATTTTCCTTTTTAATTCAAGAATTAAATGAGACTTTTGCATTCGCACTATTTTCGGATAATAACGTATCTTTTCATATAAATATATAGTAATATATTATTATCTATTTTAAATTAAGATTGTTATAGTATAGTTAAAACATATAAGTTGGGCCTTTTTAGATATGTTATTTTCAATTTAAAAAAAATAGAAAAAGAGTATTAAAATTAACTCTGAAGAAAATATGATATAAGAATTACTAGGGGTTAGAGAGGATTTTGATATATGGTATAAAAATAATGGATTTAACTAAATCAATTTATTTAAAATCAATAATGGTGGCTGTGAAAGAGACTTTGAGTCAAAAGCTAAAATATTATTGTTTCAATAATTAAAATATATATATATATATATATTATTAAAAGTATCTTTGGTTTACTTGGGTCAAAAAGATTATTTTGGGGTCACACAGTTGACAGTAGGCCCCACTCAGCTATATGTAAATTTCACACTACTTTTCCTCAAATTTTTCCAAAAAAATAATTGTTGCTTTTTCTACATATCTTTCCATTTTCTCTTCTAATTTAAATTTGGGCATGAAATACAATCATGTTTTTATTGAAGCCCTGATTTTCAAATTTTAGTTCCAAATTTTCTATCAAACATGTCCTAAATTTATTTCAATATGCTTTATGAAATTTATTATTTTTTTTAAAAAAAATGAATTTTTATTAAGTTTATTCCAAATACATTAATAACAATACCAAAGATCTTTTTAAGTTGTGATCTAGAAAGGTTTGTGAAAAGAACTAAAAGGAGAATCAAAATAATATTTGTGCAATCTTAGACTTCAGTTTTGTCTACCTCTTATTTTGCACATTTGTTAGTTTGACATTTCTAGAATTGGAAGTTGCTTATACACACCCAACAAATATTTTAGAGATAATTCAAAACCATATCCTTGCCTATTTTGGAATTAAAGTACTATAGTTTATATATATATATATATATATATATTTACTTATCTTGTTGGGGGGGGGGGGGGGGCGGGGGACGAGTCCAAACCCAAAGGAAACAGGAGCTACATCGGGACCGTGTATCCCAAAAAAGAAAATATCAATCACTAGTTCTTAGTCAAAACATCGAGTCTGTGCAGTTCCCACCAAAGAAAAAATAACCAAGCCAAGTATGGCACTGGCTACATCCATCTTAACATTGTCAGAGTTACACGTAAGTTCAAATAGATGTCAAAGAAAGAGTATTATATAATAACTTTCATTTCGAAAATCTAAAGGGGAGTAAGTAACTCCAAGTGAAAAACTCTAATTCTCTCTATGCTTGGGTGAGCTAAATTCTCGATGTACTAACTTAGGTGTTAAGTATATTTGGCTCCGACACCACATTGGTGTAAATACTTTCACGTAAGTTAACTCCAACAACGATTTTTGAATAGATGAGTGGATTAAAGGGATCTTGTGAACTAAGCTCGGTATCACATCGATGTGTAGCACATAATTAGTGTGTAACGTGTGTAATTATTGTAAAATAAGAACCTTATAATTCTCAAGAAAATATTCTTTATGGGCTTGGTAAATTTCTATAGCGTGTGCCTGAAATAGTAGACCAAACTCATTTGCTGCAAAAGCACAAAATGGAGTACTTAGATGTGATCATCCAAATTATTTAGAAAAATACATGAAATATTTTGATTATAAAAATTGGAGTAAGATTCAAAATCAAGATTTGGCAATGATAATCTCATAATAATCAGATTTGGCAATATGATAATCTCATAATATCGATTGGCATATGATAATCTCATAAATCTATTCTCATTTTCCCCTTGCATCTTCAGGACTTGGGCTGCAGCTTTCTAGAATAAAGAAACTGAGTCATAACCCAATACATAAATTTTAATATATATCTAATGAATTCAACTATGAGGTGGCCACTTTAATTTCTTGGGTACTTGTCTGGCTTTAATTAAAATGGCTTCAATTTTGATTTAAATTGGAAAGTTCATGTTCTTCTTCTCTAGCTACCTAAAAAATAATTTAGATATAATTGGATCGATGATTTAAGATATAATTTAATTAGTGATTCGTATGATTATAGTTTATCACTAATTAAGACCCCGTTTGATGATTATTTGGTTTTTTTTGTTTTTGTTTTTGAAAACTAAATCTATTTTATCCATCTTTCTTACAAGAACTACTTGCATAGAATGGAAACTCATGCCGCCAAAATAATAGAATATGTAGTACATGTTGGGAAGGTACCAATGCGCAGCGGAAGAAACCAGGATCCAATAAGCACTCTAATTCATTAATTTTGATAGAAAAGGAAACATGCTTCAACATAAATAAATGGGTTTTCATGACATACCTTTAAAGAATTTTCCTCTAAGCTTTGAACAAGCTTGCAAATCTCCACCAAATCTTGTAGTAGACCACCCCCAAGATCTTCCTACTATCCTCTTGGTGCTCAAGATTGAATAGTGGGACTCAAAATAAACTGGAATTATGGGAATTTGGAGAAAACTCACAACAGCAACCCAACAGAATAACAACCTCTTCTCGCACAAATTTTTCAGAAAAAATTGTTCCTGTTGCATTGCCTTCAAAATATTCCAATCTCTTCAATATATTACACACATTCATGCAAAAAGATTTGCTGCATGAGATGTAGCTCATGCTTGGAGTTAATGAAGAATTTAAGGTGGTTGTTTGTGGGAGCTATGCAGGAAGAAAGACCAAATGGAAAAACCTATTTTTCCAACTTTGATGTTTCTTTTTCTTTTTCAATTTTATCAAAATTGAATTTCATAAATCAATTTTATTTAATAAAACTGAAAATATTATTAATTTTACAAATTAATTTCATAAATTAATTTTCTTAAATAAAATTAAATAAATAATGATTTAAACAATTTAAAAATTCTAATTAATTTAATATGAAATATTAAATTTAATTTTAACACAATTCCATCTTCAATATTTAAATCATATTTAATATTATTTCACCAATTTCATTTAATTCTAATTTGAACACTTCAAATTAACTTATCACATTATTATAGAGCTAATCCATTTATGAGCTAGTAAGGGGGTCCTCGCGGACCTAACAGATCATGGGCTCCAACGATCCGAGATTAATCGGCTAAACTCGTTAGACCGATCTAACCCCCATTCGTTAACTATGGATGATTCCACTAAAGTCCAGTTGTGCTTAACTCCCCTCACTATAGATATATTATATCCACTCGATATAACCATGATTAGTAAGTTAACCCTTCACAGGTTGTTGCTCGTAATAACGGTTTGGGTCGAATCTCTCTATTTTACCCCCGAAATTACCTCTTATTTCCTAAGTCCCACTGATTCCCTAATGAACAATTGATTTGTGATCCAATCAACAAATCGAATCCCTCTCAGGCTAATGAGAGGGTGAGACCTCTTATTCAAAGACCCAAAATCAGCACTTGAAGGGAAACAACTTCTCTACTAACCCCTAATAGGATAGAAGTTGAATTGCCTCTTGCACGCTATGTTCCCAGCTATTCATCCGGTCTTATCCCAAAATGGTAAGCTTATTGAGCAGAGGCAGTTGGTCTACTCTCACCGTTTGCATATCAAAGTATAATCCCAAAAAACAGGAGTTCATAGTTAGCTTAGGATTAAGGTCAAGTTACCTGTAGGTCATCTTTGAAATTGTCAATCTTAAATAGTAAACAGCGTATAAAGTAAGAGTGACTGGTTTTTGTGGTCTGATCTTGCAACAAAACTCATTTGCATAGGACACCCCCACTCCCAGGTCCCCAACATAAATGAATTAGGATCACTTTTGTAATAGCACTTTACAACTCTTTGTAACAACTACAGAGTAGGTCGTATCCAATAGTTGTTACCAGAATAAGGTACCCAACCTTATTCATATACTATAGATCATTTTGATTATATACTCGAACCTGATCCACTTGTATGTCTCCACATAAGTTCAAGTACTCATGTAATAGTTCAAGGATTTTGGTTTATTGGATTTTTAAAAAACAATATATTCAATAACAACTTTATTGAATTCTCAGAATAAGTTCTAATGATTTACAAATCATGAGTTTTAGGACATAAAAACCCAACAAGTACAAGGATAAAATAATGGTATATATAGAACAAAAAAATAGCAAAAGACCAAAACCCCACGTCCAAACCACTATTTTACGCGTTGCTAGTTTTCTCAAATTGAAAGCCATCACTAATAGCTATCAGTGATAGCTTTCAATTTGAGAAGTGTATATCAGTGGCTATCATCGTAGGCTGCTATCCATAGCTATCACTGATAGCTTCTATCAGTGGTAGCTTTTTAATTTGAGAAAGTATGCTATCAGTTGTTATCACGATATTCACTGATAGTTTTCAATTTGAGAAGTGTGCTATTAGTTGCTATTGCTATATAGCTGCAATCAGTGACAACTTTCAATTTAAGAAATGTGCTATCAGTTGCTATGACTAATAGCCACTATTAGTTACTATCAGTGATGCTGCTATCGGTGAATATCACTGATAGCTACTATTAGTGATAATAACTGATAACTACTCTTAGTTATAACTTTCAATTTGAGAAATAGGCTATCAGTTGCTATCACTAATATGTTTCTATCAATGATAGCTAAATAGTGGATATTATTGATATGTTTATATAAATGGTAACATTTTGATTTTTTTTTATTTGAATTTGATATATGTTATACTTGTTTGTAACTAAACATGGTTTTATTATTAATTTGTTGATACATGTAGTGTGTTTATATGTCGTTATTGATACACATAGGTATAAAATGTTATCCTTCTACATTGATAGTCATAAAGGATATCACTGATAGTTACTGTCGCTGATATTTTCTATTGCTATCAATGTAAAGTATATCATTGATAGTATTTATGTATTATGTAATGTTTGGAGAGATGAGAAGATTAGGGAGATGGAAGTAAAGATTGGAGAAAGAAAATAAAATAAAAAAATAAAAATAAACGGGAGAAAGGAAAGAAAATTAAAAAAATTAAAAAAAATCAGAGAAAAAATAAAAATAAAAAAAAATAAAAATAAAAATTCGGACAAGAAAATAAAATAAAAAATAAAAATTCGGACAAGAAAATAAAATAAAATAAGGAGAAAATGAAAGAAAATGAAAAAAGGGAAATGGAAGAAAATATTAAAAAAAAAAAAAGAAATGGAAGAAGAAGACATGCAACCAAACAAAGGAGGGCAAATTTGAAAATTAGAAAAAATTCAAAAGCTGGCTAGTCAACACTTCTATATTCTCAAATATTTTAAATATGTAATATATTTTTAGATTTTTTCCATTGTTCTATCCATTACAAATATCTTTTTTACAATAATTTTCATCTTTCTTAGGCATTATGGTTGAATTTGTAGCCAAATTTAAAAAATAAAAATAATTTTTTGAAGACTATTTTTTTTTAATTTAAAAAATTTTCCTTGATTTTTTAAACTATTAATGAAAAGTAAATAATAAAGGAAGAAATTTGAAGGTAAAAGTAGTATCCTTATGCTTAATTTTTTTAAAAAAAATAAAAAAAAAAATAGTTAGGGCTTAAATTATTCTATTATTGCCATCTCGTTTTAGTAAAGAATTTAATTAGAAATGCATTCTCAAAGGGTTTTAGTTCGGTCTTCCAAGTTGATTTTTCCCCTCTTGCTATAATCTTTAAAAATTAACTTAATAGCATGTATGATTCAATTTTTCAAGTGCTAAATTTTAAAAATAAATCAACATTTTTTTTAGTCAATTCAAACAGGTTTTCGTTATAATAAAAATCAAATTTACCCACAAGTACAAGTCAGTACATACAATATATAATTTGAACCTCGTGTTAATGATTTTTACATTTTTTTTAAAAAATTAGATTTAAATCTCATTTTGATATTAAAAATTTTAAGATTATTTTACTTGATAGGCATACATTTCAAAACAATTT
This sequence comes from Benincasa hispida, assembly GCF_009727055.1. Classification (NCBI taxonomy): domain Eukaryota; kingdom Viridiplantae; phylum Streptophyta; class Magnoliopsida; order Cucurbitales; family Cucurbitaceae; genus Benincasa; species Benincasa hispida. The sequence continues at coordinate 57,374,809 of NC_052353.1, read as the reverse complement.
GAGCCATATTTATGTAAGCATTCATTTTCTTTTTTCTTTTTTCTTTTTTCTTTTAAAGTTTACCTATCAAAATAGAATAAATTTAAAAGTTTAGAAATTAAATAGTAGAAAATTTTAAAAATAAGAGATGTATTTGACACAAGATTTTAATGAACATTATTATTATTTTAGGGATGATTTGAAGCATTAAGTTTTTTAATATAAGTAGAATATAGAAATTTTGAATCATAGAAATACATGTTAATTATTACAGAGTTAGATCTTTTTTTTTTTTTTTTTTTTAAAATGATTTTTTTACCTACTCTACTTTTTACTTTTTACTTTTAAAAAAATATACTCACTTTGACCCATCAGAGAGTTGGAAAGTTTGGATAATTTGTTTTTGCAGTCCTAAAGAGAAAGAAGAATCATAAAACCTTAGGACCATTTTGTTTTGAGGTTTCGTAGATATCTAAGAATAAAAGATATTTGGAAATAAGATATCCGAAAATTAATAATGATTTGTGTTTGGTTAGGTATGAAAATGGGAATAGAAATGTATTATATTTTTTATGCAATTACAAAGTATAAAATTAATCAAAATTAATTTTTATTTGTTAATATATTTTTATTACAATAAGTTATTAAATCAATTTTAAGTCATTAAAATCTAATTAAATTTACCTATTCACCCTCAAGTTTAATATATTTATTATCAATTAAATTTTTTATAGTACATATCTATATTATCAATTTTTATTTTAAAAAATATTGATAATTAATTTAAATATCAATTTTTTTTTTTGTAATTTTGTTAATGGAAGATTTAATTAACTAATTGTTTAATGTCAATTATAAGCCTTATATATATACAAAAGAAATTGATATAAACTCAAACAATGTTTTTTATTTAAAAAAAAAATAAGATTAAAACTATAAGTACAAGTGTATAAGATTGTTTAATTGAAAACAATTAACTTATTTATTATTAGTTAATTAATTAATATTTTTTAAATACTAATTGATAATTTTAGTAAATAATCTATAGAGTTAATATATATTACCAATAAAAAGAGATTTAAGCAAATACAATTATGGTTATTCATATATATTTTTTAAAAAATATAGTTTTTCATATTAATTCATGATAATAGAATAAATTATAATATTAGCATTATTATTAATACAATTAATTATATATGTCAATTATAAATTTAATGTAAATATTTTTATAAAATTTAATTAAATTAACTAATATCAACAAAGAAGAAAAAGAAATGAAATGAAAAGATAAAAAACAAGAGAGAAATAATGGGAAATAAAGAAAACTCACCTATTTGGGTCGTTATAAAAAACAAGGTTGAAAACTTATACCAAATATGGTAATAAAATATCATTTTTCATCTCCTCCTCTTATTCCCATGAACCAAATGGCGTTGAAGTAATTTTGTCTGCTTTGTAAATTTACTACTTGCCTAAAAAAAGAAAGTATACGGTTTTGTAAAAATTAGCATGTGGAATTTGTAGCTTGCTTTTATTTAGCATAGCTTATTGAATTTATAGACTTAATAAAGATATTTATATGAAAAGGAATATTCAGGAGTAAATCACTTCTTAATTTTTTGTCACACAAAAATTTATCTTCTAAACCAAATACTCCGAAAAAACTAATTCACATACCTAATTTTGTTAAATTATATTCTCTCTCTATTCAACTTCGATTTTATTAAATTCCACCTAAAACATAAACCAGATTTACAGTTTTACTTTTAACCTTACAAAATAAAAATAAAATGTGACCATTTTTACACTTCGACAAAATTTCATATAAAAATTCATTAAAAAACAAACGTATCCTCGATGAATTATAAAATATATGTATACAAAAAAACTGATTTTTTAAAAAACCATATTATTTTTTTTTGTTAATTTCGGTTGGAAAACTAAAAACGGATATATAATGTTGGTTTAAAAAAATAAATATTTAATGTCAGTTTTAAACCGACATTAAAGATATATTTCAATTAGGCTACAATATCGATTTAAAATCCACATTGTAGATGCCTATTTATTTTTTCCCTTTAGTAAAAAAATATCATCTCTTTCATTTCTCTATCTTTCTTCTCTCCCATTTCTCACTTCTCTCCTCCAAACCCTCTTCCATTTAACCAAATTTCACTTCTCTCCTTTCTCACTTTGTTCGTGGAGAGGTACAGATCTCACCATCATCAGCTCCGTTCGTCAACACCGTTTGTGGAGGTGTAGATCTCATCGTTCGTTTGCAACTCAATCGTCTTTGGAGCAACTGTGTTGGTCAGATCTGCAGTCGTCATCTCTATCGTCAGATATGCAGTCATGCAGTCAAATCTGAGGTTCACCTTGTCGTCGACATCAGATCTGCAGACAGCTCGTCTCGCTCATGCGGTCAGATCTGTGGTCTGATGGGATTGGTTTCCTAAATCTCTCTTGTATTCTCATAGTTTGTAAACATTGTACAAACAAATTATTATTTATAAAATAATTGTTATTTTATGAGGATTTACTCAATCCAATAAACTAATATTCTAGATTATTTTATGTAATTTAAACATGTATGTAGAGACATACATGTGGATCGTATTTAAATGATAACCTAAACGATCTGTAGTAGATGGATAAGACTGGGTATCTTATCCTGGTGATACTACAGATATAACCTGCTTTATAGATATTACAAGTGTTGTAATTGCTACAAATGTTCTGATCCTGATCATTCATATGGAGATGTATGAGTGAAGGTATCCTATATAAAGAGTTTGTATAAGACCGAACCACGAAATGACTAGTCTCATTATATAACGCTGTTAATAGTAGAGACTTACATTTCACTAGGATGACCATAGGTGACATGACTTGAATCCTGAGTGAGTTGCAAACTCCTACCTATGAAGGCAATCCTTTGATTTGCATGGGTGAGAGTGGTCAAATCACCAACTCAATATACGCATTTTGGGGATTCGTCTAATTGGAGAGCTAAAAACACAGCTACACAAGATGGAATTCACTCCTTCCCTGATGTCGAGATAAGTAGATAAATTGCTCTCTTAAGGGCTGATTCGCGGGGTTTATACAATGTGGCCACACCCTCTCTTGGATCAAGAAGGATTTGGTTATAGTGGGACTATGACTTATTGTTCATATAGAGGGATCAGTGATACTTAAGAATTTAGATGTAATTATAGGGGCAAAACGATAATTTTGGCCTAACTGTACTTACAATCAATTTGTGAAGGGTCATCGCACTGTTGACTAGTATTATCCAATGAACACAGAAATATATCTGTAGTGCGAAGAATGCAACTGTTTGTCTTTAGTTGAGTGATCGACATTTAATGGATGTTGGGTAATTTAATTAAAGAGTTTAATTAATTATCCAAGTACCATTGAAGCTTCAAACTATAGGTTCATAAAGTCCCTTATGTAGCTCAACAGAGACTATTGAGAATTAATTTTGGATTAATTTGAATTGTTCAAATTAAATGAAGGAATTAATTATATATGATATAATTAATTAAATTAACTATATGTGATATAATTAATATAATGTATTCGATACATTATAACATATAGGTTACTTAGAGAGGAATTAAATATTTGAATATAATTCAAATACTAATTATATGAATGAATTTCATATAATTAAATTTAATATAAATATAATTTATGTTAAATACAATGCATTGTTGAGAGAAAATAAAACTATAGATTATATTGTATTTGATCGAAATCCTTCTTTCCCCTCGTATTTCTCAGGGGCTTCGTCTGGTCGAGAAGGGGGAAAGCCCGAGGAACAGGCAAAGACCTCATCTACCGCATCAACAGGTAATCCCGCATCTGAGGTCTTCTGTCCTTTTTTTCCCGATCCAATATTTGTTCTCGAAAGTCTTCGTTTCCGTGTCGAAGCAAACTCTCCAAATTTAAACAAAAAGGCCAAATTCGGGGGCTCCTCTTTATATATTACATAAGCCCTCAAGTAGGTAACCCCGAAAGGCGAACTCAGCAACTTTTTAGGAGTTGGTTTTGGCTCGGTTGATTGGCACTCCTATAGGCTCATCTTGCATACAATATAAAAACGATAGGTTATGTGTTATATTTGATATAACACACACACACACATATATAATTATTGATTAAATTAAATTAATTTTAATTTTAATTTAATTAAAGGGAGAGAGTTACAACCCTTCCCCTTAATTTTCTCTAAATTAGAACATGAGAGAGAGTTCAGTTCTTGATTGATCTTCATCTGTTTCTTCTCTCCGAGAGTTAGTGACAGATCTCTAGAAAAATTCTCCAAGAACAGAGAAGAAAAATTATCCTTCTTTCTCCTTTCAAATCTTTCTCTCTCTTCTACAATTACAGAGCCCACAACCCCTAGATTCTCATTCCCAAGAGAATATAGAGGTTGACCTTTTGGTAAATCCAGAGCGAAGGGTTCGTAATCTGAATCGAGGGAATATGTGAAGAATTTTTTTGCTACAAGGGTAAGTCTTTTTCTCCCCTAATTCTTTTGTTAATTAAGCATGCTATAAATTAAATCTGTATAATGCATAATTTTGTTCTGTTCTGTAAAATTAGGTTTATGTGAAAAATGATGGGACTGATCCTCTTCTGCTGCAAACCTTCACTAGTTCCCTTTAATTGGTATCAGAGTCAGGTTTTGTCCCAATTTTTTTTCTTATTTTTCCATAATCGGAATTACAATGATTTGGCGGGTTTATATTGTGTACAATTTATTCATGTGATAAATGTTATTGTTGAGTGTTTATAATTGTTGGATGTTTCGAGATTGGCCATTTAGTATTTACTGCTTTAATTTACAAATTGGTTTGTAAGAGCCCGTATTTTAGGCATATTTTTTGCAATCAAGTATGTAATTTACTGTTTTTGAGTCGCTCATACTTTTTCTAATGAGTTTCTGGCAAAAAAGTGGCCCAAATCGGAGGAAAAACGAAGGAGATCGCGGTTGTAAATTGACTATACTGCAGTATTGCAACGCTGCAATCAGGAAGAACACTTTGTTCTTTCCGTAGCGTTGCAACACTCCAAGACAGAAAGAAAATTCGATTCTCGTTCGGTTCAATTCGTGGTTTGATTGGTTCACGTCCGGTTCGGCTGGTTTGAGTATTTTGGGTCTAGTTCGGGTGCTGGGTGGTACGGTTTGTGCAGTTCAAGGCTCAGTTCACTTGTTTTGAACTGATTGACTGTTATTTTGTAATAGTAAGATGTTTTCTAATTAATTAAATTAATATAAGTGTTATATTAATTTAATTAATTATTTAGGTGTCCAATCTCGGTCCAATAATTATTTTTTTATAACTTATTAATTTGATGTATGTTTTTTTATTTATTATTATATGTCATAATGTAATATCAATTCTAAAACCTGTCATAGGTTATGCATAATTCATGCATGACACTACTTTAGGTAATTTTATAATCGTTATAATTTTACTAAGTACGTCATAACATGCAATGAATGATTTTAATTTGTTTCATTTATTTTATAAAAGTTATAATTAAATGAAATTAAAAATTAAAATCAAATGCAAACCTTAGGTTAAAATAATTTTTTAAAATAGTTTTAGAATATGATTTACATAGACCTAAGATCACATTTCTAATAAGATTAGAAGTTAAGTTTAATCTTTTTAATTAGTTTGATAGGACTAAATTAATTTTAATAAAAGATTAAAATTGTAATAGACGTATCTATAAAGGACCTATTGTCTAAGGCTAGTTCTATGCTAGGGTATTTAAGTTGACGAAAATGGAACACGACCTGGGAACTGACCTGAAAAGATGAATTAGATAGATTTGTTACAAGCATATAATTGTTGATTAACATTTGTTAAAGTGTTTAACGAACATTAATCAAAATTGTTTAACTTTCAAAAGTAAGTGTTACTTTTGGACAAACTTAAACAATCACTTAATGAAAATAATTAGTCATATTTTTCCTAAATTAAATAAACACTATTTTTTTTTAAATACTCAGTTGGAGAAAAAAGATGTATATGGTACGTCAATTTTTCACTCACGTTTCTGATAAAGGGCAGAAATGCACATTATTATAGTGCAAAGTTATAAAACAATGATGGATTGCGACGATAAAAATATTTAAATTGCGTCCAAAAGCATTAAGTTTACAACATTGCGATCCCATGCGTCCATTGCATTAAAACAACTAACTTATGTATTTTATGTAGGAAAATGCGTTGGCGCGAGGCAAAATTGCGATCCAAAGAAATTAACGTCCGACCGTATTAAGAGATTGCGATCGCAAGGCTATGCGATCGTTTGTGTTCGTGAAAATCTGCTAAAAAAGGTGGTCGTATAGAGCCGGCGCATCAAGGTGAAAGCTTAATAAATCACAATGGGACAGAAAGCTGATGACGGTCAACTCCGATTTAAGTTGACAAGTTGTTAACAACACTGTAGCAAGTACACTCAACTTTTCGGTGACAAGTATTCGGCTCATCATACAGAGAATTAATGACATCCCATCAGTGTAATCATTTGAGAGAAAAAGCTCTTCACCCTGAAGCTCTATAAATACCAAATACCACCTTCATGATTAGGTCACATCTAAGATTAGGTCACATTAATCTCAATAGGATTGAGAGATTTGTGAAAAGTGGATTTCTAAATGGTTTAGAAGAAAACTCTTTACCTATATGTGAATCATTCTTTGAAGGCAAAATGATAAGACGACCTTTTACTTGAAAAGGTTATAGAGCCAAAGAGACCTTGAAGCTTATATATTCAAATCTCTACAGTCCGATGAATGTAAGAGTTGAGGTGGGTACGAATATTTCATCTATTTTATAGATGATTATTCTAGATATGAGTATCTATACCTAATGCAACATAAGTCTGAAGCACTTGAAAAGTTCAAGGAGTATAAGACTGAAGTTGAAAACTTGTTACGTAAAAAGATAAAAACACTACGATATGATCGTGAGGAGAGTATATGGACTTAAGATTCTAAAACTATATGATAGAACATAGAATTACGTCCTAACTATCAGCCTTAGGTACACCTCAACAAAATGGTGTATCGAAAAAGAGAAACATAACCCTGTTGGACATGGTTTGGTCCATGGTGAGCTATGCTCAACTTCTTGACTCGCTTTGGGGATATGCAGTAGAGACTACTGTTTATATTTTGAACAACTTTACACATCTAGATGTGTATAAGAGACAGCCCAATAGTTGGGAATGCTTTGTCATAGTGGGAGGGTTATGAACCCATCTGTACGCTACATGGGTTTAACATAATCCCAAGAATCATAGTTGATAATGGAGTTGGGGATCTATTGTCTTAAAAAAAGCAATGCAAGATGTGGACAAGGATGAATGGATTAAAGCCATGAATCAAGAAATGGAGTATATGTACTTTAGTTCTATCTGGGAACTTGTAGATCAAACTGATGGGGTAAAACCTATAGGTTGTAAATTGATATACAAGAGAAAAAGAGGTGTAGATGGAAAGGTACAAACCTCTAAAGCTAGACTTATGGCAAAAGGTTATACCCTGGTTGAGGGAGTGGACTATGAAAAAAAAAATTTCACCTATTGTCATGTTAAAGTCTATTTGAATTCTCTTGTCTATAGCCATATATTATAACTCTGAAATATGGAAAAAGGACGTCAAGATTGCCTTTTTAAATGGCAATCTTGAAGAGACTGTCTACATGAATCAACCAGAAGGATTCATTGAGCAAAATCAAGAGTAAAAGGTTTGCAAGCTTAATCGATCCATTTATGGACTGAAACAAGCATCTTGATCTTGGAATATAAGATTTAATACTGCGATCAAATCTTATGGCCCAGATCAGAATGTTGATGAGCCTTGTGTTTACGAGAAAATCATCAACAGCTTAGTAGCTTTCTTCGTGTTATATGTAGATGATATCCTACTCACTGGGAACGATGTAATTTTCTAACTAATGTAAAGAAATGGTTGGCCGCTCAAGTCCAAATGAAATATTTGGAAAAGCACAGTTTGTTCTAGGGATCCAGATCATCAGGGATCATAAGAACAAAAGGTTGGCCTTGTCTCAAGCATCGTATATTGACAAGATGCTTGTAAGATTTTCAATGCACAATTCTAAGAATGGTTTATTACCTTTCAGGTATGGAATTGTCTTGTCTAAGGAGTAGTGACCTAAGACTCCTCAAGAGATTGAGGCAATGAGACAAATTTCCTATACATCAACCGTTGACAGCCTTATGTATGTAATGTTGTGTACCAGACTTGACATTTGCTATATAGTAGGAATTGTCAATCGATATCAATCCAATCTAGGATTAGATCACTAGACAACAGTCAAAACAATCCTCAAGTACCTTCAGAGAACAAGAGACTATACGCTTGTGTATGGAGATATGGATTTGATCCTTACAGAATACACGAACTCTAACTTTCAAAATGATTTGGATTCTCGGAAATCGACATTAGAGTCAATGTTTACTCTGAATAAAAGAGCTCTAGTATGATGGAGTATCAAGTAAGGATGCATCATAGACTCCACTATGGAAGCCGAATACGTAGCTGCTAAAGAAGCTGTTTACTTAAGAAGTTCCTTACTGATTTAGAAGTTGGTCAAATTATGTCTTTGCCAATCACACATTATGTTAGTTTACAGAAACATGTAGCGGAAGAAAACAGGATCATTAAGCATTCTAATTCCTCATTTTGACATCAAATTAAGCATGTTTATAGGGCATCAAGAGGGTTTCATTACATACCTTTGAAGATCCTCTTCAAACTCGAAATTCAACTGCAATCTTCTCTAATTCTTGCTATGAACCACCACTAGAAATACCCTACCATTATTAAGGAGATTTAGATTGAGTTGTGTGACTCAAAACAACCTTGAACTTAGGAAAATTGGAGGAGAGGTTTTCTGGTTTTTCAGCTTGTTGAACAACAACTTCTTCAACCTTCTAAAACTCAGCAATTCAGCAATTGCATCTTCTTTTCCACTCAATCAAGAGTGATTTTATTACATGACTCTCATGCAAACTGATCACTTGAAGTGATTCCAGCTACTCCTTGAATTTGATGGTGGAATTATGTGTAAGAAGGTGACTAACCTTCTTGCTTGAATGTGGGAAAATCTCACATTGAGATTTTTCCCATTTTTCAATTTTCCTTTTTTATCTTGAAATTGATTTTCAAAACCAAAACTTGTTTCAATTTTAATTCTTTAATTAAAATTGAAACTTTATTAAGTTTAAAAAAATTAATTCAATAATACCATTGAACTTCAAACTAAGGTTCATAAGTCCCTTATGTAGCTTACAGAGACTATTGAAATTAATTTTGGATTAATTTGAATTGTTCAAATTAAATGAAGGAATTAATTATATATGATATAATTAATTAAAATTAACTATATGTGATATAAATTAATATAATGTATTCGATACATTATAACATATAGGTTACTTGGTAGAGGAATTAATATTTGAATTATAATTCAAAACTAATATAATGAATGAAGAATTTCATATAATTAATTTAATACTAAATATAATTTATGTTAAAATAGCAATGCATTGTTGAGAGAAAATAAAACTATAGATTATATGTATTGATCGAATCCTTCTTTTCCCCTCGTATTTCTCAGGGGTTTCGTCCTGGTGAGAAGGGGGAAAGCACCGGAGAACAGGCACAAGACTCAATCTACCGATCAACAGGTTAATCCGCATCTTGAGGCTTCTATCCTTTTTTTCCCGATCCAATATTCTGTTCTCGAAAGTCTTCGTTTCCGTGTCGAAGCAAACTCTCCAAAATTTAAACAAGAAGGCAAATCGGGGCTCCTCTTTACTATATTACATAGCCCTCAAGTGGTAACCTGAAAGGCGAAACTCAGCAACTTTTTAGGAGTTGGTTTTTGGCCGGTTGATTGGCCACTGCCTATAGGCTCATCTTGCATACAATATAAAAAGATAGGTTATGTTGTTATATTTTGATATAACAACACACACACACATATATAACATTATTGATTAAATTAAATTAATTTTAAATTTTAATTTAATTAAAGGAGAGAGTTACAACAACTTCCCCTTAATTTTTCTCTAAATAGAACATGAAGAGAAGAGTCTAGTCTTGATTTGACTTCATCTGTTTCTTCTCTCGAGAGTTAGTGACAGATCTCTAGAAAAATTCTCCAAAACAGAGAAGAAAAATGAAAAAATTATCCTTCTTTCTCCTTTCAAATCTTTCTCGTCTCTTCTACTACAGAGCCCACAACCCCTAGATTCTCATTCCCAAAGAAATATATCGAGGTTGACCTTTTGGTAAGATCCAGAGCGAAGGTTCGTAATCTGAACGAGGGAAATATGTTGAAGAATTTTTTTGCTACAGTGTAGTCTTTTTCTCCCCTAATTCCTTCTGTTAATTAAAGCATGGCTTATAATTAATCTGTATAAGCATAATTTGTTGTTCTGTTCTGTAAAATTAGGTTTATGTGAAAAATGATGGGACTGATGCCTCTTCCTGCTTCAACCTTCACTAGTTCCTTTTAATTGGTAATCAGAGTAGGTTTTGTCCATTTTTTTTTCTTATTTTTCCAATAATTCCGGAATGTACAGTGATTTGGGGGGTTTATATTGTGTACAATTATTCATGTGTATAAACATGTTATTGTTGAGTGTTTATAATTGTTGATGTTTCGAGATTGGGCCCATTTAGTATTACTGCTTTATTTTACAAATTGGTTTGTGTAGAGCCCGTATTTTAGACATAATTTTTTTGCAATCAAGATGTAATTTACTGTTTTTGAGTCGCTCATTACCCTAGTTTCTAATGAGTTTTTGGCAAAAAAAGTGGCCCAAATCGGAGGAAAAAACAAAGGGAGATTCGCGGTTGTACTATTGACCTATAACTGCAGTATGCCTACACGCTGCATATCAGGAAGAACACTTTTTTCTTCCGTTAGCGTTGCAACACTCCAAGACAGAAAGAAAATTCGATTTCGTCCGTTCAGTTCGTTGGGTTTGAATTGGTTCACGTCCGTTCGGCTGGTTATTGAGTATTTGGGTCTAGTTCGGTGCTGGGTGGTAACGGTTTGTGCAGTTCAAGGCTCAGTTCCACTTGTTTTGAACTGATTGACTGTATTTGTAATAGTAAGATTGTTTTTCTAAATTAAATTAATATATAAGTGTTATATTAATTTATATTATTATTTTAGTGTCCATCTCGGTCCCATAATTATTTTTTTAATTATTAATTTGATGTATGTTGTTTTTATTTTTATTATATGTCATAATGGTATATCATATTCTAAAAACCTGTCATAGGTTATGCATAATTCATGCATGACACTACTTTAGGTAATTTATTAAATCGTTTAATTTTACTAAGTACGTCATAACATGCAATGAATGATTTTGAATTTGTTTCATTTATTGTAATAAAAGTTATAATTAAATGAAATTAAAAATTAAATCAAATGCAAACCTTAGTGTTAAAATAATTTTTTTTAAAATAGTTTTAGAATATGATTACAATAGACCTAAGATCACATTCTAATAGATTAGAAGTTAAGTTTAATTCTTTTTAATTAGTTGTGATAGGACTAAATTAATTTAAAATAAAAGATTAAAAATTGTAATAAACGTATCTATAAAGGACCTATTGTCTAAGGCTAGTTCTATGCTAGGGTATTTAAGTTGACGAAAAGGAACACGACCTGGGAACTTGACCTGAAAAGATGAATTAGATAGATTTGTTACATACATATTTAATTGGTTGATTAACATTTGTTAAAGGTGTTTAACGAACATTAAATCAATTGTTTAACTTTCGAAAAGTAAGTGTTACTTATTGGACAAACTTAAACAATCACTTAATGAAAATAATTAGCCATATTTTTTTCTAAATTAAATAACACTATTTTTTTTTTTAAATACTCAGTTGGAGAAAAAAGATGTATATTGGTACGTCAATTTTTCACTCACGTTTCTAATAAAGGACAGAAATGCACATTATTTTAAGTGCAAAAGTTATAAAACAATGATGGATTGCGACGATAAAAATATTTAAATTGGCGTCCAAAAGCCATTAAGTTTAACAACATTGCGATCCCATGCGTCCATTGCATTAAAACAACTAACTTATGTATTTTATGCAGGAAAATGCGTTGGCGCGAGGCAAAATGCGATCCAAAGAATTAACGTCCGACTGTATTAAGAGATTGCGATCGCAAGGCTATGCGATCGTTTGTGTGTTCGTGAAAATCTGCTAAAAAAGGTGGTCGTATAGAGCCGGCGCATCATGGTGAAAGCTTAATAAATCACAATGGGACAGAAAGCTGATGACGGTCGACTCCGATTTAAGTTGACAAGTTGTTAACGACACTGTAGCAAGTACACTCAACTTTTCGGTGACAATTATTCGGTGCATCATATCAGAGAATTAATGACATCCATCAGGTGTATATTTTGAGAGAAAAAAGCTCTTCACCCTGAAGCTTTATAAATTACAAATACCACCTTCATTGATTAGGTCACATCTAAGATTAGGTCACATTAATCTCAATAGGATTGAGAGATTTGTGAAAAGTGGATTTCTAAATGGTTTAAGAAGAAAAACTCTTTACCTTATATGTGAATCATTCTTTGAAGGCAAAATGATAAGACGACCTTTTTACTTGAAAGGTTATAGAGCGCAGAGACCCTTGAAGCTTATATATTCGAAATTGTTATTAGTAAAACAATTGTTATTTTATGAGCATTTACTCAATTTAATAAACTAAGATCCTAGGTTATTTTATGTAATTTAAACATGTATGTAGAGACATACAGGTAGATCATGTTTAAATGATAACCTAAACGGTCTATAGTAGATGGATAAGGTTGGGTATCTTATCCTTGTGACATTATGGATACAACCCGCTTTGTTGATGTTACAAATGTAGTAAAATACTACAAATGATCTTTTGATCATTCATGTGGAGAAGTGTGAGTGAGGGTATTCCATATAAAGAGCTTGTATAAGACCGAACTACAAAATGACGAGTTTCATTATATAATACTGTTAATAGTAGAAACTTACATTTCACCAGATGACTGTAGGTGACATGACTAAATTCTGACTGAGTTGAGAACTCATGGCTATGAAGGCGGTCTTTTGATTTGCATGGGTGAGAGTAGTCAGATCGCCAACTCAATATGCCTACCATTTTAGGGATTCGTCTGTTTGGGGAGCTGGAAACACTGCTACACAAGACGTAATTCATTCATTCCCTGGTATCGAGGTAAGTAGATAAATTGCTCCCTTAAGGGCTGATTTCGGGGCTTGAACAATGTGACCACACCCTCTTTTGGCCCGAGAGGGATTTGGTCATTGTTGGACTATAATTTATTGTTAATTAGAAGGATCATTGGTACTTAAGAAGTTAGATGTAACTACATGGGCAAAACTGTAATTTTGCCCTAGTAGTACTTATGAGCAATTTGTGAAGGGTCATCACACTATTGATTGGTTATATCCAATGGACATATAAATATATATGTAGTATGAAGAGTGCATCGTTTGGTCTTTAGTGGAATGGTCGGAAGTTAATGGATGTTGGGTAATTTAATTAAAGAGTTTAATTAATTATCCAAGTACTATTATGTTGGGTTTTATGTCTTAAAACTCGTGATTTGTAAACGATAAAACTTATTCTGAAAATTCAATAAGTTGTTATTGAATATATGAATTGCTTATTTTGTTTTAGAAATAAATCCAATAAACTAAAA
>NC_052353.1:57354357-57357905 GCF_009727055.1 Benincasa hispida | reverse complement strand
TGAAATTATTTAAATAATTATTTATTATTAATTTTATTAGAAAATTAATTAATGAATTAATTTTTTAAAATTAATAAAGTTTTCAATTTGAAAATCAAAATATGATTTTTGGAAATCAATTTGTAAAACAAAATTGAAAAGTTGGAAAATGGAAAAAGTGGAATTTCTTCACTTCCATTCCAACTTGCTCACTCATTTTTCACCATTTCCTGGAGTCAATCTTCCAACAATCTTCTTTGCAGGATAGTCTTGCAATAAATAGAGAAGCTTGAAGTGGAAATCAGGCATGCAACTGATGCACTTGATATGTTTTTGCTGAAAAACTTGAGGTTGAAGAAGGTCTTCTTGCATGGTGTAGTAGTGATGATCTTCTCCAAATTCCCTTAATCCAAGCTTATTTTGAGTCTCACAACTCAATCTAAGGCACCAAGAGGATAGTAGGAAAAGCCTTGAGGTGCTTCACAAGTAGATTTGGAGGAGATTTGCAGTTGGAATCGAGATTCAAATTGTTCTACCAAGGTATGTCATGAAACCCTCTTATTAGTTTATGATCATGCTTAATTTAAAGTCAAAGTTAATATATTAGAATGCTTATTGATCCGTTGTACTTCCGCTGCGCTTTCTCTGGTTCTATCATATTGGAGCTTCAAATTATAGGTCCATAAGGACCCCTCTGTAGTTCAACAGAGATTATTGAGAACTAATTTTGGATTAATTTGAATTGTTCAAATTAATTGAGGAAATTAATTATATGTGATATAATTAATATAATGAATTTGATACATTATAACATAAAGGTTACCTTGAAAGGAATTAAATATTTGAATATGATTCAAATGCTAATTATATGAATGAATTTCATATAATTAAATTTATTATAAATATGATTGATGTTACATACCATGTATTGTTGAGAGAAAATAAAACTATAAGTTATATTATATGATACAATATATGATAAGTTAATTATTACATATATATATAATTATATAATTATTAATTAAATTAAATTAATTTAATTTAAACTGAATTAAAGGGGGGAGTTAACACCATCCCTTTAATTCTCTCTTAACTAGAACGTGAGAGATGGTTCAGTTTTTGACTAATGATCTTCTTCTTCTCTCTAAGAGTCAGTGAGAGATATCTGGAAAAATTCTCCAAGAATAGAGAAGAAAAATTATTTTTTTTCCTCCTCTCAAATCTTTCCCTCTCTTCCAAAATTAGAGAGCCCAGAGCTTATGAATTCTCATTCCGAAGAGAATATATAGGCTAACCTTCTGATGGTGGCCATTTATATTTACTGGATTTTTTTTTCTTTTTTGGAAATCTAGATCCAGTACGAAGGGTTTGTGATCCGGATCGAGGGAATACGTGAAGAATTTTTTTGCTACAAGGGTAAGTCTTTTTCTCCCCTAATTCTTTCGTTAATTAAGCATGCTGTAAATTAAATTTGTACAATGCATAATTTTGTTCTGTTATGTAAAATTGAATTTATGTGAAAAATGAAAATTGGGATAGATCCTCTTCTGTTGCAAACCTTCATGGTCAGCTCCGAACATCTCGCTCGTGCTATTAGATCTAAGGTTCACTTCGTCGCCCACGTTGGATCTATAGATTTGGTCGTGGGTTTTTCAAATTCAATCGTCTATTTGCCCAATCTACTCGTGGGTTTTTTCTTTTTCAGATATGTTCCAATCTTCGAGCTCAGTGATACACAATCTACTAATTAATTTCATTTCTTTCTGAAAGAAAAAAGAATATAATATCATGAATTTTTTTCTCCATCAAGAATTCAATCAAGGAACCTGTTTCTAGATCTTTATCCTTTCTAGCAAGAGCAACTTTTAATTTTCATTTATTCTGGAACAATAACAAACACTTGGCCCTTTTATGGCCATATTTTACAAGATGTTGACCTATTTTAACTATTAAAACAGGTGGTTAACCTACGTGAGCATGCAACTTATCTTTGTTATGGATTTTAAATGTCTAACCCAATTTTATAACAACTTACAAAATTTTAGACAAAGCATCCATAACAATTATTAAATGCATTCGACATTTAATATAACATTTATATTAAAACATTTTGAAACTCTATACATGCATACTATATATTATAACACTTTATAACATACTTTCAATGCATGTAACATGCTTCCTATGGTGAGATTTTAAATCTACATAGCATGCTTTATGCACATACAAGATTTATTTAATTATAACATACATCACATGCATAAATAATTAAACACAAACTGATATGGTTTTAGTTTTGGCATTTTCAAGCAAACAAATGCCTAATTATTACAAAATTCAGGAAAAACCGGCTCCAAAACGCTTTTGGATTGCTCGAACCGCCTTGATCCGGACCCAAACCTCTCGAACAGAACTTCCAATGCTTAAAATTAGGCTGAATCGGGCAAAAATCTCGAGTATCATCGAGCATCGAGTATGCCATCAAGCATTGAGTATACTCTCAAGCATCGAGTAGGCCATCAAACATCGAGTATCCATCGAGTATGATGTCGAGTACCATCGAGTATGGCATCGTGCATCGAGTATTTCACAAAATACCATCGATTATGGCATCGTGCATCGAGTATTTCACAAAATACCATCGAGTATGACATCGAGTACCATCGAGTATGGCATCGTGCATCGAGTATTTTACAAAATACCATCGAGTATGGGCATCGAGTACCATCGAGTATTTCACAAAATACCGTTGAGTATGAGCATCAAATACCTTCGAGTATGGGATTGTGCATTGAGTATTTCACAAAATACCATCAACTATGAGCATTGAATACCATCGAGTATGGCATCTGCATCGAGTATTTCACAAAATACCATCGAGTACCATCGAGTATAAATATTGAGTACCATCGAGTATAAACATCGAGTATCATCGAGTATTGCATCGTGCATCAAGTATTTCACAAAATACCATCGAGTTGCTCATCGAATAAGGCATCATGTATTGAGTATTTTACTAAATATCATCGAGTATTGAATAGTGGCTGAAAATCCAATTCCTGCTGCTCGACCTTCTTCACTTATTTCTTCAATTACATCCTAATTGCAACTCTAATGACTCCAATCAAATTACAGACACTTAAACACACATCAATACCCATCAAACAAGAGCCAATTACAAGAATTACAACATAATTGAAGAGAAAAAAAATAAATGTGAATTTTGTGTTCAATTCGAATCGACCTCTTCCCCATTACTTAGAAAAAGTGAGCCACCCCATAAGCGGGACCGCCACCCCATAGCATCGGAAATTCCCTCTACCCATTCAAGATTGTGGGTTGAATGAAGCTCTTCATAATTTTTGTGTGGGTTTTTTGAGTTGTTTGCTTGATCCAAAGGTAATTTTTTTTCGTTTTATATTTATTTTCAATTTAGTAATTTAAAGTTATTTCATTCATTCTGTTCTTATTCCAATGATTAAACTTCTTGGGATTTTGAAATGTTGAAATAAAATTAGTTCAAGAATATGTGCTTGTTTGATAGTCTTGTTTGATGTGGTTCAAGTATA
>NC_052353.1:57343711-57353930 GCF_009727055.1 Benincasa hispida | reverse complement strand
TGGTCCTTATATTATATTTTCTGTTTGGTGGTTAATGTGATATAATTAGAAAATTGTTCTTGGGTTATATTTTCGGTCTTGGAATATTTTAGTTGTTTTCTATTATTTTGTATTTGGTTTCAATGTTTGATAATAAAAAAATTTAAGGTCATTTATTTATTAATTATGTTAAGTTAAGAGTTTAAATGTTACAATAAATTTTTACTTGTTATTTGTTTATCTATAAATTCTTTAAATATATATATTTAGTTTTGTCATTTATATTGATTATCTGCTTTCCAATGATGTGTAGTAGTTAACTGATTTAAAAATAAAATAAAATTCTTGGACTTGAAAGCTTTTGAGGTAGTTATCTAGATATATGTGTGTATATGCTTCATGCATTCTAGACTTAGGTGGGAGTGGTCAATAAAATGATAAAATTTAGGTGGGGTTCCAAAGTTCCATCCTATTTGGTTTTAGTCAAATTTGAGTGTGATCACGTTCTATTCTTTTGGCTAGAGTTTCTTTACTTAGAAATGTTATGACTCTCCAATTTGTGCTTGTATATTGCAATTTGTGGTCATATAAGTTTTAGTCAATTTGTGCTCAAATTACTACGTAGTTGGTTTGAATATTATAGTGTTTTGGAAACTCTGGTAGTTCTATTGAGAGAAGATTTGTTGTTTGAATGTTGTGTTGAAGTGCATTTCTTTGAACATGTGTCGAAGTAAAAAAAAAAAAAAATTGGTTTTGTTGTATAATGATGTCATGTTGCCAAATTTTTTTTAAAGTATAAGAGTTAGTAAACTTATTTACAAGTTAAAATATGGTAATGTTCCCTAGGTGTTAAAATATAGTTAAGATATCATTGCAATTGACCCAGTTAGAGGGTGAGTTTCATAGAAGGTTTTAATTTTAAGATATTTCACAAAGTGTTATCTTCATTTTCTTGTTGCATGTATTTTTAGGATCTTTGGGTTTGGAAACGCATGAGAAATGAATCAACTATGAAGCATAAGTATGATGCATTTTCCAATTCTTTATTACGTTCATTCCTTTCTGGTAAATGTATTGAACTTAATTTTGTTAGTGACTGTTATGATTGTTTGATCAAATTGATACAACAATATGTGAATGAGTTTTATTTCCTTTGTTATCTAGTTTTATTTCCTTCTTCCAATAAGTTGGTTAATTTTTGTGTTTGTTGAAATCATAATATATAAAAGGAATTAAGATTTTATTTTGTATATGTACAAGAGAAATATTATTATTAAGAAAAATATATTATTGATTTGTACGTGCTTAAGCAGAAAATATATATGCATTTTTTGTTAATGTCGATTTTTAACTCTTTGATCAACATTAAAAATGGATTGGACATTTAAAAAAATGAGGCATTAAAAAACATTGGACAATTATTGAAAAATTGGTAAAAAATCGACATAGAAGATGGTGTATAATGTCAGTTTCCAACTAACATTGAAGATGGTGTACAAAGTCGGTTTTCAACCGACATTAAAGAATATTGGTATTGAAATTTTGATAAGCTATAATGTCGGTTTAAAACCGGCATTAAAGACAACCGACATTAAAAATCTTTTTATAACACAATCTTCGATGTTGGTTGCCCTATAATATCAATTTTAAATTGATATTAAAGTCTTGTAGTAGTGAATCTTACCCTTGAAATAATAGTAAAAAAAATGTTTCAACTTTTACAAAGTTTCATATGAGATTTATTAAAAAAAAATTTTTCAAAAAAAAATATTCTCATATGTGTTTACAATAAAGTACAAAACATATGTCCTGATAATACTTAAAAAAAAAAAAAAGAGAGCATCGGAGTTAATTTTTTTTGTAAAAATTTGATGAGTTTTGACATGGTTATTCAATGATTTATTTTGGAAATAATCAAACTTAAATTTATAAAAAAAACATATATTATTGAATTTAGTAAGTTCACGGTATTTTTTATTTTTTACTTTTATTAAAATTAGTGAATCAGTTAGCCAAAATGAAAAAGAAGGTAATAATTAGGGAAAAAAATACGTTTTCTTTAACCTAATTTTCTAGTATTTATTTGATATTATGTTTTAAAATGTTGCATTTTTAATTCAAATTTTTTAATTTAATTTTAATTTAATCCTTATTTAGATTTCAAAATGTTACAGTTTTATCTTTGAGATTTGTTTTTAATTTTAATTTGGCCCCTAGATTTCAAGATTTACACATTTAATTTTCAAAATTTTCAACTAAAATATATACTTAATTCTAGACTTTAGTGTTAATGTCCGTTACTTAATTTAAAAGAATTAAAAATGATAATCAATTAAGTTTCACTATTTTTCTATCACTGTTAAAATTAATTTAAAGATTTCATTTCATATTTACTTTAAAATAATTAATAAATATTAAACCAAAAGGCAGAAAGTGAGTATTTAGTGAAAATTTGAGATTAAAAGTGTAAAATTTTGAAAATCTAAGGACTAAATTGAAAACAAAACTCTAACCTCAACGATAAAAAATGTAACATTTTGAATCATAGGAGACTAAATTGAAATTAAATTCAGAAGTAAAGAATTAAAAATGTAACATTTTGAAACCGATGGATCAAATAGAAATTAGACTCAAAACTTAAGGACCAAAAATATAATTTTCCTTAAAAATGACAACATCTAGTTAAGTCTAATTGAAAAACTTAAAGCCTATTTTGGATCCCAAATATTGTTTCGTAGTATGGATATTAAATGTCTGAGACTATTAATGTTTATGTTTGGATATGCATGACAATTAATATTTAGAAGTTGAATATATGTATTTAATTTACCAACTTTGAAACCAAATCTAAATGATTATTTAATTAAATTTAAGAGAACAAGTAATGTTGTCATGAATCAAAGTTTAACATTATTTAATATATTGTTGTATTAATTAATTATTTAACCCCTTAAAATATCACTACATGATTTTTTTAAAAAAATTAAAAATTAATTAAATTATTTAATTTAATTAATTGAATAAAGAGAAATTTTCATAAATGCCAACTATTTACCAAAATGACAAAAAAAAAAAAAAAACCCACTGATAGGCACTGATAAACTTCTATCAACCTCTATCAATTATAGACTTATATCAATTTCTATCATTGATAATATCAATGATAGACTTTATCAATTTCTATTATTGATAGACACAAGATTTCTGTTATTGTTCTTTCAGCGATAAGCTTGTATAAGTTTCTCTCTATTGAAAATGTTGAAAATTTTTTATCAGCATCTATTTGTAATAGATATTGATAACAATCTATCACAATATAATTAAATTTGCTATTTGTGTAAATATTTCACTTGTTTTTCTATTTTAGAAAAATCCCCCTTAAATAAATATACAATATTAATAATTAATAATGAATTTTTATTATTAAAACAGTTACGCTAACATAAAAAAATCAATAAATGGTATATGTATAGTTGAAATTTTTAAGTCTAAATATATAACTTATTTTAGTAATTAATTAAAATTAGTAATAATGATTAATTGATATTAATTTATAAGGTTCATTTGGTAATCATTTTGTCTTCTGATTTTGTTTCTAAAAAAATTAAGTCTATGGACACTATTTTTACTTTCAAATATTCTCATTGTTTATCTACTTTTCACCAATAGTTTAAAAAAACAAGCCAAATTTTGAAAACTAAAAAAAAGTAGTCTTGTTTTTTTGAAATTTGGCTTAGAATTCAACAATTGTAACTTTAAAATTGCAAATCATTGTAAGAAATATAGATGAAATAAACTTAATTTTTTAAAATAAAAACAAAAACCAAATGGTTACTAAACATGTCTAAGTAAGCATGCTATATTTTGATAGTTCATCCTCGTAGGTTAAATAATCCGGTACAAAGGGTGTTAGAAATTTCATGTCAAATGGATTTTAAAATTCTCTAGATAATAATAACCTAGATTTTAAAAATTGAAAAAATCCTCTAAAATAAGGATATTAAGAAACGTTTTAGTTTCTTATTTCTCGTTTCTTGTTTTATGTTTCTTATTTTTCTAAAAATCTAGAAATGGGAACATATTTGATAATCATTTCTATTTCTTATTTATTGAATATAAGAATAAAAATAAAATTTTGTTTGATAACTATTTCTTATTTTTATATTTTTTTTCTCTTACATTTTTTCCTTTATTTTTTTAAGATATAGTTGATCGTGTAAAATTAAAATAAACAAATTTAGCACCTATCAAACCAATAGACCAAAGGTTATTATTGATTACTTAGAAAAATGATAATATCTAAAATAGAAACGGAACAAAGAGTTTCTCAAACTTTAGCCCCTTTTTAGTAATGTTTCTTGAAAGTTAAAAAAAAGAAAGGAGTAATTTAACAAATCAGTTTCTTGAGAAATGAGAATATATTATATATATATATATATTATATATATATATCAAATAAACCTTAATATTGGTCTAATATTCCATGACAAAATCTGTGAATAAATATCCTTACAAAGAAAAATTCTAAAATCGAACAAGTTTATGATGAAATTAAACTTTCTACAAAATAGTAATAGGTGTTTGATGGTGGGTTTGAGTTGGGTTGGGTGGTGTTTGATGGTGGTGAAACTTTAAAATCGGTGGGTTTGAAACCCACCATTTTACCCCTCGTTTACTTCACTCGTTTCACAGCCCCATTTTGTAGGTGTATTCTTCAGCCCCCTCTTCTGTCACGCGTAATTAATCACCACTTTCTCTCTCTCTCTTCTCATTTTCTCTTTATTCTGTTGTTTGGTTTCTCTTCTTCGTTTGATCTCTTCATTCTCCCTTCGGCTGGAATGGGTTGTATGTCTCTTCGTTTCTCCGACTGGAATGGGTTGTATTTCTCTTCATTATCTCATTCCTCTGCTTTGGTTCCTCTGTGTGTATTTCTTTTTTGTTTTCTCTATACGTCTCTTCATTTCTTTTGATTTCGATTGGATTTTTTGGCTTCTCTATATAATCTATTCTCCGATTTCGAACGATTTGTTGTAGATCTAACGATATTTTGAGTTTTTTTTTATTTCAAGTTCAGATCTACTTTTTTTTTGTGATTATCTTGTTCTAGTAATTAAAATCTGTCTTGATTTCCTCATGAATATTTGAAAATTAATCAACAATAGCAAAACATAAAACTAAAAAAAATTAAAAAAAATGAAAATAAAAAACAAACAGAAAAAATAGAACTAATTCTCGTTCACAAAAAACTGCATCAGATCTCCCGACTCAACCTAGAACTCAAACACAGACTTCCAAACTTAACTCAACTCAACTCTGCTCAACAAACATAAATAATAATACCAACTTAACCAATTTTGCAAACAACATAGACAATTTAACTCTCCATATAATTTAACACTCCATATAATAATTACCAAACTTAACTAAACTCAACTCTTTACTAGGGTTGGCAATGGGGCCGGGATGGGGTGGGGGCATCCCCCATCCCTGGCCCCTTTGGGGAAATTGTCCCCCATCTCCGCCCTCGCCATTTGAAGGCGGGGGCAAGGGCGGGGATTTCCCCGTCGGAGAAAATGGCGTCCCATTCCCCATTTCCCCATGGGGATTCCTTAGTAATTCTTTTTTTAATTAAAATTTTATTTAAAATTTGATTAAAATTTAAGCTTGACTTTTGGGTTTAGATTTAGAATTTAGATATTTATATATTAGGTTCCACAACAAGTCTCTACATTATATAACATACATATAAATAAGTTATTTTATATATTAAAATTATATATTTATAAAAATTAAAAATATAAATATATCAAAATCGGGGTCGGGTCGGGATTAATCGTGGTTGGGGTGGGGATACTGTCCCCGTCCTTGGACGGGCTCCGAAAAATTTCTCTGATTTGACTCTATCTCCAGTCAAATCGGGGATTGTCCGTAGACTTCACGGAGTATTTTACCAATCCTACCCTCTATTTTTATCACACACTAAATGCCCCTTAATAATTAATTTGGTCTCGTGGAGAAAATGAGGATTGAGCTTAATAAAATGTTCAAATCATTTCCGAATCCTACGAATTAATGGTCAAGTGTTGGGGTTTTCTGTTTTCATTTAAAAAAAAAATAAAAATAAAAAGACATTTGGTTATTTTCTGATACAATTATTTTCTTTGAGTAAAGTACAATTTAGGCCCAATAATTTTACAATGCCATTATCCTTTTTAGTATAATTTAAATAATAAAAAGGAATTTATACCACCTCTGATCATTACTTCTCACAATAATAATATTTAATGATTATCATAAAATAAATAAATAATAAATTAATTTATGACGTGTCAAAATTACTATTAGATTTTTTACTAGAGTACAATTTAGGCTCCAGAATTTTACAAGGCCATTATTATTTTTAGGGTGAATCCAAAGAACATAATGATGAAATGTGATATCATTGACCTGATGTCACTACAAATAATTCATTTGTTGTTTGATCGGATGATGGGGATTCAAATCTTAGCTCAATAATGTTTCATCGACGGTTGACGTCCATCGCCATTCACCAAGCACAATTAAAAATCAAGAATTTCAGAATTGATTAATAAAGTTCACATTATTCAGATACATTAATTCCAATTCATAAATAAAATAAAACCATTCCCATGTTCTTATTTTGGAAAAATACAGGAGTCTGACATCAGATTTGTTTTTTTTTTTTTTTTTCTCTTAATTTAATAAGCATAGCTTTACGACTCTAATTAAAAAGTATTATAAGAAAATTAAACCAGAGAAGAAATGCATGTATCTTTTAGTGAAAAGGTTGTTTCATCAATATTCTTCTATTATCTCATTCGAAAAGTCATTCTTTTTTCAAACAAAAGAGATGTGAAAATATTAATTTTAGAAGTTTGATGAAAATGTTAATTATATCTAATTTGTTTGACTACATGAAATTGCAAAATCTTACATAAAAATGACAGTAGCTCAGAACACCAATAAATTTGATTTCAATTAATTTCAAACTTTTTATAAATATGGATAAAATAGATGACGATAAATCAAATTCAAAGTAACAAAATTATTCACAGTATATATCTTTAACCAAAAGATTATAGCCGTTCATCTAATTTCGGTTAGAATAAGTGATAGTGACCTTTCGTGTAGAGTTGTATTGTTTCATGTATAAATATGTCATTTTGGAAGAGACACGACTATTCGAATGGTCACGAGTAGTTTATAATTATGTCTCTTCTTGAAATTGCTTTTAAAAGAACTTTTTCATAAGTATTTTTTCTTATAAATTTTTTCTTCATTTTTTATAAATTTGTGCAAGTTCGGTTTATTTCCATAAATAGTTCGTTTAATTTTATGGACAGGATGCTACTTCCATAAGAAAGATAATTTGTTCTATCTTGAGAGACAATTACTCATGAATTTTGGGTTCAGATTCTTTTCGATATATCAAGTTCTGTATTTTTTTAAGTTTTTTTAATGACATTATTCCAATCTTGAGGCAATTTTACTTTGCACGTATTCCATTGGTTGCCTCTTGTTTTATATTGATTCTTGTTGGTTTAAAGAAACACATAGCAAAAGAAAATCGGATCATTAAGCATTCTAATTCCTCAATTTTGACATCAAATTATGTTCATAGGGTATCAAGAGGGTTTCAACATATACCTTTAAAGATCCTCTTCAAACATGAAATTCAGTTGCAATCTCCTCTAAGTCTAATTGTAAACCACCATTAGAGCTTCCCTACTATCCTATTGGAGCATTAGATTGAGTTGTGAGACTCAAAACAAGTTTAAATTTAGAGAAATTGGAGGAGAGGTACACTGATTTAACTCTTTGAAGAACTCTTTCTTCAAACTTGAATTCTTAGCAAAAATTCAGTGTCTTTCATGGTTTTTTCCACTCAATCTTCTCATTTTTATCCAGCCATATCATGTCGTCCAAATTGCATCAAATTTGGCCAATCCAACTTCAATTTTGGTAGTGGAAATGATGAATAAGGTGTGTGTTTTTAGTGGGAAAATTCCACATTTGTGATTTCTCAAAAATTGGATTAAATTTCAATTATAATAAAATTAAAATTGAATTTAAATCAATTTTAATCTTAAAAAGACAAATCAATTTAATTTGATTTTTCTCAAAATTCAATTTTTAATTTAATGAATTTTAAATTAAACAAAAATTGATTTTAATTAATTTTATTAATTTAATATCAAATATTAAATTAATTTATGACTAATTTCATCACCAGGAATCTGCATTCATGAAATTAATATTTAAATCATATTTAAATATTAATCGATTCTCTAATTTCGTTTAATTTCAAAATTAAACGTGTAATTATATCACATATAATAATTTCCTTAATTTGAATTTGAGCGTTTCAAATTAACTTATCATACTATTCTAAGGCTAATTCCGTTTGTGAGCTAGTAGGAGGACCTAATAGACCTACAGATCATGAGCTCCAACGATGCAAGATTAATTGACTAAACTTTTTATACCAAATTAACCTCCATTTGTTAATTAATACCAAATTAACCTCCATTTGTTAATTAATACCAAATTAACCTCCATTCGTTAATTACTGGGTCACTCCACTAAATCCACTAAATCCTAGTAGTTGCACTCTCCTCACTGTAGATATATTGTGTCTAATGTCCCCAGCTATCTACCCAGTCCCTGAAATGGAAGGCTTATTGAGCCGGTGCTGTTGAACCAACCCTCATCTATGCAAATCTAAGAATAATCCCGAATAAACAGAAGTTCATAATTAGCTCAGGATTATGGTCAAGTTACCTAGGTCATCGCTATGAAATAGTCAGTCTCAAACAGTAAACAGTGTTATAAAGTAAGAGTGACTTATTTCTTGGTCGGATCTTTTGCAAACTTATTGCACATGACGCCTCACTCCTCATGTCAGCACATGAACAAATCAGGATCACTTTGTTTGTAGTATTTTACAACACTTTGTAACAACTACAGAGTGGGTTGCATAGGATTGTGTTACCAGAACAAGACACCCAACCTTATTCGTATACTATAGATCATTTTGCATATTTACTTGAGCCTGATCTCTCCACATAAAGTTCAAGTACTCATGGAATAGTCATGGATCTTCTAGTTTTTGATAGATATAATAACAACTTTATTGAATCAAACTTCAATAATAACTTTATTTCAGAATAAGTTTATTGTTTACAAAAACACAAACATAAAACCCAACAATTCTGCCTCTCACACCAAACTCTAAAGTTATTTCATTTTGATTCTGCTTTAGAATATGTATATATATTTTGTTTCCGGTATGCAAATTAGTTGTTTGTTCAATATATACTTTCTAAGATCAGTGAAAAGGAAATCTTGAAACCATATATTCTGTATACAATCTTTAATTGGTGGCGGCTTAGATTTCAATTCTATTTAAGATTTTAACATATGGTTGTTAATTTTTGCGTTATTGAAGGAACAGTGGTTATTTTGTTATGTTTTTATGTAAAATTTTAGTGAGTTATATTTCTTGAAAAACAAAATAGATAATCTAGAAGTTAAATTTGTATATAGGATCATACCCGTCTTGAGTTTCAAGTGTGTTTTTGTATATTTGGTTTTTAATGGGTTGTAGTCCATAAACCTGATGTGAGTTCAGTGTCATCTTGGGATCTTTCCTTGACAATGATCTATAGGGGTTGTTTGGAGACCCAACATGAAACAGTATAACATGGATTGGTATATCATTTCAGTGTCTGGGGGTCCATTATCCTATCTCATCGATTTGAATTATTTGTGAATCCATTTTTCTTCCGTGTTTCGTATCTCACTGTTTCATTTTCCTCCATGTACTTCATATGTCGTTTCATTTTCTCCACTTTCACGGTTATCGGTGCTCGCTTTCCGTTCCTCTAACATTTTACTCGTTATTACTGTTTCGTTCATGTCGATCCTGCGTTGATTATCGATCGTTTCTTACTTTGATCTACCGATCTATTTGTTCATACTCGTTTGTTAAAGAATTAAAATCGATAATGCTCGATCGTTTCATAACTCGATCATGCTGAACCATATACCTCGATCATACCGACGGTCATGTTTCATACTCGATCCATCGTTATACTGATCACTGCATAATCCGTTACTCATCTGCTACTACTGTATCATCATGCGACAAACTCGATCTACTTGATAATTCAATCTTCTTGAATACTCGATATAGCGAATGAACTTCGATGTTTTTTAT
>NC_052353.1:57328130-57343686 GCF_009727055.1 Benincasa hispida | reverse complement strand
TACTATCGAAAGAACTTGAAAGCGAAATTGATAAAGATAAGACGTGATTCGTCTGAAGTTTCTCTATATTAAAAGTGAAACGTCAAAATCGTAAAGAGATTATATCAAGAGATACTTGAAAGTATAGGCGTGATATACATATACAAAATTTGAATACGCAAAGGTCAGTCAGGTGCACCCGAGAAATCTCAACTTAGTATGAACACCCCATAGGCGGCCCTCATCATATTCCAACAAAACTGACGGAACTTTTACTAAAACTAGGCAATAAGGTTTAACAACAATGAAAAGAGAACAATCAAATGCTTTCACCAAATGCTTGATACCTGCATATATCCAAGAAGTTGATAACAAAGATAAACAATAACAACAAAGTGACTCAAAAAAAAAAACTACTGATGCTGTCACATCAAACAACCAATTAGAAGATTCCAGCCAGCTAGCTTTCCATCTGGAAATGAATGTCTGCCAATTAAAACTTAATGTCTTGTAAGGAGTAAAAACTTCAAAAACAAGAGAGGTAGCACCAAAGAGAATGGCATTTGAAGCTTTCCGTCCAAATCGAGGCAAACCAAGGGTTAATAACCCACCGTAATGAACACTCTTTCGTTTCTTTTCAAACCAAATTTCAGCCAACACTGCTTTTTGTTCCATTTAAGTCCAAAAGTAATTTTTTGGGAGTTTTTCTTGGAGAGGTTTTGACCCAGAAAGAATGTTGTACATTGCTTTTGAAGGGATTATTGTCGAAGACCCAAGAAGTGGTTGAAGCAGTGAGAAGTGCTCTTCTAACAATTAATGGGCGGAAAAATACCCAATCGAAGAATTGAGGTGTTGACAGATCTTTTCCTCAAAACTTCATTTGCATAGTTACACACCAATTAGGGAGATATAAAAAGAAGCAAGCTTCCGTTGAGCACAAGGAGCAGTTTAAGGGCCTCCAAAAACCATTATCCAAATTGTATATTAACTTGCCTAAGGCTGTGGACTTCCAAAGAACTCTTTTGAAGGCTAGCTGAGAGTAGGGACGAGGCCAAAGAAAGTGGTCTATTTACCAAAATGATTTAAATGAGAAGGGAGACCATTAGTTTCAAGGGACCCAAATGTCCGAAGTATCTTCCACTACTAGTTTACTTCTCTAATCTTTTGACCACCAAAACTAATTAAGATTTGAAACTTCTAGGATCTCTTCCTTTAAGGCTCTTCTAAAGTTGAATTGGACCATTGATAGAAGTGTGAGAGTACCCAAATAGTTGAGATCCGAACCATTAGGGTGGCTGGTATTTAACCAAACATAGGTTAAGGTGAATCTGTCTTTTAAAAGTGAGAAAAAAATCCAGCCAAAAAAGGGTCTTGCCAAAATGCAATATCTGTTTCCATTTCCCAATTTAAAGGAAAAAGGGATGCCAAATCTTCAACTTTCCCGACCATGGAATCTTAAATCTTACTTGATCCAAGGACTGTGAGACTACAATGAACCTTGCCGGGATGTCTTGTGGCCAATCCAAAGGTGGCTGCTGCCTATGAAAATAGTTTGTGAAGACTTGATTCCACAGGCGAGTGTTCTTTTCATAAACCATAGCCCCATTTGGCTAAAAAGGGCCAAGTTTTTAACGCGCCAGCCCCATTTGAACGATTCCTTAAAAAAGATGGTTTTTAGTGATTGGTCATTTGAATACGGTTTCTAAATGCGCTGTGGAAGGAAATGTCTTTTTGGGGTTTGATGGTCGATGGAGAAGTTCATCTGTTTGGTTGGGCAATATTGAATTTTTTGTCTTCAAATTTATCTTCTTTGATCATGAAACTTTTTTTTTCAAAATGTTGAGGTTGGTTTGGTCATTACTCGATTGGAACAAGTTTATTTCTTTCCTTAAGTATTGCTTCATAAATTTATTCTTTTTTAAAACTCGATGACGAGTTTTCTTTTTGGAGGGGTAGAATAATGTAAAAAGGAAATTTAGGGGTTAATTGGTAGATTAGGGTAATTATTCTAGGTTAATTTCCCTTTTACGCCCACAATTCTATTGTTAATAATTTCTGTAAATAGGAACTTTTCCCTCTTTTATCAATAACATTATTCATTCTAATTAAAAGCACTCAATTAATCTGATTCTTGGAAGTGAAAAATTCTCCTTTAAATATCTCTCTTAGGCTAACATCAAAAAGAAGCTTCAACCAACCATCTAATTTCAAAAGAAAACTCGAAGACCATAGCTCTACTTTAAAATGCATGGCAAGGACTCTCCATTCTTTTCCAAGAACTTAGAGATGCTTCCTACACAAGGCGCTGGAGAAGAACTAAGAGTGAACCATACCGCAAGCGTGCTATTCTTAACTGATTCAAGTTGTGAATTGCTAAGGATTAGACCATACCTCCAAAAAGAAGGATCAAGTTTGCAGGCATGAAATCAACCAACCCACATTTTGCGACAAGGGCCAAAATTTCCATGGTTACAAAGCACGGATGTCAAGGCCTTCATGAATATTAGATTTTTAGAAGGAAAATTACCAACCAAACGGAATTTACACTTGCTTCCCGTTGATCCTTCCCAAAACAAATTGCACATAGTCAATCTAGTTTCAAACTGACCAAAAAAGAAGGCATAAGAAAGATAGACATATAAAAAGATTAGGAAGATTAGCCAAAAATCAAATTTACATAAGGCTAAACATTCCTCCCCTTGAAAGGGTCATTAATGTTCAATCATCACAATGAAGTTCGCAGGGGAATTTCACACTGTAGCAGAAACCATTTGGAATGTTCAGAATTAGGGTGAGACACATTTTGCTTTTAGAACATGTCATTGATTCCTAGAGAACAATTTTTCTGAGAAGATATTGTCAAAAAAAGGCGGTGGGGAATCGTGGTGTGTTGGTATGGTGGGTAGCAACCAAAGTCAAGAATTGTTACCTAATATCGAGGATTAGTTGAACTTCGCATGGCTTAGTAGAGTGTGGCCATCTATGGAAGAAGGAACAAGTACGAACAAATTCCCCTTATTGGCCTCTGAAGAATTAACAGTTGTGCCTACCCTTTGATAAAGTAAATGTTGTCAGAAAGATGAGTGCGCAGAGGCAACAAACATCTCGTTCACACCTAGGGAGTTGATTAGTTGGAGGCCTTTAAAAATAAAGGCAGGATGGCCTATAAACTTCATAATGAATTAAAAACTGACGGATTAACTTTCGTTTGTAGGTGGGCACACAGAGAAACACTTACTTTATTGGCTGCTACACGATCAAGTGTAATTAAAAAGATGGCTCCCATGCAAAGGACATTGACATCTGTCGATAATAAAGGCTGAGAAAACACTTTCTGCAAGTCTATCATTAGAAGAATACTTTGAAACTCGTGGGGATTCTTTCTGTCCACCAGTGGGAGCCAAACTGAACATCTCAAAAAAGACCACCCATATTGATTGTTGAACTTAGGACTCTTTAAAAGCACCAAACAAATCCCTAATCTTTCATAGAAAATGGTTTACTGAAACTGGCAAGAGCATAATAAGGCCGTCCCCCAAGACTACGTATGGTATAATGCAATCAGAGCTGTGTGTAATAAATATGTATTTTTATTTTGGTAATTATGATTAGTTGTCCTTTAATGTACCATTTTATATCTCCTAGATTAGGGTTTCTTATTGCATATATAGATAGTATATATATATGTATGTATGTATGTATGTATGTATTTTATGTATGTATATCTTCAGCCTGATGTATATGAATAAGATCATTATTCTTGCTTCTAAAAACTTATTGAGAATAAAAGCTTTGCCTGCAGAATTTTGAGAGTGCTAGCACGGTTCAACATAGTTGGAAGATGTTCAAGGGTAGTACTCACTGATCCATATAATTTCTAATGATCTTTGTATTTCTATCGTGTCTTTTTGTACTTTTGAGCAACTTAGTTCTCAATTTCATTAATTCAATGTAGAGGCTTGTTTCCCTTTTCAGAAAAAAAAAAAAAAATAAAAAAAAAAAAAAACCGTTCGAACAGTGGCAGCTTATGAATGAAACTTAAACATAAGGTAAGTGCGCTTGGTCAGTAAGGGATGTGTTTGAAGAGACTAAACAAAAGTGGAGTTAAAGGAGAATGAGGGAAGAGAAAAGTGAAGCGAGCATTGTCCTTTTGCAGTTCAACCCCACCTCGTGAAGACTTTTTAAGTTCGAAGACAAAAAATAAAAAAACTAATGAAATCACAAAAGGACAAAAAAGAAATCAACAAAAGAACCTGAAGGTGGAAATCCCCAATAACAAGCCCTAAAAAGCATAGGGAAAATCTTCATGCATTAGATATAAGATACATCTCAAACGAAAACACCTTAACTTGACTTATCTCTCAATTTCGGATTATGGAAGAATATCACACAAATTCAATATTTGTTCGCAAACTGGAACGATCATTCAAAGTGCCAAGACCGTGAGACAGGGAAAGAATATGCATATCATTATCCCAAGAAGTTTATGATCGAATCATTTTCAATAAAACGAATTGTGGAAAGAACTTAATAGGACAATGCACCAAACCAGGCTACTTAAGTCAGCTTTAACAGAATATTGTGGTTAGTACTACTATCGAGCTTTCACTGATCTTTAACCTATAAGATGAAATAATATTCTTCATGAAATCATTTATTCAAGGTCAACAACTGTAAGCATTTATGAATAAAATATGGGTTAGAAAAAAAAATAATAATTTAAGGAACTTTTTTCTACTTTTTTTTTATAAGGGAAAAACCATTCATTTGAAAAAAAAAGTGAAAGGAATACAAGGTTTAAAAGGGAAAAAACAAGCGCCACAAAGAATGAGGATATTAAAAAGAAAAAGCACCATCAGTTCAGGTAAGACAAGACTTTTTTGGATAATTACGAAAAGCCTTTCGTCACCAAAGCTCAAAGAGAAACAATGGACCCCCATCTAATAAGGGGACACAAACATTTTAAGATCACTTCACCCTCTAAATACTCTATTGTTCCTCTCACCCCACAAATCTCACAATAAAGCACCACACTCCAAGATTTTTGGTTGGCTGGTTCTTCAAAAAGCTTCTTTCATCAGTTTCAGTACGTGCATCGCCAATGAGTTTTCATTTTGTACTTTTGTTGGGTCTTTTGTTGGTTGGCTGGTCATTTGGTTTTTTTAGTAGTTTTTGTAGTAGCCTTTTCTTTTTTCAGAATTTGGAGGCATGTTGGTCATAGTTGTTTTGTTAAGGTTCTATACTCTAGTGTGTTGCTGTTTCTTGTTCGGTATCTTCTTTCTTCCTTCTCCTTTTGGGAATTTTGTATCTTTTAAACTTTTATTTCCTATTCATTACATCAATTGAGAAGGTTTCTTATTTTAAAAAAATAGAAGAACTCGGAATTATGGAAATCCCTTCTTCAAACAGCTATGGGGACCAAAATGGGGTGACAAGGAATGAGCAACGATTGTTTTCGATCGTTGGCTCAATAGATATTGGATGTCCGATATCAGGACAAGGAAAGGGAGGGCTAACAAAAACCCTTTTTCTTTGGAGAAGATACAGCAAGCAATTTTTTCGAGTGGATAGATCTAACATCCCCATGCCCTGATGGTTCTCTATTGCTTTCTATCAAAGATAACTAGAACTTTGCTAAAGAGGATCTTGTCAAAGTTTTTCCAGGAATTTTTGAAACGGTATTTTGAATAATTTGATGCCTAAGACGTGCTGTTTGCTTATCCCCAAGAAGGAAGAATGTGACTAGGGTGAAAGATTTTAAACCGGTAAAGAGGGTACTCCCTCAACATTTCTGACATTGCAAGAGCTTTTATTGCTGGACAGAATTATGGATCAAACCCTTTATTGCTACCACCCTGAAGCTATTTGAAGGATACATATGAAGGGAAAGAAAGAATAAGCGATTTTTAAAATTTGACCTTTGAAAAGCTATATGACCCATGTCAATTGGAACTTTCTGTTGAGAAGGTGTCATGGATAAGAAGGGTTTGGTTTCTTAGGATCTATAAATGTCTCAGAAATGGGCTAAAGAACATCTTGGTTGATGATATGCCTTTTCTCAATTCCACAGGTCATGATGTTACTGATGCATTCATCACCCTTATCATCCTGGCACCGCGGGCTTGGGCGTATTTCGACCAGTTCGTCCACTGGATTTCGTCTGAAGGATTTCAAAGTCTTGAGGTTTCTAAGACTACAGACGACCTTGCTTCTGAATTTCAAACAAGATTGTTTGAGAAAAAGGGGCATGTTTACTAACGTATTCTTTGATTTTCTGTTGTTGCTGTTGATGATGTTTTCTTTGTGGTTTTAGGGGTGTGAAATCTGAGTGTGTTTGGTTCATTTTGGGTGGGCTGTGATTTTGGCGTACCTTTGGTATCCAAAGTGCATTATGTTGAGGTCTATGACGACATTCAATGTAACGTTCGAAGCCGTGGATTTAACAAATTGGCTCAGACGCTGGGAATGCTAGAGGCAGGATGTATAACCTGGTGGAAATGGACTCATAATGCTGATCACATATCTCTTGCAATAGCCTTGACCATGTATAAAACCGGATCTTCCAAGACAAACCTGTGTTGCCGTTCTCAACTAACATTCTCCATGTCTTTGACTCTCATTCCTTGTGGTAGGAAGTTGAAGTTTGATCCCCCTAGCTAGATTCTTCGTCGAGTACCAACATTCACATTTTAATGTGATGTGGTGTGGCTAGAGTAACCTCTTTAGTGCAGACATTTGTTGCTCTTTATGCCACTAGAAAAGGTCTCCTGTTAAAAGCATGAAACATAATTGTGGATTCTTGTTGTTTTGGGAGGCGATGGTCCTCTTCTTGGCTTTCCTAAATCTTCCCTAATTGGCCGGAAAGGTCATGTTTTTCTTGCAGGGTTTCACTTACGTTTCTTTCTGCAGCATATTCCAATCCTCCTCAACTATTTCTCTGCTTAATGTTTATGTTGGGGAAACCCACCGGGAATGACTGGTTTGAGAAGAAAGACAAGTGGGTTTTGGATATCTTTCATTCTACTGGATAGGACTGTTTTTTTTGGTGAGGTTTGCAGGTTTTCAGACTCGACATCATTTGTTCCAAGGGGGGGATGCCCAAAGGCCAATTGTGAAAATCTCTCCAATTGTGGTACTTGGAATCTTTGCAAGAAGACACAATCTTCCTTTACCAGAAGGTTGTCATTTTAAAGAATTTGCTGGATGTCCCCTGCACCTCCAGACTCTTAGAACAAACAGCTTTTCAGGCTAGAGGACTTAACCAACCTGTTCCTAAGAACTTGCTTTAGGAAGGTTTGAACCGGTGAACACCCATGAGATGATAATAAATTTTGAAAAAGAGGTCAGATCTTTCATAGTTATTATCTAGACTTCTCAATTGTAATTGGATTTCTTCTTCTTCTTTCGTTTTGTTTGGTTTTTACTTTTATGGGATAATACTGTTATTTTTTTAATATTTTGAGCCCTCCTAGGATATGTCTTGAAAATGCTCTAAATGCTTACACCCAAGCTTCTTTCCTTGTTGGTTCTTTTTATCTGTATGACTATAAATTTGCTTTGATTCCCCGCCTGAACTTCTGAAATAATAGAAAATGCTATATAAAGTCCTATCCCAAAAGAAAAACAAAAGAATAAGAAGAGCTTTTGGTTACCATAATGGGAAGATGTGGATGAAGGCATTGTAAGTTTACTCTTTCTCATTAATAAAGGGAGTCGAGG
Source organism: Benincasa hispida (assembly GCF_009727055.1). Classification (NCBI taxonomy): domain Eukaryota; kingdom Viridiplantae; phylum Streptophyta; class Magnoliopsida; order Cucurbitales; family Cucurbitaceae; genus Benincasa; species Benincasa hispida. The sequence goes on along the minus strand of NC_052353.1, from coordinate 57,335,988 downwards.
GTTAAGTGGTTGGCTCAGAGGGCTTAGACAAAGGAAAGATCTCTGTCCCCCTTTCTATTTCTTCCTCGTGGTGGATATTCTTAGTAGATTATTGTTGTTAAGTGTGTTGAAGGCAACATTGGTGTTCTTGGTTTGAGTTGGGGGAGGATTAGGGTTATTGGGTATGTCCTAAACTCGCAGTTTTTAAAACATTAAACATTATTCTATTCCAATAAAGATATTATTAAGATTTCTTTCAATAAAGATGATTATTGAATTGCATTCATTAACCTAAACTTTCAATAATAACCACTATCTCATGGTTATTAACATGAATACTTAAACTTTATGTAGAGACAATAAAAGAGGATCAAGTTTTTAGTAATATAACCAAAAAAGTCTATCAAGTATATGGATGAGACTTGCAGGTACCTATCCTGTGAATCAGGTTTTGGAGGAGGGGGGGGGAGGGGGGCGGGAGTCAGGCAAAAAAACCACATAGCACCACGCAATGCCGCACTGAATCGGCCCGAGTCCCTTTCATAGTGTTTTCGTGATGAACACTGGTAGCGGCATGGACATTCTCAATAACAACAAGGGATAAATTTATGCAATTCCTCCCAGCATAATATAAACGGAGCTGCAGACAATATCACGTCGGGCGAGTTCGTAGTGATCTGGATCCTACGATCCGATTGAGCCGCCGTCGGTGTCTGCGATCAGGCGCTTTAGGTTTAAGGCGGTAAGGTAAAGCGGGGTCGCTGGGCCGGCGACGGTCATAACTATCAAGGTCTTACTCAAACACTAGCTGATAGTTTTTAGGGGGGATACAAGCTAACACACCTCAGAGGTAAACCAAGTCCCGGCGTTGAATCCAAAGGCAACGGGGGGATTTAGTACGTATCGTGGTTACTTTCGCAAAAAGATAAGATATCACACGAATCAAATGAAAACATTCATTATTCTTCGGTTCTTGCTTTTAAAAAATAAATGAACTTTCCACTTAACGCTAATATAGTTCGGTGGCGATGAAACGCCAAGGGCAATTACTAAGAACCACTCCAATTACATAGGTAGAAATTAATAAATAATAAGTCACGGATTTTATCATAACTCGACTTCACTTCATATGTCTTGATAGCATATCAATGAACAAATACTAGGGGATTATCAACTTATGTTTCTAGTGTTCTCCTGTGTATTTAAACACTTTTGTATAACTAAACTACTTGAAGATAGTCGGTTTGATTCATTATTATAAGGATCTCTGTAAGTTTTTACCCTTAGCAAAACAAGATAAACATAAGACATTATCTCATATCACTTCTTAAGACCTTCAATCTAATTTTTCGTAATAACTATATATAGGATCAATTTTGTTCAACATAATTTACTTTCACAGCCTGATTACTCTCACATATCAATAATAAGATTCAAAATACTCATGGTGCCTCTAATGTTCATGATTTCTGAACTACCAGATTTTTCATCATAAAGCATATGATAATAACAACTTTAATTGCAACTCATAACATATCAAAAATACATATAACTTTATCTTTCAGTCAACTAGTAGATTTCCAAAGATTTACAGAAATAACAACGGGGCACACAACTTATTAAAATAACCAATACAATGCAATCTCTCATAAAGAACGCTCTTCGACCCAACTCTAAAGTTATTTATTTGGATTTCTGTCTTTGAATTATGTACTGTATAGAGTAAATATTTTTATGGTCTGTACTAGACTATGCTACAAATTAAGTGGCGTTTTACGCAATATCTTCTACCATCACAGTAAACTGATTACTTTCTACACGAATCAGAGCGCTAGTGAAATAACGGCAAATACATTGCAACACCAGACTCAATAATTCTGAATCATACTCTATCTTTAATTAGCGTGGCGGTAGTGATATTGTACTTTGCATAATTTCTCTCCATTAATAGTAATAAACCATTACATGAGTGTGTTTAATTTTATGCTAGATCCCTCATTCTTCGCAAAAGGAACAGTGGTATTATTGTTTAGTTATAGTTATTCATGTGGTGAAACCAATACCGTGTAGTTTATGTTCTCCTTATAGTGATACAAAATATCTCACTACATAGACTTAATCAAGTGTAAGTATTTCTATTAATTTAAAATGTTTTTTCTTTGAAAAAACTAATTTAATGGGACGGAGCTGTTGATAATAGAGATACAGTAACCGATTCTTGTGGAGAGCTCTCATCAAGAGTGAGCTATCTTTTTGATATATTATGGCTTATTTAATGGCGCCGTGGATATCAGTTCACAGAATACTCATTGATGGTGATCGAGTCTGCAAATACTCATCATACACATAGAGGTGATATAGATTAACTCTTCTCTATGCAATTGATCCATAATAGCAATCAATTAACTCGGTGAGGGGGTTGTTTGGAGACCAACATGATAAAACAATGGGTGATTTCAGTGGATGATATATAAATCATTTATCAGTAGATACAAGGAGATTGATGATGGGTTCAACACTGACAAGTTGAAGATCCCTCTTTATCATACTTCGAACTCAACGCAATGGAAAGTACTAACCTTCCTATATCTTTATTTCACCCAGCCAAAACAGCTCAGCCTATTGGGCACCACGCATCGTCTACATGATGGCCAAGCAATCATTCGAATTTGAATTATTTGTGAATCCGGTGATTTTTCTTCCGATGCTCATGCTCCGAGTAAGTCACTCGAAATAGGTCTCGGAGGTGTGTATTGCTATACCTCACAATACCTATACAGAAGCCCTTTTCACGTTATTCTCTCGAGTTTTTACTGAAGTGGAAATCATAATGCAAGTCGCTCTTGTTTTGAAATTGAGATTATTTCTCATTAGGTAGTCCTCTCTCGTCACGTCACCTCTCAACCATACATACGAGGTATAACTCACTCGATCGTTCATGCCGTCGATGTGCATGCTTGATTCAATACTCGAATCGTTCATAGTATCACTCCAATAACATAACGCAAGGTATGGCAATAATTTTGGAATATGCATACGTCGATGTATTCTAGTAGTAGAATAACCGATTGATGCTCGATCGTTATTACAGTAGGATGGCTTATTCATTATAGATAAAGTCGTATCACTGCTGAACATACTCCGATAATAACACGATCCGCGCCATGTCGGTTCTATGACATTATGATCTAATCACGTCGATCAAATACTCGCAATCATAATGTTATAATATACATCGATCATGCTTGAAATACTCGATCATACTCGATCGTCTACTCATCTCACTATCATCCGTTATATAGTTAGAATATAATCGATCTTTAGAAATGATCTTACTTGCGATATTCATTCTTCTTGATATACTCGATCATAGCAGACATTGAACTCGATGTTTTTTATTCCTCGATGAAGTATATATTTATACATCAATGCAGACGATTTAGATTTATGATATAGTTCAACAACATCTACAGGAGAAAAGTGTTAGGAAGCATGTTGATTCGCGGTTTAGATGCATAGTTGCTGATGCATTGTGGTTTAGTCCCGATGATAATGAGGTTTATCGGTAGGCTACCCTCAGCACAGGACAAACTAATTTAACTGTTTTCAGTCATACTCGGTGTTTCGCAAGTTGGTTTTGTTTATTGTGCGTATTTTATTTTTTCGCCTAGACTCCATCAAAATTATATAATACAGAAATTTATTCAATTTTATTCATTTTTGTTGATTATTTGTACAATAAGTCGGGACATGTACAAGATGACTGCGTGGCATGTGGCCCTTAGATATGAATGAAAATATTTCTAAGGGCAAGTTGTAAATGGTTATGTATAAGCCATAAATTATGTAAAATCTTTTGCAGGGGAATGGATTAAGTTGGAATTTCATATCCGGTCTAAATAACTACAGTTTTGTAAAACCATTTGGCTTCCTTGATGAGAAGTTTGCGAATTGCATAATATAAAATTGAACTGGTATTACCATATCCTCTGAGATTGGGAAAGTAATAAAAAAAATCAAATCATGTCTTTATTCCAAATAGGATGGATACAATAATTGGATTTTATTAAGATTTTTTTTTTAAAAGAACAATTAGTGTTCATAACAGGCAAATTAATTATAAATGTAAAAAAACTGAATCAGATAGTACTGACATATGAACATCTGCACACCACTACAGACATATGCAACTCAGACATAACAACTCGGAACACCTTAGCAAGACTAATGAACTCAGACTAAACATATTTGCACACCCAAACATAGACATTAACTCAACAATAACAATTCTGCACGCCCAATACAATTTAGAAGCTCCCGACATAGAACTCTCCACATCCTATATATCTCAAGCCCCCAAAACCTTAAATATCTTTTCTTTAATGTGCTTCTAGGTTATCTGACACATTCACTAGAACTGTAATGTATTTGTTTTAAGAAGAAACAAAATTTACGTGCTTACATTGTTTTTTAATTATATCAATTGATATCAAGCACATGTTCCTTGTAAGTTTTTAAATTTCATGGCAATGATGATGTATAATGTGCATAGTATAGCAGATTTGCATAAGTGATTTCAAGTTTTAAGCAAATGGTTTAATGTTATTATTAAGTTTCAGCACGAACATGTCGCGGTATGTTGTTACTTATTTGATTTATTTTTGCGAGAGGAATATTGATTGATAAAGTTCTTTACTTTGTCTCACAAATATATGGTGATTGGTCTCACATAAATGTTTTCAACCGTACAAAATTGATGTACCACATTTTGGAGGAAACCATGGAGGAAAAATGATGAGCAATTTGATTTCAAATGATGACAACAAGATATTCCAATCTCCTTTGAAACTTCGAATATGTCAATTTGTTTTTCAAAAAAATAAAACACATGCTATTGTAATGTTGAATGATAAGTCAACAACGAAAAGTTGCTTGCACTTGAGACATAGAAACATATGAAAAAAATATATTATGTAAGAGCCACATTTTGAGTAGACTAGATACCACACAATATAATGTGTATAGTGTGGTCTTGCCAAAATCTATGAGAATTGTCTGAGAAAAACAATATATATAAGACAAAAGATACTATAACAATGATATCTCTGGTCGGAAAAAATTTATGATCTATAAAATGATTGATTCCAATATTGTGATAAGACACATTCCGTGAATATATCTCCCATCATGTTTGAACGTTAATTATTATTTTTTTTTTGTATAGAATTCTATATAAGAAAACATAGAAAATCTCTCGGGACTAATGGAAAAGTTGGAAACCTTTTGAAAGTTTTATGTTATTGTGAGGTATTTGAAAAAAAGTGACTATTGTCAATTGATAATCCAAGTTTTAGAATATTAGATGATAATTTCAAAAGAGGTTGAAATATATTTGAGTTGAGTACAAATTTTTTGTATGATATTCCTAAAGTGTGAATACAACCTATATCTATTTAGTGAAGAATAATAAGTCTTGACATTTATGACGAAGATTTAATACAATCAAACAACTACTTACGAGTGGAGTTAACACAATTGACTTTGTAAGGTCAAAAGATAATATTTCGGATCCGCTTGTAAAAAGCCTAATTAGAGAGTTGGTTGAAAGTTCATCAAGGATAATGGGATTAAAGTCTTTAATTTAAAAAAGTTAACAAGAGAGGCAACCCAACCTAGTTGACTGGATATCACAAGATTTAGGTTCAACGGGCAAATCAACCTCTGGGTAACTTAGTGAGCACCACATTGATTTTTTTTTCTTACCCATTCTAGGATGACGAGATAGTGCAAGTTTGGTTTTTAGGATAAGTACTATGCTTTTAATGATTTCTATAAGTGGTTGAACAATTATTTATGAAAAGATCATAATTATACGGATGACCCATTTTTTGGGTCTAAAATGTCAAATGACCCATTTTTAAAAAATAATGTCAATTGACCTTCTACTGACATCATCACCATACCAAATTACGTAAATTGCCTTTATCTCTTCGTCTTCTTACCTTTTTACTAAAAACCAACCAAAATTAAAAACTCTTCATTGAAATTTCCTAAGGCTAACGGCTTCGTATCGCTCATAAACTAAAAACTCTTTAGAATCCATCATTTCGGTTTGCAAACGATTCCACTGCCACTGATAAATCGAATCTGATCGGTAAATCTTTCAATCTGTGCCTGAAAATATCTTAAACTGATCGGTAATGGGACTTTGTGGGTCGTTCTGGGTTTAGAAATATTGTGAACCTATGGTTTTTTTTGTTTTGTTTTTTGGTTTCTGATGTGTTCTTTGGTTGAAGACGAGTAAAAAGAGTTTGTGAATGAGATAAGTGAGAGTGAAATCGGTGATAGCGATACTAGAGAGAGTGACACCGGCACTCGTTCTGGGGTTTAGAAATACTGTGAACCTATGGTTTTGTTTGTTTGTTTTTCTGGTTTTCGATGTATTCTGTGGTTGAAGACGAGTAAAAAGAGAGAATGTGAGCGAGATAAGTGAGAGTTACTAGAGAGAGTGATACCAGAGAGAGCGACCCTAGAGAGAGCGATACCGGAGAGAGTGAAATCGGAGAGAGCGATGCTAGTGAGAGCGATGCCAGCGAGAGCGATACCAGCGAGATTTAAACAAAATGTGTTTTTTTTACAATTTTTTCTAAAGAATTTTATTGATTTAATATTTATTTCATGCAGGAGTGATTTAAGATGGCAACACGTTTCAAAATACCCGTAGCCGACCAATTTCCCGGTCAAGTAACGAGCTTGGCCCACATTACTAATGCAAACAAGATTGTGAAGGAGAAGCTTACCCCAATGTAGTTAGACATGTTCAAGAGAAAGTTTTTGGGTGATTTGTAGACGTTGACATGATGTTTAACAACCCAATTATCCATCATATGTTGCTAAGAGAAGTGAAGAGGATGAAATCTGACTTAATGTCATTCTCTATTTGTGAAAAGGTCGTCACTTTTTCGAACGATGATTTTTTGTTGACGACTGGTTTGTGGCGATCCCTAACACGAGTTGATCAAAATGAGCAGTCCTCGTATGAACTTACAATCAAGTATTTTGGTAATCGAGTGACGAAGAACACCTTACATATCCGTCTACTTGAAGAAAAATACAAGGAGTTGGAGTTTGAAAATGATGAGAATGCTGTGAAGATCACAGTAGTCTACTATACTGAGATTGCAATGATGGGAAAGAACATACAGAAAAAATACAGTGGACCTCAAACGTTTTAAGGATGTTCAAAACATAAAGTACTACAACAGTTTTGATTGGGATACCATTATTTGGGAGAGAACATTCGATGCCCTATAGACTGCATTGAATGATAAGAGTAGTCTATACAAGACGAAGGTGAAAGGAAATAAAAATTACGTTGTGAAGTACTCTTTGCATGTATTTCCACAAGCGTTTCAGGTAAATTTGCTTAACATAATAATCGTGTTGTTTGATTTAACATTACTATTGTTCTTAATACATGTTAAATTTTATTTGGGTATGGACGTATGAGATCCTAGCTGCATCGATAGCTGGGAACATTGTGGAGCGAAGGAGCAAGGTGGCTTTGCCTCGCATATTACGTTGGTCATGCTCCGACTCAGTGTCCTTCAAAGTACTCGAGAGAGAGATATTCGAGTCTAACAATGTATGTTTACTCTATGCATAATATGTTTATTTGGTTATTAAATTGACAGTAACCAGTTTACTGGGTTGTTAATGTAGATAAAGATTAAAGAGGTATTGTCATGACAGACGCTGAGAGGAAGTTTCCTCAGTGAATAGATGACCTATATTTGATCTAGGTGCCGATGATGATAGTGCTGAAAGTGGCAATAGGTCGAGTAGTGGGGGTAGTTCTAAAAGTGAAAGTGAAAGTGAC
>NC_052353.1:57312108-57327537 GCF_009727055.1 Benincasa hispida | reverse complement strand
ATACTCTTTAGTTATCGAATTGAAACACTCTTCACTATTGGATGTCATATTATCATATCTTCGTTCTATTTAGTAAACCCGTGCCCACCTTTGAAGACTGATATCTTCCAGATATTTCATGACAACACCGTCTCGAAAACTACGGAGTTCATCCCATTTTGTCTGGAACTCTATCATGCGAAATGCCATTCCTACATCTCTAAATATCCTAACAACCGTGCTATCCTTAAAGTTTGTAACAAGATTTTGTTTTATGTGCCATGTGCACAATCCATGAAATGCCGTGGGAAAAAATGCATGAATAGCATTGCTGATAGATACCATCCGATAAGACACAAACACAAGATTATCGGATTCTCCAATACTGCATTTTATATTTGACATAAATTATTTCCATGATCGATCGGTTTCATTGTCCACTATTGCATATGCTAGTGGGTATAATTGATTGTTCCCATCCATAAAAACTGCAACCAAAGTGGTGCCTTTGTATTTTCCTTTCAAATGCGACCCATCAATAATTATCACAGGTCGACAACTTGCGAAACCTCTAATACAAGACCCTAATGCCATAAACATATACTTGAAATGCACCTCATATTCAAGTTCGATCTCAAAGACTGTACTTAAATTTTCTATTTTTAACGCTTCTCCATAAGCATGAGTATGGAGTATGAGTATTTTGGAGTATCTCTAGTGAGATCATACACGGCTTCCCTTGCACGCCACGCTTTATCATAACTTATGTTCACGTCATAATCTCTCCTTATATCCTCAACAATATGACAAATTTTGTAAATACGTCCTATTCCTGTGAACTTATCTTTGTTCAACTAACCAACAATCGTAGCAGTTGCTTGTCTATGGTCGTGGTGATTCAGAATTTCAATGGAACATGTGTGCGAACTGCAGTACTTTGTGATCTTGAATATATCAGACCTTTCTATTTTCACTACACGAAGCTCCATTTATAAATCTCCCCAATACATTGACAGTGAACAGAATTTGGTTGACTTTTCTGACCCTAACAATCAAATTTTTTGTTGAATAAAAAGAAATAAGATAATTCTCATTTTTCAAGTCCTTTTTACTTAAAAAAATAGTTGACCAACTATCAACGTCTCTGTCCAGATAAAGAGGTACCAGACATAATCACTTTGCCCTATGACTTGAAGACATAGATAGTGAAAAACTACTGAAACTGCTGGCTAGAACGACGCCACATTCTACATGATTCACGGATCCATTTCATTCAATCTTGTTTTGGTGCTCATTAACATCCATTGATAGGACCACAACTTTACTTTGGATGGACCACAATCCATAAAATCGAATTCTAGATGGTCTCTCATTGAAGTACCACCCAATCTGAATTCATGTTTGCTATATTAGTGCAGTTCATTGTCTAGTGATAATGTTGATGGTCCCAGTATTGGTAGACAATGAAATATTCATCCTCTTTCTGACGAAACTGATATGATTCCTCGGTATTGTTTTTCTATAGTCGTATTTCATCATGAACTCACATTTTCAAAACCCCATTCTTAATTATTTTTCTTCCGATTCGCGATTTCCCAGTGGTTATAGATAACTTGAAGTCTTACTAAGGTCTTCTCGGAAAAAGAAGGAAGCGAAACATCAATCATCATTCCTTATGTATTATGTGGGAAGGGGCTTTCATATTTCAAACTTATATTAAACTTCTTAGTTATTAAGATCAAAATTTTGAAAAACTGACATTTGTAACCCTGTAAATGTGAGATTTAAAGTTTTTCATACTTCAATGAAACAGGCATAATGATTCCTGTCAACTTGTCCCCTAATATACGAACCTTTCATTTTCTCATTCCCAATTCACCTTCCATATCGAATAAATAGACACTTTTCTATCATCCTACAAAAGCAAGAGAACATTTTGTCATATAAGTTGTTACAAGCCAATTGAAGTGTACTCTCGCTCTCTCTTAATCTCGCTCTCTCTCTTAATCTCATTCTCTCTCGTAATCTCACTCTCTCTTAATCTCGCTCTCTCTCTTACTCTTGCTCTTTCTCACTCTCGTTCTATCTCTCTCTCTCCCAATACAAAATTTCGTAATGCTACCTTTATAGAAATAACACAACAAAAATAATTAAATAGACTCAAAATAATGAAACACCTTTCTGAAAAACCTGTTCTATTCTGAAAAAACCTCGCCTGGAAATCCTCGTTCAAAAAATTTTCGTTCAACAAAACACAATCGAAAACCAGAGAAGTAATCACCGTTGAAATGGAGTTTAGAGTTTAAAGAAATCATCATTATATTGTGTTTAGGTATTATTGATTTGAGGCTTTCGTCATGAAAATTGTTATATCATTCGTACACTGACGAGCAATCACATCAAACCAGGGAATTTCAAGTGAGAGCGAGAGTGTTTAATCAGACGAGAGCGAGACTTACCTTGTGAGGCACTTGTGAGGGAAATTTACATAATTTGGTATGGCGATGATGTTAGCAAATGGTCAATTGACATTATTTTTTAAAAATGGATCAGTTGACATTTTGGACTCAAAAAATGGGTAATCCGTACAAATTTTCCTATACGATGTTCTTTATAGGAATCACCTATATGAGTTTGAAGGGGCCACTTCTATGGGAATTTTAAGGCGAATTCTCTAAAACACTCATGAGATGTTCAAGGCCAAAATGAATACAATTATGGGAACAAACTTTGTTATAATGAGAAACTGTGTGACTTTAATTGTCTTAGTTTACTCTAGAACGGCTAAGTGTTTACTACTTATCTCGATGCAGATTCTTCATTGGAAAATACCGAGCATCTTATTTTCTCTTTTATCATAAATTGTCAAATTACCATATATTTGGGGGGGGATGGTAGTGACCTTTTGTCTAGAGTTGCATTGTTTAACTTGAAGAAGAGACACAACTATTCGAATGGCCATAAATAGTTTATAAATATGCATCTTCTTCAAATTGCTTTTAAAAAGAACTTTTTCATAAGTATTTTTCTCGCATTAAAACTTTTCTCCCTTTTTTATAAATTTGTGCAAGTTCGGTTTATTTCCACAAAGTGTAGTTCGTTGGATCTTGTGGACGGAATGCTACTTCCATAAGAAAGTTAATCTATTCTAGAGAAAATTACTCATGAAACTCAGGCACTAGAGTGAGTAAAATTGTCTTAAGGAGACTACGTGAAGTCGTTGGGTTCAAATTTTTTTCGATATATCAGGTTATATATATATTAATGATATTATTCTTATAACAATTTCAATTCGTTCTAAACACAAAAATCATTCAATAATAGTAATCAAGAACGATATAGGAGACAATATTTTATTATTATTATTATTTTTAATTTGAAAATGCATTAGACAATGATATATTATCTAGTAAAAGGGTCAAATCTCGTGGGGGTAGGATGTGACATTACAATATTCACACATTAATCTAATTGATTAATTAACATAAATAAACTTGGTTATATGTGGCAACTTTATTATAAGTCTAATATGGTGGCATAATGTTACTTCAAATACAGAGTATAATCCATTCAGGAAATTAATTAAAATGTATGAAAGGGTGGCAATGGTACATTAATTTAAAATTTCAAACATGGTGGCTTTATTATATAGTTTCTGTCATTTTTATCGCCAAAAAATCTATCATTTTTGAAAATAATTGTAACGTCAACAACAAGAAACTTGGGCAGTACTCTCCAAAAAAAAGTTTTGGGTACTTAAACTTAGACGCATCATCAGATTAATTATTTTGCATTCATATCTAATATTTAATTGTGGTCATTTTTGTCTCTTTCTATTGTCAACCTTAATAATTTCTTTTTGTTCTTTGACATAAGCATTTGTGATATATCCATACCAATATGGTTAATTAACTAATATTCCTTTTCAAAAAAAAAAAAAAAAAAAAAAAAAAAAAAAAACTTTAATATCGTTCAATCTTTATACTTCAAAAATTCTTAATTTTAATTATCTAATTTAGTTTAGGTTAAAGGAATATTTTCTTTTTTATCCCAATCATTTTATTGAAATTAATTTTTTTTAATTTAAATTTGTAACGATTCAATTTTCGATCTTTAATATGTAAATTTAATGTAATCATTTTTTAATTTTACAACAATTTAATTTCGTTGATTAAAAGAAATAAAAAAGAAGTCCAATCAAGTTTTTCTTTTTCAAGCAAATTAATAGGTACAAAAATCACTCAAAATTGAGTGTACTAATAAACTTTGATTTAATTTAACAACCTATAAGTTACAATGTGGACTAATTACCATTAAATTTATAAACATGATATTTCATCAAAACATAACTTTTTGTGATATGGATTAAATTAATAAATTTTTTTCCACGAGAATTTTAAAACGTGAATCTTAAAAAATAAAATAAAATATAAGAATTTTATAGAAACCAAATTGTAGCTATGTGTATTTTTCTTCTATACATACATGATTGTCTCTCTCTCTCTTTCTCTTCCTTAATGGCATAGATATAAATGTTCGTGTCTCATCAATTTTCTAAAACACATAACAACGTTGGTAATGAAAATTATTAACATTATTTCGAATTAAAAAAAGGTATAGAAACCAAATAGATAAAAGAAAAAAATACAAATTAAATTAGTATATATGATATTTTTTTAGGACAACAATATATGATGAAAAATTTTGAAGCTCTAATTTTTTAGTCGAAAAAATATATAGACTATATTTAGATTCATTATATTAGTATTATTAGATCGATATTAGTTAGTAGCTTATATATGTTGTGTAGATATAAAATATTTAGGCCTTATTTGATAATCATTTTGTTTTTTGTTTTTGTTTTTGAAAAATAAGCCTATGAATACTACTTCTTCCACCAATTTTCTTCTTTTGTTATCTTCAAAGATTTAGGCTCCGTTTGATAATTATTTTGTTTTTTGTTTTTGTTTTTGAAAATTATGTTTATGGACACTACGTTTACCACCAAATTTCTTCCTTTGTTATCTTGTCTTCACTTAAAATACAGACCAAATTTTAAGAACTAAAAAAAGTAGTTTTTAAAAATGTTTTTGTTTTAGAAATTTGGCTAAAAATTTAACTAATGTATTCAAGAAAAATATAAATTATTATAAAAAACGTGGATGATATAGACTTACATTTAAAAAATAAAAACAAAATACTAAATGATTATTGAACATGGTCATAATTTTTTTGAAAATTTAACGACAAAGTTGACACCTAGTATGAAAAAATGAATAATAATAATAATAATAATTCAATTGTGTTGGAATTTGATTAATGGATAAGGGATAGCGTGGTAGAAAAATTGTCCATCTAGCTGGGACTGTCGCTACCAATTAAGAGATAAGTCGTGTACATTTTAATTATTATTTTTTTAATTATTATTTTTTTAATTATTATATATATATATATATTTTGTAGCAAGTCATACCTATTCTAAACAAGCTGTCACAATATGTTATTATTTTAATCCTCTCTGTCTTTTTTACATTTTAATCACGATGTTTATCAACATAATATATTTTTAAATATTTAATTTAAGAAATGAGTTACTTAAAAAAATTTAAACAATTTTTATAGAAAATATTTAAATAAAAATGAATTTTTCGAAAAATACTTTTTCTCAAATCAATCTAAATAGACCATAATTCTCAAGCTCATAAATATAATTACTCTCTAATTAATACTTTGTAATTCTAATGACTAAAGTTTGATCCTAACGTTAGGTATAAACAAAGTTTCATAATGATAGAAAAGTGATAGATTCATGGTATATAAATTGGAGCAATCATCTTTTACAATTATAAAGCTTTTTGGACAAGAATAATCCATTAAGCATACAAGATTTTTTTTTTTTTTTTTTTTTTAAAAAAAATCTAAAGTGAATAATATCGTGTTATTATAAAAATGGGTAAAGATTTTGCTATTTTTATCACTTTAGAGGTCTAAGTGAAATTATTAGTAATTCATGTGAGTGTGGATTCCAAATCACATCAATGGCATTTGCCTTTTAGTTTCAAGAACATTATATTGATTTTCTATGAATGGTGAAAAGCTAAGGTTTCAAATAATGTATGAATTTTATATATTTTCATGTGTAGGAGTGTATATAATATTGTATTTACTATAATTAGCTCATTAATTTAAATATTTGGGTTGATTTGAAATTTATCATTGTATTAGAGTAGGGTACCGAGTTTGAAACTTTTGTAGAGTCATTTTTTCCCTACAATCAATATTGAATTTCATTTTTAGGGGTATTCAATAATTTTCAAGTCCACAAAGAAAAAATTTATAGTACTATGGGAGTACCATATACTTTTTTTTTGTTCATATTATAAATTGGTGTTCATAAATATTAGTGAACCAAACATTGATATTAGTGGACTTCAGTTTATTTTTAAAAGTATACTGAAGTGGCACACAATTAATAGATAGAGTAGAAATTCCCTCTTTCACAAGTGAGTAGAAGGAATTTTAGATTGATTGATGATTTAACATCTTAATCTTTAAAGACTTTAAAAACTCTTAGAAATACAATTTAAAAGGACCATTAATGTTACTTAACTTCAATAACAAATTAAAATATTTTTACCGAGTTTAGTTACCACTAAATTCAAAAGTTTTAAGCTAGTGATTAGTTTACAACAAATTTCATCTATTAATTTATCAATTCAACTTACCTAATTAAGTTTTGAAGTTTCAAATCATAACACACCCCACAACAAGGATTAAAAATATGATGAAACTCATTAGAAATTGAGTAAATAACTTCCCAAAAAAGAAAAAAAAAAAACATTAGTACTTCACTATATCTTTGTCCCCAACATTATGGAGGCCGAACGACTCGAGGAAACAAGAAGAACAACATGAAAAATTCCCCCTGTATTTTCTTATAATAGATCTCTAAAGCTAAACCCACAACCAAAAGACTAAAACATCCCAAACAAATAATTTTGTTTAATTTTTAGTATATGCCTTCTTGCAAAAGATATTCATCCAACTCTAAATTAAAAAAACCAATAGATTCTCCAGAGCTTCGGTATTGATAATCAAATGAAATGTCAAAAGAGTTGTCCATCCATAAAGGGTCTGTCCAAAAATCGCCGGTGGAACTCGCCGGCAGCCGCTCATCCACCGCCTCCATGTTCATATTTCCGGCGGTTGGCGTTTCAACAGTCTCAATTAGCACACTCTCTAGAGCCGTTGGATCAATAATGAGAGTAGAATTATTGGAGATCAACTGGTCATTGTTTGACCTCAAAGTCTCCCCGGAAAAAACCTCATCAATTGGATTGGTTTCAGCCACCGCGAGCGGCGGCAAAGACGGTTTGTTTGCCATTTTTGTTAACATTTTCTTCTTCTTGATCTGCTGCTTCATCACTCTTCTCTTCAGAACTGTATTCCAATGATTCTTTATATCATTATCTGTTCTGCCTGGCATCACCCCCGCCATGGTAGACCATCTATCAATCAAAAACAGAAATACATAAATTTATGAACAAGTTTTTACTCGATCTAGTACGAATTTTATGTCAATTGAGTTATGTTTATATTGACAATTTACGAAATGTGAGTAGCACTTCAAGATGCATTTGTTAAAGTATCGGTGTAATTTAATTTACGATAATCCATCCGCTTAATCAGTAATTTAACATGGTATTAGAGTAGAAAGAATTATATTTGAACCTTTATAATTTCACCTCTTTCCCAATTATGTCGAGAGAAATTAAAGGTGGACGAGAAGAAGGCAAGAAAGAAACAAAAGATAATGAAATGAATTTGAGAATTTTAGAGCAACTTCTTCCAATGCTAGTTACTTTTTCTCAACACTATTTAATAGGGTCGGGAAAGAGCGAGATCTCTCGACGATACTAATTATCTTCGGGATAGGGTAACTTCTCCCGATGCTACTAATCTTCTTGTAGTGAGCGTACTAAAACATTAATGTCATCAAATTAATCATAACTTATCAGCAGTCTTTTGAGTCAATCTATTAGATTCAACACACCAATATATACCAACTCATTAGTTTAGGATAAATTTAATATTTTTCGTCATACCTTCCACCAATTTGTGCATAGATTTGGATGATAATTTCTTCTTCCTCTAAGGAAAACCCTCCTCTCCTAATATTAGGTCTCAAATAATTCATCCATCTTAATCGGCAACTCTTTCCACATCTCAAAAGACCTATATTTTTCATAAAATCATATAATTAGCTTAAGATCAAAGTTGACTAAATTAAAGAACTAAGAGAAGAAATTAAAAAACACTAACCAGCATACTTAGGAAGTCTCCTCCAATTCCAGTGGCCATATTTATTAACATAATCAATAAGCTTTTGATCTTCTTCAGGTGTCCACACACCCTTTTTCACTGTAGTTTCATCACAGCAACAACAACACTTAGCCATTTTTTGGTAGAGATTTAAGAGAAAAAATTGTTATATAGTTATAATGGGTAGCCATTGAAGCGAAGGGTTTAGGTATTTATAGATAAGCACAAACGCGTATGGATAAAAGTACAAATTTATTATTATATGTTTGGATTATTTATTTTTGTTTGAAAGTCTTTTCTTTATGTTATTTCCTAGAAATGTTTGTAGCGTTACCATTCACAGTGTTCAGTCTTTTCTCAATTAATTTATTTCAACTAATATATAATATATGGAATTATCTATATAAATTATTCTGCCTTTTCTTTTAGTTCAACCATATGGTAGATTCGAATGTATGAGATCTTGATGGATAGTCCATTTATGATATAAGCCAAGAGGTCCTCGTGTTACCTCTAGGGTCAATCACATGCTCCAAAGTCAAGAAACTCTACAATTAACATTGAATCTTGACATACAAATAGAGATGAACTCAATTGAGGGGATTCAAGCAACAACATATGATCGGAAGCTCTACAATTAGTTTCAATTGATGCTACAAGATGAAAACGATTGAACTTTGTTAATTTTAATTCGTGTTTTTTATTTGCATACATACCCTATTTTGGTATTTTTCCTTATTGGACTCATATATATTTTATAAGGGTTTTAGTATTTTGAGTTAGGGGTAACATGGACTTTCTAAGTCCCTTTGGTTTGTAGGATGAGTTTTAAGTTGAGAAAGGGAACACAGTACGTTAGTTTTTTATGTTTTGAGTTTCTAGAGTTTTCACTTAATGAAAATTTTTTGGTAGATGACAGAATCTCGTCACCATCCTTTTGTAATTTTTAAATCAGGGTTGCATGTCAAGATCATCTTATTTATAGAGTGTTCAAACTTAGAGTAAGAAACTAGTTCTCTTTATCTCTTGGTCTTCGATCAAAAGCTAATATAATTCTAATTCTTCCTTTAAATTGACATCAATTGACTTGGAAGTTTTTGGAATTTGTTGTTAGGGGTTTATCAAAGGTTCCTATTTTACAAGTTTCTAGAGCTTTCATATTAATCTATATTATAGTATTTATTCAAAAAGATTATCTCATTATTGTGTTAAATTTTAGGTTAAGTTTTAATTTAGGTCCGTTTGATTTTGTATTTTTAAGAATTGTGTTGGTTAAGTCATTTACAATTTCTTTATATTAATATTTATAATCTTTCTTAGTTTGAATTCTAACTCAAATTCCAAAACTGAAAAAATAGGTTTTTAAAATTCTAGGTCTCGTTTCATAAACAATTTAGGTCTTATTTGGTAATTATTTGGTTTTTGATTTTTGAAAATTAATCTTATAAACACTATTTTCATCTATTGGTTTCCATGTGTTGTTGTTTACATTTTTTAGAGTGCTTTTGAAATTAAAGTCAATTTTTAAAACTAAAAACAAAACAAAAGTAGTTTCTAAAAAATTATTTTTGTTTTTAAATTTTGGGTAAGAATTCATATGTTTATATGTTACCCAATGAGACTTTAGTTTTTTATGTTTGGTTTAATTTAACTTGAAAATTTACTTTTTTTTTTCTTTTTAAAAACATATACTTTTTTTTTTCTTTTTAAAAGCTTTATTTACAATTCTTTTCATCTTTCCTTCCATAAACATTATTGAGATTCTAAAAATAAAACAAATTATGAAAGCTTAGCATGAATTTTTAGAACATTTTAAACAAATAGATAAAAGAAAAAAAAACTACTAGGGAATGGAAGTAGTGTTTATATAAGTAATTTTTAATGTGTATATATATGTTTAGGACAAAAAGGAAACAAATAATGGCACACAGGAGTTGGTAACCTAGTTCGACGATATACCACGCCTATATCTAGGGGGTATTGTGCCCAGGAAAGATAATCTACTAATATTTAAAGAGTTAAGCAATACAACGTAGTACTTATCTGTAATACACTGACTACTACAGTAACTCATGTAGAGCCCAACTCACGAGTCACCTAGACTACCTTAGATGTGAGACTCTCTTGATTATATTTAGGCTCTACCTAAGTGTGATAATATTAGTGTTGAACACTTCGACTTCTAACAATGTGTGAGACTCCTCTCTGCTTGATTATCTTTCTTGTAATTCAACGAACTCCCTTCACTCACGAATCTTAGATCCTTCTTAAGATGGAAAAATCATTCTCAAGAATTAAGTCTTAGACTCCCCCTAAAACTGAGAATCTCTTCTCTTTAGCGATGCTTTATGCTCCCTTTAAGACAGAAGTATCTTCAAGTTCTTGAACGTTTCAATCAATGAATTTGCACAGTGGAATTCATTGAGCAAAGACCAAAACCTTTGATGTTGCACAGATTGACTACCAAGAATAGAAACATTTTTAGATGTGGCAGCAATAAATGAAAGTCATTTTTCTCTTAAAAATCTTGGCCAACAAATAAAAGAATTTTTGAAAAATATTTCTCATTCAGTCAAAATAAGTTGTGCCATAAATAAGAAAAATATCGAGCAATATACATATGCTGAGATTGCTCGATATATTTTAGAGTAGGAAAGAAAAATATTATGCATAACAAATTCTAAATTAGGAAAGTAAAAATATTGTGCAAGAAATAGTATTGTCTGAGATAGATACTAAGACTTTATTTGTGACAACATCAAAAGCACCAAAAGATACTTTAGAAAAAATATAGAGACAATTAACAAATTTCCAACCAAAGTTATAAACATTATTTCTACCTATAAATTTTATTTATTTTGCTGTCTCAATTCTACTCATATTTCTAAAAATACGTTAAACTTTGAAAACTAAAGTCCCATTTAAAAAATTAAAAAATTGCGATAGATAGTAAAATTTTGTTATATTTATAAATATTTTAATTCATTTTTTATATTTGGAAACAACCCTTTTTAACATAGTTCAACTGGTGGTTTTATATGTTTGGTTGATAAGGTCAAAGGGTATAAAACCCCTCAATTCTACATGTTAATTCCCATTTAACAAAACTATTTTTATTCCTAAATTATTTAGGAATAAAGCTAGCTACGGTCATTTGATAAAAATAATTAATAATAAATACATTAGCATGTGCAAATAAATCAATTGAAATGGTTAATTTAATATTGTGTCGTTGCCTTTTTTATTTAAAATTTGTCACAAAGTTAATTGAATGGGTAACAAAAAACATAGAGGTACTGAAGGACATTTTATATTTTTATATATAAAAAAACACTAAAATATCCCAGTAAAATAGTTTTCTATTAGTGTGTGAATACACTATATTCTTTTGTAATTTTTGAACGTGATTGTTTCATTCATATCATCTATTTTAAAACTTAGATGATGTGAACTTAATTTCATTAATAAACCCTCTGCCGTGTAATTAATTGGACTCATTCTCATCTCGTATTTGATATATATATATATGTTGTTTTTGGCCTAAGACTTTTTAGATAGACTATTTATTAGGAAATTCATAAACACTTAACTCCAAAGTTGATATTAACTGTCATAGACATGCTGAGAACTCAAAATAATAAATAAATAAATCAATATATATATATATTGTAAATTATGTGAAGGTGCGATTTTTTTTTTAATATTTTAAAAACATATTCATTAATAAAATCCCAAATTAATAAAATTGAATTATCTATTTTCAGTAATGCAATTAGAGGCTTTAATTAATGCATATTGCCTATATATACCCCCATCCAAACATGGTAGACAATTAAGCTATTATTATTATTATTATCCAGATAGTCAAAACTAATCGAAATCTGGGTTCAAAATATTTTGAAAATTGACTTTGAGGAGAACTTTTAGAGTTAAAACTATCGTTAAGGATTGAAATATATATTAATCCACAGTTCACATTTTATCTTTGGACTTTTTATAGTTTTTTCATTTAATTTTTATTCATTTGCAAGATGTGTATGTCATCCTCTAGCATTCTTTCTAAATATAGATATATGAACAAAGAATTTTTTTTTTTTTTTTTTACAAATATAGCAAAATTTCAATATCTATTTACGATAGATTGCAATAGACTGTGATATTTTGCTATTATTAACAAATATTTTCACCAACCCTATATTTTAAACTGATTTCATATATATGTATATAAACTTGTTATATTATTAGTTATTTACATTATTCAACTGTATATAATTATTAATTGGTTAAATTATAATTTTACTTTCTACACTTTTGATATTTGTGTTATTTGTTCTCAAGGCCTTTGAAATTTGAACTTTGCTATGGCAAAATTTGGACGGAAAGAGTTACTTGACTTTCACATGCCTTCAACAATAAATTGATAATTTTGGGGAAGAAAGATGACTTACCAGACAAATAAGAAGAAAACACCCCTATAGTACCTGTCACATAATCTCTTTGATGGTTCCAATGCTCAAGTTAGTATTTAGTAAAGGTCAGAGCCAGCTAAAAGTAGGAAGAAGAACTTTGGAGGTTCTGTGGCAAGCACACCACACCGGTGTTTTCTTCTTCTTTGTTTTGTAGGTCTTTTTTCTTCTCCAAAATTGTAAATTTACTATTGAAGATATCTGAAAATCAGGTAAGCACGTCTTCATATTCGAATCTTTTAATCAACAAACTTGGTGCCATTAAACTTTTAATTTTGTCTCTAACAAATTTAAAATAAATAAATAAAAATTAATCCATCAATTAGACAAAAATTTGAAGTTTATTTCTAATGTGACCATAAATTTCCATTCTTTTTTTATCTAGTAGAGCTATAAATTTCAAAAGATTTGGAAAATTGATTTTTTTAGAAACTAAATTTGTTCCGTAGTCCATACAATACAATTTTAGAATTGAATTTAATTATGCCCAAAAAGAAAGCAAAAGCTGGATTTATAATATAAGTGAAATTGTTCATTTGATGAATTCATTCATTAGAATGTGAACTAATTTTAGAAAGAAAAGTTGTCAGAAATTTTAATTGGAACTAATTTTTGATTGGAGTTACTTCTATGGTTTTCTTCTCATATATCTAACTATACAAAATTGTCAACAACATTCAACCTTTACATCTATCAAGATTCAATGCCATGTTAGAAAGAATTTGCATCTTACAATCCTGATCTCTTTACATTCTATACTCCTTTTCCTATGGATTATTTATGATAATGATATTTGGTCGATGGATACTTGGACTACAATTTTAAAACCTTCTGGGTTTGGAACTTCTTCTTCTTCTTCTTCTTTTTTTTTTTTTTGTACACAATCTATTGCCCTTGTAGATGTTATAAGGTTTGCAACTAAAGCATGTCTAAATATATTTGAAATTCCCAAATATACTTCAAGAAACAATTAACTAATTAATTTTAAAATACTAACTAAAACACTAATTAATCTAAAATAAACAACTAAACAAATATTTAACTCAAAATATACTAATAGTCTAATAATTTTCCTTATCTGAGTGTAGAATAAATCAAAAGCAATAAGAAACTTGGTTGGATCTCTATCCATTTGAGAACCAACTTGAATCAATTTTAGCAACGAAAAATTTACAATTACAGATAATCCACAATAATCACCAAATCTATAATTTTGATACCCATTGATACCGGGAGATCCGCACATGACGTCGCCTCTGAAACTGAGAACAAATCTGCTAAAAAACAGCCCAAGTCTAGCACACTGCAACCAATGCCTCTGACCGGCGCACTCACGCACAGCCTCACTATCTCTCTATATGTCGCTGACGACCAACGAACCCCCACGCTGAACATAGACCCTTCGAAATCCAATTAGGTGAGCGCACTCGCCCTATCGGACTGGACCACCTGCCGAGGATCCACACGCAGATCGCTCGGAAATGCTGTCAGACACCCAAACTGCGGATGACGAAGTACCCCACGCCGGACAGGCCACCCTGAGCGCCGCCTACTGCCGGACGCACACTGACCGAAGAACTGTCCTCTCCTCCTCGTCGGACGAAAACACCTGACCGCCGCCATCGACTCTTCAGTCCTGTGTGTCCCAAATTTCGACTGCCTTCACCCTTTTCTTAAGGTTCACGATTTTCAGCCCTAAAAATAGAATATGGGTTTATTTACAAAATTATTATTTGCCCATAATTACAAAAATGCTACTGGGCCTTTAATTTCACCAATAAATCCAATAAGCCCACTTAAATTCCCTTGTTATTTTCTACAAATCTCCTTCATAACAAAATATCAAGTGTCAAGCTGATTCTCCCTAATCTTAACCAATTCAACGTCTTTCTGGACCATAACTTCTCTGATAAAATGAATGGGACATCGATATGCTTAGACCGTTCATGATGAGATGGATTCTTTGCAAGATGTACACTCTGGCTATCACAACGAACGATAGGAATGAACTCCTGCGATAACAACTCACCAACTATCCTTTTCAGCCACATTGTCTCTTTCATAGCTTCACCCATTGAAATATACTCTAACTCAGTAGTAGACACAACAACTGACTGTTCCAACTGACCATATTACCAAACAAACGTAAAATGTGATCTGATAGAGACATTTTTTTGTTAAGGTCTGCATCAAAGTCTGCATCTGTGAAGCTTTCCAACAGTACTGATTTATCCCAATCCCTGCTAAAACACAATGATATACTGGCATTACCTTTCAAATATCGAAGCACCCACTTAATTGCATTCCAATGCTCCTTGATTTGACATAAATCTACTTATCATACTCATAGCATATCCCAAGTCAGGCCTAGTACAAATCATCAAATACATAATACTTCCAACAACATTACAATAGGGAATATTCGACATCTCTAACCTTTCTTATTCAGTAATAGGACACTGAGACGAAGAAAGCCTAAAATGAGATGTTAAGGGTGTCGAAACTGCCTTACAACCAGATATATTATACTTCTCAAGCAGTTTATGCACACAACTCTCCTACAAAATGGTTAACAAACCTTTCTCCCTATCTCATTTCACATCCATGCCTAGGGTCCTTTTTAGTTCACCTAAATCTTTCATCTCAAATTCATTACTCAACT
>NC_052353.1:57294631-57312083 GCF_009727055.1 Benincasa hispida | reverse complement strand
TCTCTCGGTTGGAATGCGTACGTCTAATGATGAAGTGGGAGCGTGTGATGTTTCTTTTAAGCTTTGGAGTCTTGGAAGAAATGTTGTATCTTCAAAGGTCTTCAGTCTTCAAGTGTGATCAGTGAAAGAAATCGACACGAGGATTTTCCATGGAGCAGCGGAATGGATCTTTCCAAATTTTCAATAGTATATGAACATTACAATTTACAATCAACAACGGAAACATATTGGTTATGCATAAATCAGAAATTACAGGCATGCTTTACTATAGATCAAGGACAAGGGAATCAACAATCTTTGTAGACTCATCTTCAAGTTTCCTTGATTTCATGAACGCTCGATCAAACAGCCAACAGCAACAAAACAAACGTTCTCCAACATGACCGCTAACACTACACGAAACATAACACACTCGAACAAAGTGATTGCCAAGGTCACAAAAAACACCCCAAAACACCGAACGGCCTTCCACAGAAAACCTTGATGTGTTTGAATTGAGTATGAACACCACAAAGGAAGGTTAGCTTGGTATTCTTCAATGTTGAAGAATCAGGAGGGTGGGGCTCGTGTGGGACTTTGGTAGAGGTAGGAAAAACCAGAGGAAGAACCAATTCATGTAAATGGATTGAGCAAAAGTGGGGAGATGAATAACTATCGTATAGGTCTATGCCCAATCGTTTTAGAAAAGCTTATGTGATCGTTTAGCAAAAGCTATCGATGTTTAGCTTTGTCGTCTAGTCTGAGTGTTTATCATGTAAGGAACACTCCAACGACGTTTAGCTAAAACTCCAAGGTGTTCATTATTAGTAAATCTAATTTAGCTTGATAAACTATCCGTGAGTAATTTTCGAGAATGGAAATTCTCAAAACAACCAATTTGCAAATCTTACTAAAATTAGGAAAACATTTTTTCCTTTTATCTCACTGGTTACAATGGAAACCCACCAATTAACCTCTTTCACTCAAATTGGTATTAGAGGAAAAAGAAGATAATTAATCCAATTAATTAATATTATATTTAAATATAAATGATAATTAACTTCCATAAATATATTATAAACTTTATAGTTTTTAATATTTTCATTCATCAGAAGCATATTAAAACCATAGCTCTTTTTTCTATTCCATGAACACTAATGTAAATCTCATTACATTAATCTTCCATTGAATATATCTCATTACACCATTACCGATATATCATATAAATCGAAATACCCTTGTCAATTTTGAACCATTTTCAAATCAACACCAAGAATTGGATTCTCCAACTTGAATCCATGACTACCAAAGGGGGACCTTTATAGAATCTGTAGCTTGAAAGCTCCAACAGTACGTGAAATAACTGGCTAAAACTCTTTAGTCACGGGGATCCACCATCCGTTAACTTGCCAGGCAACTCCACCAAAGACCGACAGCTGAACTCTCCTTACTACAAAGATACATTTATGTATCAATCTTAACCAATCAACAGTGGAGACAAACCCTTCACAATCGCTCGTAGTATGCTCGGCCAATAAAACTATTATGCCCTGAGGTTACAAATCTAACTCCTTAAGTGCCACCAAAAAATCCTCTAATGAATTGGGAAGATTTGAGACTTAAGTCTCTTACCGGGGTTAGATTACTGACATCATTTACCGCCCATTTAGAACCCCATTTGACAATGGCATCGCCCATAATAATGCATGTCAACGTCGACTTAATGTGCATCGGGTAGGAGAAAACCGCAGTATTAATTTTTCTGCCAACTTTTACCGGACAATAAAACGGCCAAAAGTTACGTGGGTTTCAGGAACGTGGTATTCGGAAAACAATTGAACACATTTCACCCAAGCGCATCGGGACATATTATGATTATTGGCTATATTATATCGATTATTGATATCGAAAGTCGTAACCTAATCCATGCAGCATGCCAATCATTGGATTGAAGGCTAGTTAAATTAGTTAAGGTCGGTTTAGGATTTTCAAACCAATTAAGAAAGACACGAATTGTTGGCCTATATATTAAACTCTTTCATCATTCATAATCCCCACTTAAGGCCTTCAATTTTTCCTCTTGCTTTTTAATGCTAGAAAAAAAGTAAACAGAACGTTGGTTCTGATTTAGCTTATTGATTCGGAACGGGCAATGACTAATTTTGATTACTTCAACAATCTTCCCAATCTGTCCCATCTCAAGCTTCGTCACACCACCAACAAACAGGGAGTCATCTGGGAGGATTGACGAAACTCCTCAATGGCCGCTTCTCCAAACTACCCATTCCGATTCAATGGGAACTTAAAGTTCGGATGACTCCGAACATATGACATCTGTCTCACCACCATTAGAGCTTCAAACGGAACTGGTGAACACGAATGAATTTCAACGGGACGGTGGGAAGGGAATGTAGCACTACAAAGGGACCGCCTCCAAAAATAAGTCCCCTCTGACCAATGGTGAATGCATTTCAATTAGTTCACAACCAAGTGTGAACAACCATTCCCCTCATAAAACATCACTAATATCCGGTCCAAACTGCCTAAAAGGCTAGAAAAGGGAAAAGGAGGTGGAGGGAGGTGGGAGGGAATGACGTGTCGGAGGAACCAAGCAGCACCAAAGGGTCTAGGAAAGAAGAATTCCAAAAACGAAACGGTTGATGGTCATATCCATGAACTCTGAGTAAGGTTCATTCTTCTTGTGGTGGGGATGAGGGGTTGGGTTTTCATATTCTTTTGGTTATTTTTTTTTTTTTTTTTTGTCTCGTTGGTTGGAATGGCAAACCTCGACCCCATATAACTCTCTTTGTTATGATCGTCTCTTATTGATTTAATGGCTATTTTCGGTATTAAACTTATTTTTTACAAAGAATGAATATCGCTTTCAATCATCTTTGCTATTTTTTCCTTTTCTTTGTTCATCAAATTGGTTTTGTGAGATTGCATGAAGTGTAAATGGAAACTGGTAAAACCCAAATGCACGAGGCTTAATCAGAACAACCACTTATTACAATAAACTTTCCTATCAACAAGAACATTAATAAGCAGTAAGGGAAATCAAAAAACTGTAGCATGGAATGTGGTTATTAACAAAAAATTAAAAATTCTACATTTTCAGGGACTGATCAAAACAAAATCAAACTAAATAAAACATTAATTATCTTAAAAAATTCACCATAGTAACCGATAAATCGATAGACGAAAAAAGGTGCATAAATGTTTAATGGGGTAGAAATTGATACGGTAGTTCCATTGTAAACAGTATCTTTCTTATTTCAAAGGGAAAATGACGGAAATTGAGACAACAAATATCATACAAATATTGTGCGGTCTCCACTGCATATTCAAATGCAGTTGATATTTTACCTTCCCAAGGCTCCAATCAGATTACAAAATTTCATTTACGGGATGGTATGATGGACCCTACCTTTTAATTACGTTTACGAATGGAACATGTAATAAAAAGCTAAAGTAATCTGATGGGACCCACAAATCTAAATTAAGATTGATTTATATCTATTCCTTCCGATGTAAATTATGACCATTTACTGATTCTTCTTATTTTTCTAAAAATATCCTCAATAAATAAAATAAGCATTGACCTGGGATAGAGGGAGGTTCTGCAATAATTTTTTCTCAATTCCACCATCTTAAGGAATAATGTTTTTCATTTTAAGTATTTTTTAAAAAATTACTTATATTTGGACATGACATTAAATCTAACCACAATTAGGGGGCACGGTGCACAAATCAACAAAAAAAAAAAAAAAGATTAAAAAAAAAAGGCCTGTTGGCTTTATGTTTTTCATATTTTACCAAAATTTTGCAAAAATAAATAAACTCAGGCCCGCCCCCAATCACTAAAAACTAGAAAAGTCCAAAAAGCACTTAAAAGTTGTTTTTGATATTTGATATATTGCAAATAATTATTTATTGATAGCCTTGAAAGTTTGTTATGGCATCTGATATATTATTAATATTGTTGATTGACATGTGATATATTGATTGAATTACTATGATACTTCCTAAAATTGGTTGGGTATGCATTGATTATACTTTTAAAGACTTGAAACATTAATCTTTCTTAAGCATTACTAATTTGGTGTCTAATACAACTTCATGTCTTTCTATCTGTTATATTGTTGATAACATTTGAAAATCTCATGGCTATAAAATGAAAACATGCATGTTATTAAATTCCAAAATAACTTACTATGAATGTTAATTGTTGTTAGAATACATTGTTGAGGTTAGATATTACTACTTAATACACTCATGTGTATAGTTTGATTATACTCTACTGATACAACTTAGTTATCTTGGTGTATTAGTTGAAGTATTGCATTGTTTTTACTTTCTAATAAGTTACTTGATTAAAAATGTTGATTTGCTAAAGGATAAATACGTTTCATAACACACTGGAAATATTTGATTTGATGTAGATATATAACTTGGTTACACCTATATCGTTACTTCAAAGTTTAATACCGATACACGTGGAATAAAATGAATTCAACAACAACATTTGATCCTAAATTAAAGCACATTTAAGGTGGCCATTTCACTAAGTATATGAGTTATATTAGCATTACTTCTTAAAAGTTTTGTTTTGTTGATGATAATATTATTCTTTGGTTTATTAATTGAATAGACCTAAAATGAAGCATATTGATAACATATCAAATAACAAGGGGAAACCCACAATTAGTGATTCGAAGCTTTCGAATTTCATATGATTAACAAACAAAAAAGGACATTAAAGTAGAATGAAAAGTACCAAACTTTGCCTTGTTCTCCATTGATTAACTCCATAGGGAAATCTCACTTAACCCCACCAAAAAATATAGTGTTGATATTTTTTTAAGAGTTGTGTAAGAAAATTAGGGTTTGCAAGAGACTCTTTAATTTGGTACCATAAATTGACAAATAGTTCTTCTTCCGTGTTCTATTCTCTTAAGTTTGTCGAAATTCAAACAATAATAAAGAAAAGATAAGATAAATTTTTGGGATTTTTCCAAATTTAACATTCAGGGTTATAATATTGTTTTTTTAAAAAAAATGAAATAAAAAATAGTTAAATTCATTAATTGAGATGTAGTTAAATTAAAATTGTCAAAATTAAAATTTTACACCAAAGTTATTTCTCCCTCATTATCTTTCAAAAAAAATGGAAGAAAAAAAAAAAACATAAACATTACTACCCTTAAATAAATAAAATGTAAAAACCCAAAAATTATCCATGATATAAACCAATTAAATGCTAATCTTCATATGGCATATAATAACATAAAACCTACACATAGTTTACAAAACAATATTTAAATTTTGAAAATTCTCAATAAATTCAAGTGGATGAAAGTGATAGTATTGGGACCAAGTATAATTATATATTTTTTGTTTCTTTTCGGAATTTCTAATCAAATTAGATAGTAAAAAAGCTCATTTATACTTTATATTTTTGACAGATAATAAAAAAAATTAGAAAGAACATAAAATGTTATTAAATTTCTGAACTTAAAAAAAAAAAAAAAAAAAAAAAAAAAAAAAAAAAAAAAACAAATCTAATTATTTTTTTTTAAAAAAAAAAACATATATTTAGGTGGAGAGTAACCAAAAGGGGGGGAAAATTCTTGAAAATTTGGTTGCATTGACATTTTGCAGCCTTTAATATGGAGTTTTTTTTTTTTTAATATTTGCTTATAAGTGACTATCACTATTCATCTTTTTAGTGTTTTGAGGTTCCTCAATTTCACACATTAAAATTTATAAAAATTTTGTCCTATTTTTTCTTTTTAATAGGGTGGAACTAAAAAAGTATTTCTAAGAAATAGGTTAGATAAATGTGGCATTAGTAACATCTACAAGTGAATAATTGAATCATGGGATAATTGGATATGGGTACCATTAATTTAGGGGCTTTAATCATGTTTCGTATACATAGTTTATTATGGACGTGGATCTAACCTTAGACACACATTATTACCAACTCAGTGTCAACTTGAAGTGTTCAAGTTGTGCCGTCAATGGAACTTGTGTACCATGTAAATAATTTAGGCTCCTAAATCGTATACTTAACTTTCACATTAGTTATACATGACATGGATCTGTTTCCAGACGCGGCACACCGCCACGTTAGACATATTAGGG
This sequence comes from Benincasa hispida, assembly GCF_009727055.1. NCBI lineage: Eukaryota > Viridiplantae > Streptophyta > Magnoliopsida > Cucurbitales > Cucurbitaceae > Benincasa > Benincasa hispida. The sequence goes on along the minus strand of NC_052353.1, from coordinate 57,305,957 downwards.
TATCAATTGTGTGTCGTGGAATTTGTATACCAGTACATGAGTTTTCATATGTGATTTTCTGTACATTGGTACATGATATTCCAACAAGTGTGTACCATATATATTGAGTTCATGATCAAAAACTCACAAACTAATTTAAAATATAAAACTGACTGGAAATTTCACATCAAATTGGGAAACAAAATTTTCTAAATTTGGCTCATTAATTAAATTCCACACTTCACCCAAAGAAAAAAAATGGGGGTTTATGGAGAATCACAAAATTCAAATCCACTTACTTACTTTACCGTTGAAGATTTTCTTCTCTTCTTTGATTTTCTTCCATTAGAAAATATTTTCAATTTTTTTAGAGTATAGCTCAATTGACATAAGTATCATACATCGACCTCAAGGTCAAGATGTTGATTCCCTTCACCACACTTTGAATCATATACCTTTTGGGAAAAAAAATCAAATTTTGATTTAGCCTAAATCTCCCTATCACCTATTTCTTTCTATGTTTTTGCAAAAATTTTGAGTTATTGCTTATTTCAAATTTGATTCACAACGGAGGAGATGAGGAAAAGATAAAAGAGACCATTTTAAGATAAGATCATTTCTTTTATCTCCCATCCTACCTGACTTGAAAACTCAAAAAAGAAATAATAAGTATATAAAATAGTAAGAAAATATAGCACAAAGGGTTAAGAAAAATATAATAACGAATAAGTGGTAAAAATCTTATTCCCTTCTTTATTTTTTAAAACGTTGAGTATAAGGTATACATTTGTTGATTTTAAAAATCTCCTAATAACTTTTTATCATTTTTAAAATTAAACTTCTAAAATTATTTTTAAATTTCTCAAAATTAATTTATAGTTTTAAATCTTACCAGTTTAAATGCAATTTTTCTTATCATTCAAAATTAGTTTGGAAGGGATTAAAAACATATTTATAATGATTTTAAAAAAATTACTAAAGTAATTTAATTATTTTAGAAATTGCTCTAAACATGGCCAATTAAACTTATTTTATTCATCAAAAATTATCGCTTTTTTCCAAATACTAATCCAATTTTGTCCATAATTTTTTAAAAATGAAATGAACCATTAAAAATTCACCCAATTTGACCCAAAAAACAAGTTAATAGATAAAAGGGCGGGATTTATGGATCATTTGAATTACGTTTTGGAATCGTACCGTCTTATAATGCTGGGTTAAAACAACTTATTTTTATGATTCCCATAATCATATGTAAAGTTATAAATATCCAACTGTTAGACTTTAGCTTTTCTAAAAAGTTGTTAATATTTTTCATAAACTTTTATCGAATAATCTAGAGAAAATAGATTAATTTTAAATCAAATTCATATAAATTTTAATAAAATATTTATATAAACTTTAAGAATTACCAACATAATAAGTAAAAAAAACTATTTTAGCTCATTTGAGTAATTATTTAAAAAACTATCACAATCTCAATAAAAATTGGATTGATTTAAACTTCGACAGCTTTAAATTCAAATTGTCTTCCAGTGTCTTTCTTTCTAATTTTAGAGAAGCATAGAAAAAAAAGAAGAAAAGAAAAAACAATTCATAGAACAGGACAAATTGGAAAACTGTGAGATAAAAGCTGATACGAAGGATGGACGAGGTAGATCAGCACCAAATAATATACCTATAAGAACATAATTACAGAATATATACTTATGCATACACTCAGGACTAACGAAGGGGCACTTTCGCTATCAAAAGAACAAACTTGGGTAAACATGTGAAGCCACAATATCCTTATCTCCTAAATATATTAAATTTTGAGAATTGAATCAAAATAACATTAAGATTCAATCACAATAATTTAAATAAGTCCTCGCTAAAAAATTTTCATTTTCCATTCCAAAATAATAATCGTAAATAATCTTATCTAATTACGATGGATAACATAATAAAGTAACATGTTTGAATAATTAAATGTTTTTGGGTAAAATAAAAATTATAAAAAATAAAAAAAAAATCTTTGGTCGGTGTGTACTTGCCCACCAAAACATTCCGGACTATCCAAATTTTAGTTAGTATCTTAAATAGAGAGGTAGAAAAATAGAGAAAGTTATAGTGTTTTCCAACGTATCTTTCAATGTTAACAACTCTTTGTTATATAAAGATATATTATAAAATTCGTACGAGCATTCATTCTATTAATTTTTTTTATCATTTATCAATCATTATTAATTGTAGGGAATTATTCGAAAAATTATTTTTATTTGTTGGGAACCAAACACATAAAGTTAATACTAGGCATAATTTGTCTTGATTCAGGTCGGACCTCCTCAATTGCTACCGATTTCCTTTCATTGTCCATTAAGTCAACTTAAAGTTAGGTCAGAACAAATATTTTGACCACTAAAAAAATAGTCTTATCAAAATTGAGCGATCAAAATTTCCCATTTTCTCTTATTAACAAAAATGACGTGAAATGACCAAAATAAGTCTTGTCATATTATAATATTGATACCTTTTCCTATTAAGGTAACGTTATTAAATAATTCAAATACAGATTCTCGAATTCTATAATATTTCATATATAATTAAACCTTTTTTCTTTGGTCTCAAATGTTTTGAACAAAGATGTTCTATTGAATTTTTTAAAGTTCAAATAAACATTTAAGGAATCTAAAGTTTGTAGGACTTAAAAAATTTGAAAAAATAATTTCTAAATAATCGCTAGGTTAGTAAAAAACTTAATGGGAAGATAATTTGTCACATAGATATTTCTAATTAGGTCAAAGAAATTATTTCGTTTTTTTTTCGAACAATGTGTCATTTTCTCACCCATTTAATACCGAATGTTATTAAAGTCACCCCCAAAAACCAACCCCACAAACAACCCCCTCCAACCACCCCCCCAAACACACCCAAAACACCCCCCAAATTAAACCCAGACACCCCAACCAGCCCATACCAAATCTTGTATGGCTCCATAATTGTTCTGTTAAACCTCTAAACTAAAACCATTTTGTTGTGGAGTATATTTAATAAGTGAAGTGAAATGCCTCGTAATTCTCCCAGATTTGCAAAACTTATCAAATTTATGATTCACAAATTCTAAACCGTTGTTTGTTCTCAGATACTTTACCTTCCTGCCTGTTTGGATCTCAACCTACTTTTTCCATTCAAGAAATTTCCCAAAAGCTTCATCCTTCTGTTTTAGTGGATACATCCACACCTTCCTTGAAAAATCATCGATGATCGACATTAAGTATCTTGAACCTCCCATAGAAGGTACCTTTGTAGGACCTACAAATATGAATGAATATAATTCAAAATTCCTTTGGTAGAATACTTCCCTTTTCCAAACTTCACTCTGGTAGACTTTCCCATGCAATGTTCACAAAATGGGAGTTCAATGTCTTTAACTCCTCTAAGCGGATCTTGTTGTGAAAGAGCTTAAAGACCTCTTTCACTCCCATGAGCTAGTCTTTTATGCCATAACATAGATGTATCTGTTTCTTTCCCAGATGCAACAGTAACACTACCTGAAACTATAATACCCTCCAACACATATAGGTCATTCCTCAAGGTCCTCTTCAGCTTCACCAAAGAACCCTTGATAATGTTCAGAACACCATTCTTAGATTTATAGGAATAACCTACTCTATCTAGTTCGCCCAGAGAAATTAGATTTCTGGAACTTACCTTACATTTGTAAGAATTCTGATCATTCCATCATGTGTTACATTTCAAACTGACCCATTTCCTTTTACATTAAAAACACCATTATCACCAAGAAAAACTGATCCCCCATCAGTTTCCTAGAAGTCAATCAAGAAATCCCGATTAGGAGTCATGTGAAATGTGCACCCTGAATCCACGATCCAAGCATCATGAATATCCTTGCTGGACACCATCAAAACCTCTGTTGAATCATACCCATCAGTAACATTTGTTACACTAGATTCCCCTACATGTTTGCTACTTGATGCTTCTTGCTCTTATTCAAAGGGCAATTTTTCTTAAAGTGTCATTCTTTATGACATAGGAAACACTTTCTGACTTTCCTTTTTGATTTTGACCTAGATCTCAACTCTTTTCCTTTTCCGTTCTTTTTCTCACTTCTGTCTTTGGCCACGAGTAACTCTCCATCCTTTTAATCTTGAGGTTTCTCGTTCTCAAGGCATTTAACACTATATCCATGGACAATGAATCCCGTCCATATTTAATAGTTGCCTTAACTTCTCGATACGATTCAGGCAATGAATTCAGAAGAATAACTGCTTGGTTTTCATCCGACATTTTCTCACCGATGTTATTGAGATCAACTATAATCTTTTGGAATTCATCCAAGTTCTCTTCTAAGCCTTTACTAGAGTCCATCTTATATCCAAAAAATTTATCTTTTAGATATAATTTATTTGGAAAGGACTTAATCAAATAAAGACTTTCTAATTTCTTCCATAACTCCGCTATAGTAGTGGCCTCATCTACTACCCTAAGCACTCCATCTGACAGATATAGAATTATCGTCGAATAGGCCATCTTATCCATATCCCTTTTTTGAGCTTCTGTAATTGTTGACGAAAGGTAATTTTCATCTAAGATTTTGGCTACCTTTTGTTGTAGCAAAATAACTCTAATCTTTTTCCTCCATAACTCGAAATCACCATTCTCATCAAATTTAACAACTTCGAACTGTGTAGACAATGAAGCCATCTGTCAAATTAATCCTAACAAAAATTATCCTGAACAAAGAATATGCCAGCACACTACCACACACCCTCTTTAGATCGAATGGAGCTTTGATACCACTTGTGAGAGTTTTGAACCGAACTTAGATGGCCAAACAGAATGCACAAACAACCAGCAGAATAAATCGAAAGCAATAAAGAACGAACACCAAGATATATAGTGGTTCGACCAAATTGGTCTACATCCACTTTGAGAACCAACTTTAATCAATTTTATTACGAGCAATGAGGAATTTACAATTACAGATAATCAACAATAATCACCAAATCTGTAATTTTGATACCCACTAATACCGAGAGATCTGCACACGATGTCGCCTCTGAAACTAAGAACAAACCTATTGAAAAATAACCCAAGTCTAGCGCACTGCAACCAATGCCTCTAATCGGCACACTCACGCACAGCCTCACATCTCTTTATTGTCGCTGACGATCGACAAACCCCCACGCTGAATCAGAACCCATCAGAACCCAGATTGGACCGGACACTTGTGAGGACACCCACGCTTGAACGCCGTCAGACACCCACCTATAGATGACGAATACCCACACCGGACAGCCACCTAATGCCGCCTACTGCCAGACGCACATTGACCGACGAATTGTCTCTCTCCCTCGTCGGACGAAAAATACTTGCCATCACTCGACCCTTTCAATCTACGTGTGTGTCCCAAAATTTGGCTGCCTTCACCCTTTTCTTTAAGGTTGACAATTGTCAGCCTTAAAGAATAGAAGATGGGTTTATTTATAAAAGTTCCATTTGCCCATAATTACAAGAATGTCACTGGGCCTTTAATTTCACCAAAAAATCCAATAAGCCTACTTAAATTCCTTGTTATTTTCTACAATTCATTAAAATTGTTCTAAACTTGATTGGATTTATAAGCGTTATGCTAAAATCTAATGTAGATCAATTTGTTTTATTTCAGCAATATGTCAAGTAAAGTTCTTTCAATGTTATCCTCTATAAAGTTGATCGAAGACAATTATACAACATGGAAAAGTTTACTTGAAATTATTTCGTGGTTGATGAACTAAATTTTGTCTTGATTGAGGAATGTCCTCTAGTCCTAGCCCTCGATGCAGCACGAAATGTTCATGATACATATGAAGGGTGGACAAAGGCCCATGATAAGGCTTGAGTTTACATTTTAGTAAGCATATATGGTGTCTTAGCCAAAAGATATGAGAGCATGGTCATTTCATTTTAGATCATGCAATCATTGCAAGATATACTGTTTGGCTGAAAGTTCGTCATAGTTTCAAGCGAATGGGGATATTTTTTTACGAAAATAGTAATTACAGTCAGCCCTTCTCTCTAAATAAACTCCTAGGTCCTTAATTGAAATGTTAAGAGACAATTCAGGGAAGAAAATGTATATCAAATTTAAGTGAGTAATATATCAAAAATTAGGTTTGAACTTCTGAGATAGAAATTTGGAAGTTAATATAGAGTAAGGGGTTGGAGTGAGATTCCAATTTTTCTCATAAATTAAAGAAAATGCCAACGACAATGATGCTAATTTCTTGTACTGGAAACGTGTTTATGGAGAATGATGATTCTACCCCGGATTAATTGATTCGGGGTCACTAACCATGTTTGTCTCTCTCCTTCGCAAGGAATTAGTTCTTGGAGGTAGTTGGAGATTGAGAGCATGACTCTTCTGAGTTCGGTATCTGGAGGAGGTCATTTCCCAGTTGTTGCCGTAGGCAGAACTCATTTAATTTTGTGAACAAGGGATATATAATTTTTATTGATGATTACGTATCATGTGTTCCCAAATTAAGAAGAATTAATTCTCCGTTTTTGGTTTGCATTGAAGGAAAAGTACTCTCTTTCCTTTTTTGATAAAGTATTTATTTTTTAAGAATGGAATTGGATATGTTGACTTTTACTTAAATGGAAAGTACTGTATGCTACTAAGGCAAGCCTTATTACAAGGTATATCCTCAATTCCTGAAATGTTCAAAATTGCAACAACTACTGAAAGAAAAAGTATTTCTCCTAAAGAAATGCCCCAACTTTGGCACTAAGTAGGTTAGGTCACATTAATTTAAATAAGATTGAGAGATTAAATAGTGGGCTTCTAAATTGGGTTAGAAAGAAAAAATCTTATTATTGTAATGTTGAGTCTGCCTTGAGAAGGGCTCTCACGGCTTAAAAGTATTTAAGGCTGCACCTAGTGGCGACAAAGAGACTACGGCGTTTGTAAATTTTAGGGCTGAAAGTTACTTGTATTTATATTTTCTCATACTTAATTTGTATATATGTTGACTATATATGGTACTCCTGGAGTTTAGTCCAAGTGGCGAGTGTTTTTTGGATTATATGTCCTAAAACTTGCCCGATTTGTCAAATATAGTAAACATATTCATTATTTGATCATATGTATTGAGGCTTTATTAAAAAAAAGTTGTAAATTGATTGTGAAAATTGCACTTTGTAAAGCCGCTAAATTCAATAAACTAATAAACCTCTGGCTACTAACATAGAATTACTTGAACTTTATGTGGAGAATAAAAGAGCGATCATGTTTGAAGATATATAGCCAAAATAGTCTATTAGTATAAGGATAGGTTGGGTACGCTTAATTCATGGGGACATTGAATGAGATGCCGACTCGCCTTTTGTATTTTATCAGAGAACGATGTGATTGCCGAAAACTCGTTCATGTGGAGACATTGTGAGTGGACGCATCCTATGCCAAAAGATGTTTGCATCAAGATCGGAACCATGAAATAGTCACTTTCTTCTGATAGCGTTATAACGTTGTTATATTGTTTAAAATCAACCTGTTACGTATTTCAAATTGATGAATCTAACTCTAGCGTAACCTCGCATCTCAATCCTGATGCGAACTATGAATTCCTATTTATTTGAGAATCTATCCTTTAATCCTATATGGGGTGAGAGTGAGCTCAACATCCGCGCAACAAGCCTTCCATTTAGAGTAACCGGCGTAGACTAACTGGGGACATAGCTTCTACAAGCGTGGAACGTCACATCTACACGCCCGATTTCAGAGTTGCAAATAGGTTGTTCTCTTAAGTGACTGACTCTAGTCATTTGAACAACGGACATCCCATCCTGCCGCTACCTCTCGTATGACTGAAAGTGGACTCGATTTTTATTGGATTATAACCCTAAACAATTGTCGTCATCAGCTGCCGGTCAGTTGAAACACTTAAAGAAGAAAGATGTATCTAAGCGATAAAATGGTAATTTTGAGCCCAGCTGTAAATACGAAAAACCTGTGAGATTGACTTACGATTCACGCGTTAAATCAAGTGGATTAGAAAACTATATCTACAGTGAGGAGAGGCTTAGCTATTGAGCTTTAATGGAGTAACCCCAGTATTAACAAATATTGGTTAATTCGGATTAAAAAAGTTTAGCTACATTCATATCAAATCGTTGGAAGGTTATTATCTATGGTCGCATTAGGTCCTCCTAACTAGTCATAAACGACTAAATCTTTGAATTAGTGTGATAAGAAAATTGAAATGGTTCATAATTCAAATTACTGAGAATTATTGATCATATACTGACTATAACGTAAATGTTTAATTTACTTGAATTCAAACAAGAATTGGAGCAGTTATGAAAACATACTGTTACAAATAGGATTTACAATATTTTAATATGGAATAGATGGACTTTCATCGTTATAAGAATAGGTCATCTATAATGTGATTTAATTATTTAGATAACTAAATTAAAGTTAATTCAATTAACTTTAATTTAAATTAAATTATTTAATCTAGTTACATTTAGATAATTAACTTTTATTTAAGATTAGTTACTTAAAACTTAATACATTTCTTATTTAAATATTAAATAATGACAATTCGTAGATAGTTTATATTCACTTTTTAAATTTTGAAATTTTGAAAATTCAAAATAGTATCTGATTTTTAAAGAAAAAAATCAATTGAAATATGCGATTTTTGGGTTGATGTGGTTTTTTTCCACAGACTTTACCACTTCTAACACTTTTGATTCCATTGAGTGTTTGGTGTCACCCAACCCAATCCATACATGCAATCTGATTTGCCATGGACTCATTTTTTGCCACTGAGAGAAAGGACATGGCAATTATAAAAGTTCATGAGAGAAAGGCTTCTCTCACTTATTTTGGATCCATAAAGCCAGAAAATCTCTCCATTATGTTCCCACAGAAGTTCTATTTCTCATTTTTGGAGATCCTCTCTACAGACAATCCAATCCCTAAGGCGCCTAAAAAGCCATCAAGTTTAAAATTACATAACATGGAAGATCCTTTGGCTGCATCCTACAAGCATTTTATGAGGTGCATTGCTGTCTAGAAATTGGCAAGCTTACGAACCACATCCTAACAGGAAGGTTGTATTCTCTATGAAAACCCTAGCTTATATACTGTCTTCTTATCTGTTGAACAAGGCATGAATTTAATATATAAAATCTAATAGTCTAGTGAAGTGCTTAAGATCCCTAATGCTCTTGCATGCTCTGTCATATTGTCAACATAACAATATAGACTTAGGGTTCTCGTAGGACTATATGGAAGGCACGACTAGAACATGAGGAATTGAAAGGTGGTGCGCCCAGGATCCTCCGTAGCCGTCTGGTATACTCAACCAAGAATGGATGCTTCATTCAGAATAAGAACGAAATAGCCACAGTCCTTGCTTGGATATGCGTTTTTTCTAGTTATGAGATGGGGATATGTCGCAACTTCCTGACTCTTTTATCCCTGTTTTATTTTTTGGGCTAATATGCATTGAAACTGCCCCAGTTTAATATTTGCGTACATTATACACGTTCCATCGCAAAGAGTGTTTCTATGAAAGCGAGTCTTTTGAAGTATCGGGAGTGATATAGATAGCTGCTAGGAAGAATAGCTTGTTTACATACAACTTCGACGGCATCTTGGGGCGCATATGCTACTACATGCTTGCTCCTAATTCGGCTATTTGTTAGCCAACTAGGTGCCAGTGTTGCATGTCGAACAAGGGCGAGCAATCTCGATGGTCTGTTAAAGATTTCTGGCAAATAATGATCGAGTACTGTTCAGTTAATAGACATAATGTGTTTTAATCTTGATATGAATAAAGTATATTCCATATGTCTAGTGCACTAATTTAAAGTAGCGCTGTTGTTCTCCGGAAAACTTATGGTATTGATGTGAGGTATATACTTAAGTGTTATAACTTCGGTCTTGTGCTTACGGCGGTGTGCGTTATGCCCTAAACTCCCGGTAGCCGGGTCCTAATAGATTGTAATTCGTAATGTGACATCACATAATCTTAATCTTATTTAATTAAAATACTATGATGTTGGTATTTCAATTTTAGTTTGCGTTAACCCACAAAACTACTGCTCAAACTAAGATCAAGGTATCTTGTAGTCTGTATGTAGCAGTATACACTCTCTGTGCCACTGTTCTTAAATGACGAATAACTCGTTCATGACTGAGTGGATCCTACGTTCGCTATAATAAGTGCTGACTAATACTGTACAATGGTCTGTAGTAAGGTATGAGTATAAAAATCTGAAATCTACTCTTTCGTTTGTACAACTAGACGAGTTGGACCCGCTTTCGTAGCATGTTACAATCTTGTTGCTACAAAGTGCTACAAATGATTACTGATGTCTGACTCATATCATGTGTGAAGAGCATGTAGTGGTGGAATTCAGCTTATAATGTCAAGATCTTCCTGTCAATACAATTCGATCTGCGTCGCCAGCTATAGTACCCATGCTCGTATTCATCCGCTTATATAATGGTAGAATGCACTCTTTAAATCGTTTGGCATCAAGCTAGACCTGGTTCATAGCTGAGCACTCCACACAAGACGCCTCTGTATTGTAGTACGTCCACTGGATATATACTGAAAACTTTTGCTGCGTTCAGTAATAACCAATATGTGAATCAAACTAATAAAAAATAAAAAAAAATATAAATAAAAATAAAGAAAGAAGAATAAAAAATAGAGAAAATAAAACAATATAAAATAAAAATAATGAAATACAAAAAAAATGAAAAAAAAAAAATAAGATAATAGATAAGAATAAAAAATATAGAAAAAAATAGAGAGAAAAAAAATCACATAAAATATAATAATAAAAAAAAAAAATAAAAAAAATAATAAATGAGATAAAGAGAAAGAAAAAGTATAGAAAACAGAAAATAACAAATAGACCCTAAGAGAAATAATATAAGAAAAAAAAAAAAAAACATAAACCATATGGGAATTGTACTAAGAATATTAAGGAAAAGTTGAGAAGACAAAAAAATACACAAGAAGGAAATATATATATTAATCACCTAAACGTAGCATGCGTAAGTAGCATAAAATTGCACTCTTCAAGGGCTGATTCCTGGGGTTTGAACGATGTGTGGCTGCCACAATTCTCTAAGTACCTCTAATCCCTTAATGAACAGCATAACCATCATGTCTAATTGCTATATATTTTGGTTGTAAAAGAATTTAATCTATATCTCTATGAAAAATGTCCGACTTTTGTTCAGGTTTCTCTGTGAGTACGAGAATCCCTTACGTACGCTCGGGCGATCTTCTTGATATATACCCCTGTCGTCCCACACATAGCTTGTATGCTATAG
>NC_052353.1:57254247-57294531 GCF_009727055.1 Benincasa hispida | reverse complement strand
AGGAAAGATCGACACACAGATATACGTGGTTCACTAACAGTGTGTTAGCTACGTCCAAGGGTAGAGGGAGAACAATATTATTTCGAGAGTGTTTTCAAAATTACTTAAAAAAAATGGCGCCTTTAGGTTAGAGAGTTTATATATCGCACTGCTCTAAACCCTAGGGTCAAAAACATAAATAACTGCAAATAAATAAATATGTTGAATACAAAAATCCTTACTAGGTTGTTCCAAGCGCCAACAAACAGATTCAAGGCATTTCAACATTAACTAGAAATCCTTCAAGAAATTAAACATAGGGCTCTTTCACAAAGAAATTAGATAGGAATCATAGACAAATTTAAGATACACATCTAATCCGTCGATTACAATCCAAAACAAAAAGAAAAACTAACCTAAAGATACTAAAATTTGAAGGTAAAAGAAGAAGATTGAAGCTTAACTTCGGCCTCCATCAATTCAGCCCCAAAAGTTAGCCTCCAAGCGTCAGGTGAGTGTTGGACCTAGGCAAATCACGAGCGTTGCGATGCTCCGGTAGGGGCATTTTGGTCCCTTTTCTAGATTCTTTGAAGCGCGGATGCTCAAATCAACTCCAAATTACTTCAAATTAACCACAATTTGCTCCAAATCACTAATTCTACCTCCTGATTGATCAATACCTACAAAATAGGGTAATAAACACGTAAACTCTGATAACGAGCCCGAATTAAGCTAGGAATAATAGCTCTTTTTGAGAGCTATCAAAAGGTAATCACAATGAAAGATCTAAATTAATTGACTTATGAAAATTTAGAAGTTTAATTGACTCAAATAATTATAAGTTTCACACAATATTGATAAGAGAGCATAAATTGATACACTTACAAAATTTTTAAGTTTAAATTGATGCAATTATTAGTTCAGGATCTATATATTGATGTTTGCCTAAAATTCTATTTCTACTGTTTTTATGTTATTTTATTATTTATTTATTTATTTATTGTGAACATGAAGTTTATAAACAATACTAAAACTCTTTTAAGTTTTTTTGTTTTGTTATTTATTTTATGCTTTGTTTTGAAAAACAAAATTAAAACTTGAAAAAAAAAAAAGTAAAAACTTTATTGTTATCATGATGAAGCGAGGCTAAAGAACAAGTGGATAGGAAGCTGAATTGTTTAGGGGGGTAACCTGTGTGGCTTTTCTTCTTGAAGTGGCCATTCAACCCGTCGTCTATCGCTTTAAATGGCTGTTCGTTCATTGCTTGGATGACTTTCATCTGCAAATTCACTTCTGTATCCTCACCCAACCCAACTTTAAAATTAGATCGACCCATTCAATCTTTAATTACAAAATTCATGCACAATGCAAAATTGCAAGGATAAAATGGAGATGTGTAAAGATTCTCTCTCGTAACATTTTTTATGATATAATATAAACTTAAAAGCTAAAACTAGAAAAAACACAAAAACATTTTAATTATACTTATACATTACTTTTAAGTATATATACAGTAAAACTACTTTAGAAGCTACTGTTTCAATGTTAAATTTTTTAAAATTTTTTAAATTTTATAATATTTGCAATAAAAAGTACTAAGGTATTTTCCTTTAATAATTCATTTAAACAAATAAAATAATAATAATAATATAAACAAAACCTCAGTAAACCTCGCTGAGCACCGACATGCCACAATGCAAAAATGCCTCTCTCAACGACCACAAAAGTTTTGGGTATTTCCTCTAAAGTGCCCAATAAAATATAAAATTAGGGATGTACCCTATTCTTGCATGCAAAGTAACACGGCCCTATCCACCGCCTCACTTTTCCCTTTTGCGCAAAAAAACTGGAAAGATGTTCGCGGTTGGTCCGAGCAACGCCCGACTCCACTGCAACTCTCCGAATCCGCTCCTCCCGCCACCGGCGACGGCGACCGCGACAGGAGCTTCCGTACGGTATGTGTCATTTTCGATTGTTTCTTTAATTTGCTGTTCCGTCTATTGCTATATTTTGTTGTACCGAAGGTGGGAATTAATTACAGTTCTTGATTTTGGGCGTTTTATTTCAAGATCTTGTTAGTTTTTCTATTTATTGTTGATGTTTCGTTAGTTACTATAAACAGAGAGTGTATTTGGCATCCGATGATTTTGACTCTTTTCTTTCGTTTTTGTTTCAATTTAGAACAAATGTTTGAGCTATATAACTGGGGGAAACTATTATAGATGATTTGGTGGAAAATCCTAGGATAGTTCTGTCAATCATTTTAATTTCTCAGTTGTTAAATGAATTACTTCAAGTATTGGGTATTTGGCATTATTGATAATACTCTTCCTGCTGCAGCCTCTGTTGATCTCCGTGTAAATCTTAATGGAGATTGCCATTCTGAGAAATTTTCTCTGGTATTGGTGTATAACTCTAATTGATCATGATTTAGGTACAAGGATGTGTTTCTGAAAAGATGTTTCAAGCCCAGCCAAGTGGTTATTCCCCAATGTCATCGATTCGGTTCTTCAAACTTGGACACAAAACTTGTTTTATCTATTACCAATACTAAACAGGAACCTTATAAAGAACTGAAGTGTTCTTCTTCTAAAGGTATGAAATTCTTTTAACTCTAGCGTTTTGACCTTTTATTTTAGTCTGAACATTTGAACAAATATTATTAACTCTTATAATGTGCACAATTTTGTTGAGGTGGATTATAAAAGATCTCACTTTTTGTTTACTCTGTTTGTGGGATTATGCTCTTGATTGTTGATTAAACCGGTGTTCAAACAACCCAAAACCTTGGCTGAGAACTTTCGTATTCTTTGAAAGAGAGCGTCAATTATATTGTTCATCCAGGAATCAGGATTATATAGTGCATCGTTCTCATATCTCATGATATACTTTAACCAACTTTTGCTATATGATTCAATACCATCATATTTGTAGTTGGAGAAGAACTAATAATTCCCATTCTGAATATTATGATTTCCAGGAATATTGATATCACAACTTTCTGCAGCAGCATCCCCACATCTATCTGGGGAACAAGGCAGTCTATTCCACAAACTTCCACTTTTACCTCCAAGAAATTGTGCTGGAAAGAGTCCTCAAGCCTTCAGAGATGACTCTTACAGTGTAAAACGCCACTCTGGGGTCACCCAAAAACCAGAATGGTGGTGGAGAACTTTGGCTTGTGTTCCATACTTGATGGCTTTGCAGATGTCAAGTACAGCATATTACCTCTTGCCCTTGTTGGAGCACTTGGACGTTGATAATTTGATATTTTATATCCCCGGATTCGTTCAGAAGTTACCGTGGTGGTTCCCCATGTTGTACTTCAACCTCGCATACTTCGGAGTCGTGAGGAATAAAGAATTGCCTCATTTCATTCGGTTCCATGTGATGATGGGGATGTTATTAGAAACCTTGCTAGACATCGTATGGTATTCAAGCAATTTCATGCCACTCATACATTACAATGGTACATATGCAATGCAATATTGGGCAGCAGTGGGGTTCATCTACATTTCCAGCTTGTTGGTGTGTATAAGGAGTTCTCTCTTAGGGACTTATGCCAAAATACCATTCATTTTCGAAAACGCACTTATTCATACATTCTTTAGTATAGGACGATATTATCGACCGTTCTAGACTGCAGTGAGGTATGTTGTATATGAGTTAAGAGTCTTAGAGGTGGACAATAAAGAACAAGAGAGCAGGGTCTTCATCGAGCCTGATGTTGTTTTGGAGATTTTGTTTGTTAATTTTTATGAGCGGGAACTGGGGTTTTAAGATATTAGCCAATTTTTTGTGGTTATAATTGGTCATCTATCAAAAATACTTTCTATTTTTTTTTCTCTCTCTCTCGACTTTAGAATGAAATTTTGCAGATTTGATCAGTGCTTTAAGGGAGATGAGAACTTACTGAATTCCTGCAGTGTGCTCAATTATATCATGTGGCTCCCAAGTTCTCAGTGGAAATTTTTCTTGTGGAAAGGCCCACTAACAAGACAGAAATGTCATAATCAATAAAGACCAGTTCATGATGAAAATACATAGTGTGATTTAGGGATGAACTTTATGGACTAATGGATTTTTAAGAGATTGGTTGGTAATATTTTGTTAAATTCCATTTAGTAATCCTTTGATTTTTTATTTGTTGTTAAATTTTGAAAATTAAAAAAAGTAACTTTTAAAAATTTCTTCTTTTTTTAAAATTTAGTTAAGATTCAACTATTATACTTAAGAAATTATTAGGAAACACTTAAAAAAAAATAATTATCAAGTAGGTCTTTGTTTTATAATAAAAAATTAATAATAAATGGTTACTGTATAGTTTTATTTTTATGAGAAACTTAAATGCTCCTTGCACTTATCTTTATACACTCAAAATCTGCTAAGATATTATCACATGATATTTTTTTTTATTAAAAAATGATTTTGTTTATTATTATTATTATTATTTGTGTGTGTGGGGTAAAGAAAAGTGAAACATAAAATGATTGCTCAGTTTTGATTACAAGAGTGTAAACCAGAAAAAGGAAGTGAAAAAAAAATGTTTTAATACCCATTCGCTCGAAGCACTCTGTTATGAATTATGGTTACTCTTGAAGCAGTACAGTTGTATATGTCCCTTGGCTATGTCAAACTCATTCATTATTCCGAATAAATCCAAATATAAAATCAAATAGCATGATTTCAACAAAGTCGTTGTAGTATAGTGGTAAGTATTCCCGCCTGTCACGCGGGTGACCCGGGTTCGATCCCCGGCAACGGCGTTTTTCTTTTTAATTCCTTTTTGTCACTTATTTCAAAGAATTTAACTCCTTTCAGAACTTAAAATAAACAATTGTACATAAATTGTCTCAACTCAAAACAAAAATCAAGTTTCTTAGTACTTGCTTCTATTTCTAGTTTTCTGTAAGTATTACTCTATCATTCTTGACTTATTAAATGGATCAATAAATATTTACAGTGCAAACCTAAGGGAAACACCCCACTTATGAATTATGATTAACTTTGTAAAGGGTTGTTGATGTGTTCTTCCTTTGAAAGCTCGAGTATATTAAAACTTCTTAAATTATTTTTAGCTGATTACAATATTATTTAAAACCTTTTTTTCTTTACTATTTCAATGGTTATCTCAAACTCATTATAAAAGTGAGAGAGGAAGAAAAAGAAGAAAAAAAGAAAAAGAAAAAAGCCGTTAACCCAAAACACAAATAAGATCCTCAGAATAGGACAAAGAATAATGAAAAGAGAGAAATTTACGAGTACAAAGTCAAGATGAATAGTGTTTTGTCCAAATGCGGTCATCGTAGTATAGTGGTAAGTACAACGGTGGTTTTTTTGTTTTTGAAATTTTATACTGTTGGTAAAATTAATATATAATAGAATCTTATCATCAGTAGTTCAAAGTATAAGATCAGTTTCCCATTTCTTGCTCATTTGACAATAACAATAAAATTGGTAGTGGAACTTCACAGAAAATTTTCGAAATTCAACTCAAGCTAGGCAAGAAAGTATGAGAAGCATACCTTTATGACCAATTCAAAGCCAGTAGTTCTTCATCTAAATCACCCAGGACAATCACTTTCTGCAAGACGCGCACCACGCTGGACTCGTCTCAATGCACTCACTCGACCCAAACGAACCCCCACATTCAGAATGCCAACATTTGTACTTTTCACTCGTCTTTTCTCCGAGTTAACAAAGTTAATTTCAACATCTTTTTCAACTTTCCCTGTTCTTTTTTCCTTGTGATGAAACTTCTTTACAGGTTGCTTTACTCCACAGAGGCGACCGAAGTAGTAAAGCGGTTCGACATAACAAGAAGATGAAGAAACAATGCCTCTAATGTTTGTTGGACGGACAAGCTTTATGAACTCTTGTATCTCTGAGAAGCAAGCATGGTCCGAATATGGAACTGAAAATATGTACTTGTGCAACTTGTTTACTGATTCTACTTTTCCAATTTTCTTCTCGATCAAGAAGCCACCATTTTCGTTCAACTTGCTTTTGCGATAACGTGTGGTAAGAAGAGAACCAGAAAGAACATCATCTCCTTCATGGGGCCTTACGACCCAAGGAAGACCTGATGGCATGATTCCGATTGTTGGACGCATCTGGTTCAATCCCTCAAGAGTATCTATGCTGAAGCTGTAGCGAGGAACAGCTCGAACTCTAGTAAGATTCGTCTTAGTAGTGAATCCGTCATTGAAACCAAGAAGATGCATGGTCTGCAAGCGTTCTGGCCACACCCAAACCTTCAACAGGAAATTAATTTTTTTAAAAGAAAAGGATCAGCACTGAAAATCAACAAGATAGCCATCTAACATCCCAACATAGGATTTTAGTATTCTAGGAAGTTGGGCAAATGGGGTTTGAACAGATACTTCTATATTCCTTTGACTCAATTAAGTCAAACCACGACAGCTCCTAATAATCATCCTCAACAATCAAAATAAATTATTATCAACTTTCCCTACGACATTCGCCTAAACATGAAAAATCCAGATACGATTAATCCTTTAAAGCTATTCTAAATTTTTTATCCCTCAATGTTGCACAGAGGAGGCAGTATTATTTGCATCAAATTAATGAATCTCCATGCTAAATTAGTCAACATACGACTTGTTTACATGTTTTCTAAACCACTTCCGCCGATTAATTATTGTGCCCTCAATGAAAGAAAACTGTTCCAAAACACATTGGTGAGCTGGATAATCACATCTTCACTTAGAACTAACCTTCAATTCAAGCATGCGAGAAATGTGAAGTAAAAGATCTTCCTTCCCCAGAGAATCAATGCCAATGATGATATCATGTTCCGGATGGGAGGCAATGATATCTACAATCTGTAACACTTAATCAAGAAGTGAAATAACATTAGAAAGGCAGAAAATTTCAAAAGGTAACATTTTAAAAAACGATGTGGTACTGGTTGTACAGGTCCGATCCCAAGAATCAAAGAAATTCCGATCATCAACAGAAGCCCCATCTCCAGTTA
This sequence comes from Benincasa hispida, assembly GCF_009727055.1. Taxonomy (NCBI): domain Eukaryota; kingdom Viridiplantae; phylum Streptophyta; class Magnoliopsida; order Cucurbitales; family Cucurbitaceae; genus Benincasa; species Benincasa hispida. The sequence continues at coordinate 57,287,555 of NC_052353.1, read as the reverse complement.
CATACTATTAGATCAGAGAAGCTTCTTTACGTCTCCTTCGTGACAATCAATATCAATGCATAAACGTTATAGTTCAAAAAGGTTATTTCCATGGAGTTCAATCAAAAGCTAGGAGAATAATAATATAGAAATAACATCTGATAGTGTCTGCTTCCTCATGGCTGAGTGGAAAGAAAACCTTCACAGTCTTCAAGCATCATTTACCTAAGTCTAACCTCTGTGTAGTTCATTCTTGCAAGAATATGAAATTACATGTCGGAAGTATAAAGAAGCAATCAAAGAGAAATCTTAACCTGTTGTGCAGCAATTTGTCGAGAAGGAAAGGCATATGAAGGATTACAATAGGTATTATCCAAGTAAAGAATGTCGACAGTATCATCCTCGAGTGCATTGAGAAGCGTGATCCTTCCTTTATTGGCCCTTTCACTACTCATTTCCCACCGAAAATCCCCTGTGTAAAGCAAGCAACCAAAGTCTCCACGAAACAAGAGCATAACAGCACCTAACCGTAGCAAAAAAGGAACAGACAGTACTAGTTTGATCAAACTAATTCGCTCTAGCAACTAACCAGAACAGAAACATAATCCAAATAAAAAATGCAGCAATTCTTCCTACGGAAAGAAATCTTAATATCGCCTATCATACAATTAGATAAAGAATCCACTCCTTTCAGGACTTAAAACAAACAACTGCCGATCAACTCATCAAACGGAGAGATGAAAGCTTTGAATCTTTGATTACCAGGACAATGGTGAGCATCGATGGCCATGACCTTGATAACTTTCCGAGAACCAGATGAAGGTGAAGTCAGTGAGATTGAGTGCCATAAGCCGATTTCGAGGACGCGGAGCAAAGAGAGGTTGAAATTGGGGAATTTGAAGGGGAATAGTTTGGCGGTGAGGCGAGAGCAGAAGAGTAGGCCTTTAGACCATTGCGAAGACAAGCCCTTGGTGTGGTCGGAGTGGAGGTGAGTCAGAAAATAGATCTGGCTATCATCCGACCACCGGTCCACCGAAATCAGGCCATTCTCCATCCAGCGGCGGTGGTGGCGATGGTATCTGCAGAGGTCGGTGTGGGAGTTCGATTCGAATTTCGAAAAGAAACTTTGGAATTTGGCGGGGTGAATATTTATTTTCGTTAGAATTCGATACTATCGGCGGTTAAATGAAATTTTATCGCACTCGAGAAAGAAAAAAGGGACTTTGCGTGACCAATATCATCTGTTAATTAACATTGGGTCTTGAAGAATAACATTTACCCACTCCATTTCAACAAAGGGACGACAATAATATTCGAAAAATAAGAGTATGTAGTGCCAATTATAATTTGACATTTGTTAATAGATTCTTTTTTCTATTTCGAATTTTTTTTATGGGAATGATGAAAAATAAATGTATAAAGATTGGTACATCTAAGTATTACCCATAATATTAATAATTAAAATTAAAAGATTTCTACCCATATAGTCTAAATAAACAAATATGTCTAATTACATAAGTCTTTATACTTTTTTACATGAATAACTTAATTAGCTATTATTTTACATAAATGTTATAGTACATTTACATTTTAGCCCTTAAAACCATTTAAACATAAAAAAATTAAAAAAAAATCATAAAAGGAAACTAAGTTAGTTGCCTCTATTATAAATCTAATAAATAATCGAATTTTGTTTTTCTCCTACTATCCGTCCTTTTTACATATTTTATATTATATTAAAAAAAGGTTAAACATTTTATTTGTAAGGCAAAAAAAACTCAACCACTTTCCTAAAATAATGATGATAATAAATAAATAAATAAACCAACTAACTCTAAACTTTCACTCCCCAGCCGCCCCAACCCCATTTTTCAAAAAAACAGGAGGAATCCCCTCCAAACTCCCGTCTAAATGCCGACGACCTCGACATTCAGACCAATGTAGCCTTCGCCCCTGCCGACATTTTTTATTTGCAAGACGATGATGATGATTCAAGAATCCACCGCTGTCACCACACATTCTGTTATTTCTTCATCTACCACTTCTATGTCTACAAGTTCATATTCATATCTGCTCGACCAATTCTGTGCCACCGTGGATGTCCGTCGTTGAACAAATCTACGATTTAGGAGTACACAACCTACAGGAGTCCATATTTATGCACACATTATTGCATAGTATATGTACAAGGTTTATTTCTAAATATGCAAATATATAATATGAGGTATATATTTATAAAATAATTAAATATACATGTGTATATATGGCAAATGGATATGACAAAAGATGTAGAGTTATATATCTCAATAGAAATGGACACAAACTTAAATATGTAATTATTCTATGTATATTTAAAATAAATTTCGTATATTTAATAAGAGAAAACACCCAAAATTTTAGGGCCATTCAAATTATCTATAGTGAAATAATGTAAATTTATAAGTATGTGACGAATAAAACACAATGTAAAATGAAACACCTAAAATCATATATAATATTGCTTTTTTTTAGAACTACTATTCCTTAATTTTAGGGATTTATATCATATTAGTTAATAAATAAAATAAGAAATCATTAAATAAGAACCCTTCATTAATTATGATATACAATGTAATGTAATTAATGGTTATTCCAAAAATAAATATCTAAGTAAATACGGTTTAATTTTTTTTTAATATTTTAATTACAAAATAATACAAAAATTAATAGAAGGGAGAATCGATCACGAGGTTAAAATTGTCCAAAAAAAATAGAAATCTAGTAATAAAATATTATTAAAGTATATGATATTGATGAAATATTGCTTGTGAAATAAGTCATTTGTCTAAATCTTTAAAATTTAAATAGGATGACTAAATATATTAAATGATATCTAAAAAAAGGTTTGATAGGAGGAATACAACCTACCAACCTGCAACGACCCGAGTTCAAGAGGGGTTCATGAATGAACCAATATCACATCAGAATGAGAGGAATCCCAAGAACATGAAAGTATGGTTAGAAAAAACTTTAAAAAATTGGAAAGTTACTATATATACCAACAAGATGCACTTTTCTTTTCGATGGTCTAATCATAGGAACTCCAAAGTTAAATATGCTTAGCTTGATAATTCTCATCCATCTTGAAAGGACCCGTGTCGAATCTGAATTAGACATCTATCTGATTTAAAAACAAATATATGGAACTAATCAAACCATGTTAGTTTATTTGTAAATTATAATGCGTATGAAAACAATAGAGAAGAAATAGTACCATGAATGATTAATGTTAGAATTTTTAAATTCGAAATAGTACCATGAATGTACCATGAATGATTAATGTTAGAATTTTTAAATTCGAATGTTAAAATTATATATAGATGCAAGTATATGTTGCTGAAAGGATCATGGAGAAGTTCAATTAATAAAGAATCTGTGAAAAAAAATCATGAAAGAAGGTTAAATACCTAAACAAATTAAATAAAGTTATAATTCCCAATTTTCTATAGAGAAAAACTTCGATGCTTTTTTGGATGCACATATCTTAATACATCTCAAATATAGTCCAATAAAATGTTACCACATGATTTTTTTATTTTTTAAAAAAAATAACTTTTTTCCTTTTTTTTATAATAGAGATGTGTGAACACAAAAATTAATACAACCTAAGCTATATATAATATCATTGTTCTTTTCAATAACCCACCATTTCACCTCACCTTTTTCCTTAAAAAAAAACCCTTCCCAAGTTTGCTTCTAAAAGCCGTCTTTCTTCCCACATTTTCAACTCCCAATACATCAAACACCCTTCCCCACCCTCGTTCTAATCTACCTCTCATTTCCGTCGTCCAAATTTGCCTTCGAAATCCAATGGTAGCTGAACCCCACATCTTCATCTCTTGATCATCCAAGTCCCTCCCTTCATTTTCAACACATCTCCGATGGCGTCGGCTACATCTATTCGTCTTTGGCGCATCCCCGACAGCATCTCACCTTCGTTTTCGGTCTTCCTCCAAGTCTTCCTACGATTTTGGTGTGTTCAAAAGGAGTTGAAGTGCTACGGCCGAACATTCCATCATCGTTTTTGGCCCCACATTCCAGTTCTATGGCTGCATCCTGTGGTCGTCCCCAGCCATCAGTTATTAGAAAGGGTTTTCCCTCGAAGCTTGATTGTATTTTGAAACGGATTGTTGTATTTAATTGTAAATAGTATAATATATATGTTCTAATTGATTTCAACGTGAAATGTAGTTTCAAGATCTCACATTTTTAGGGTGGTAGTAGTTGTCATTAATTTTTTAACTGATTTAGTGTGGTTCCACTTTTTCAGACTTGTTTAATCTATTTATATATGGAAATGTTAGTGAAAATTTTAAGTGTTAAATGAAAAGAAAAAAAAAGACATTTTGAGAATCTCACATTGCTGGGTAGTGGAATCTCCTTCTTATACTCTCACCTTCGGTTCCAAGGGTACCCATATTCTAGAGGGAGTGAGGAAGTGAGGAGATAGGTAAATGTGAGTATGGTGAACATCCACACATGTGCCATCGTTCGGTCAAGTGTGGCGAGGCATGTGTGTGATTTTTTTATTAAAAAATTTATTAATAATTATTATCTTACTTTATTATTTTTTAAATCCTTCATTCAACAGCTCCAACACGTGCAAGCAGGTCGCATCGGCCAAGTCTTCTGCGCGCTTCGACATTCAGTGGCTCGCATGCTTTTTGCAGTTACACGTTCATTAGTTGTGTGGTTTTTGCGTTGTTTTCCGTTGGCCCTCTACACCTATAAAAAGTGCAAATCTTTTAGCATTTCAAAACAACTCATTCTTCCATTTTTTTCCCTCGAACTCTTCATCATTTAGTTTTCGAGCAAGTCAGTCTAAAGGATGTGAGTTTCCAATTGATCGCAATACAACTTCGATCGAGATAATTTTATCTATTCTTGGTTGTTTTATCCTGGGGATGACGTGGAAATTTCGTAGAACTACTTGCACATTTGGGTAGAACTGCGAAACGTCTTAAAGAGAGCGAGATCTATGACTCAGCCTATAACAAGTTTTTGTTTTGCAGGTTCCATTTTCTGATTACTACCTTCGTGACCTGTTGCTGTCATTTTCTATCCATCGGAAGATAACGGTATCAATAACTTTAAGACGTGTTTCATCTGCCACTGCTACGATGACCCTTACGAATCAGAATGACATTATGACTTCCGACATCAACCATCCATCTCGGTTCGAAGGAGTAAACTTCAAACGGTGGAAGCAGAAGATATTGTATTTCGTCACAGTTAAGAAGGTTGTCAACGTTTGTACTATAGAGAAGTCAAATGTCCCGAAAGAAGATCTGACTGAACAACAAATAAAAGAAGTTATTGATTGGGAATAAAGATTTCTTATGCAAAAATTTTATCTAAATGGTTTGACTGACGACGTGATTATTACAGTACAATGAAAACAACAAAAGATGTGTGGGATACCCTGTAGAAAAAGTACAACACCAAGGAGGCCAGTTCGAAAAAATATGTCGTCAGCTATTACCTAAAGTTCCATATGGCAGATGACAAATTTGTGGAGGTCCAGTCCCATGAAGTACAGAAGATAGCCCATGAAATAATAAGTGAAGGTATGCCTCTAAACAAGCAATTCCAAGTTGTCGTTATTATTGATAAATTGCCTTCTACGTGAAAGGATTTTAAGAACACCTTGAGGCATAAGACCAAGGAGTTTTCTTTGGAGAATTTGATCATCTGGCTGAAGATTGAAGAAGAAGCCCGAAAGCAGGACCAGGGGAAAGAGGTGGACATTGTTCTTGGAAAATTCGCCTCTGTCGTGATAAAGCCTGACCAAAAGTCTAAGGAAACCAAGAAGAAAAGTTAGAACCGTGGTTCCAGCAACCAGAACAATCAGAAGAAGCAGAAACTTCTCTTGGGAGAAACGGTACAGTTCCTTTTTCTTTAACTATAATAAACTTGGACACATGGCTAGGAACTGTAGGAATAGGCATCATTCTGCTAGTCAGACGAACCTGATAAAAGAACGATTAGTAGTTATGATCACAAAAGTAAATGTGATCAGTGGTTCTGAGGGGTGGTGGATAGACACTAACGCTACGTGCCATGTCTGTCATGGCCTTAGTCTGTTTAAAACTTATACTGAAACTAAGGATAAGAACATACTGTTGGGGGATCACCACTCAACGAAAGTTGCTAGAACAGGCAAGGTGGAGCTGAAGTTCACATCTGGAAAGACTCTCACCTTAAAGGATGTCCTGCACACTCCAAAGATAAGAAAAAAGTTAGTCTCGAGCTATTTTCTTAACAAGGCCGGATTTACTCAAACTAAAGGGGCATATTTATAGACCCTTACTAAGAATAATGTATTCATAGGGAAGGGTTATGCAATTGAGGGCATGTTCAAATTAAACCTAAACATAAATAAAATGAAATCTTCTATTTATATGTTGTGTTCTTTTAATGTTTGGCATGCTAGATGTTATCATATTAATAAGAGATCAATTAGTAACATGATTAGGCTGAAAATGATACCTAAGTTATCCATGAATGAATTTGGTAAATGTGAATATTGTAGTCAGGCTAAAATAACTGAAACTCTACATAAATCTGTATTTAGGGAACCTGAGCCTCTAGATTTAATTTATTCTAACTTATATGAATTTGATGACATCTTGACTAGGAACAGTAAAAGATATTTTATTACTTTTATTAATGATTGCTCTAATTTCACCTTTGTGTATTTGCTGTAAAACAAAATTGATGTATTTGATGGTTTCAAATTGTTTGTAACTAAAGTAGAAAATCAGTTTAACAGAAAGGTTAAAAGACTTCGTAATGATAGGGAAACTGAGTATGACTCAGACAGTTTTAGTAAGTTCTTTAACTCACATGGAATAATACATGAAAAGACTGCACCTTACTCTCTGGAAATGAATGGAAAAGTTGAAAGGAAAAATAGAACTTTAGTTGAGCTAGTAGTTGCTAGTTTACTCAGTTCAGGAGTCGCGTCTTATTGGTGGGGTGAAATCATCCTTACCGTGTGTTATGTCACAAATAAGATACCAAAATCTAAAAACACAACTTCACCTTACGAAGCCCTCAAGAATAAGAAACCAATGTCATACTTTAGAACTTGTGGGTGTCTAGCCTTTGTAAGAATTTCATACCCTAAAAGAATAAAGCTTGCTAGTAGAGCCTATAAGTGTTTCTTTATAGGTTATGCCATAAATAAAGTCTATAGGTTCCACGACCTAGTAAACCAAGTGATTATTGAATCAAATGATTCTAACTTTTTTTAGGATAGATTTCCCTTCAAATCGAGAAATAATCGGGGCTCGGGATCTAATAGTCTAACCCTAGTTAAAAATCTTACCTCTATAGAGGAAGCCGACCCAAAACCTAGAAGAAGCAAAAGAACTAGAACCGTCAAAGATTTTGGGGATGACTTTTAGACCTATAGCATAGAAGAAGACCCTAAAGACCTAAAAGAAGCCCTATCCTCTTTAGATGCCAATTTATGGCAAGAAGCTATAAATGATGAAATTGACTCTCTTAAGTCAAATAGGACTTGACATTTGGTAGACCAACCCCCTGGTTGCAAAGCAATAGGTTGCAAATAGATCCTAAGGAAGAAGCTTAGACCTGATGGAATAATTGATAAGTTTAAAGCTAGGTTAGTAGCAAAGGGCTTTAGACAAAGAGAAAACATAGATTTCTTTGACACTTTCTCCCCGGTTACTAAAATTACCTCAATCCGTGTACTATTTTCTCTAGCTGCCCTAAATAACCTCATAGTACATTAGATGCAAGTAAAGACCGCTTTCCTAAATGGTGAACTTGAAGAAGAGATTTATATGGAACAATCTGAGGCTTTATAGTCCATGGACAAGAGAATAAGGTTTGAAAGTTAGATAAATCTCTTTATGGTTTGAAACAAGCTCCAAAGCAATGACATGAAAATTTTGATAACCTAATCTTATCTAAAGGTTTCAAGGTAATGAAAGTGGCAAATGCATCTACTATAAGTTTGAAAACAATCTTTGCACTATCTTATATCTGTAGGTAGATGACTTGTTAATATTTGGGTCAAATTTGCACGTCATAAATGATGCAAAATTTATGTTAAGTGCAAACTTCAATATGAAGGACTTGGGAAGAGGGAGTGTAATCTTAGGCACAAAAATGAGCTGGTCTAAAAAGGGAATTTCTTTAGATCAATCTCACTATGTAGAAAATATTCTAAAGAAATATAATTACTTTGAATGTGAACTAGCATGTCCTCCTTATGACCCTAGTGTTAAGTTGTTTAAGAATACTGGTGATAGTGTTAATCAAACTGAGTATGCAAGCATCATAGGTAGTCTCAGGTACGTTGCTGATTGCACTAGACCTAATATAGCTTATGTTGTAGGATTATTAGGTTTATAAACAGACTCAGTATAGAACATTAGAATGATATAGAAAGGGTTATGAGGTACTTAAAGAAAACCCAAATCTTAGGATTACATTATTAGAAGATTCCCGCTATCCTAGAAGGATCAGGGATGCTGACTGGAACTCTCTCTCGAATGATTCAAAGGCTACAAGTGGCTATATTTTCAATATAGCAGGCAAAGCTGCCTCTTGGAAGTCCAAGAAACAGACTATCTTAGCACAATCAACGATGGAGTCAGAAATGATAGCACTATCAACAACTAATGAATAAACAGGCTAGCTTAGAAGTCTGCTGTTAGAGATTCTCATATGGGGAAAACCAGTACCAGCCGTAAGGATCCATTGCGATAGTACTGCAGCAATCACAAAATTTTAAAACCGTTTTTACAATGGAAAGAGACAAAAAATACGTCGTAAGCACAATACCATTAGAGAGTTCCTCACTACTGGTGCAGTTAGAGTGAATCATATACTGATTGATGAAAATTTGGCAGATTCTTTGACGAAAAGACTGGCCAAATAGAAGGTTTTTAAAACCTACGAAAGGATGGGACCCATGCCTATAAAAAGATGAATAATTGTGAGAAAACCAACTTGTAGATTGGAGATCCCAAGAAACAGGTTCTGATTACTTAAAGGATCATATAGCTTTTACTAAATGATCGTGTACCAGAGCGAGATTACCTAAACGATCGTGCACCTTTTTCTAAACGATCAAGCACTTGTCTATACGATAGACTCCAAATTTCTCCCACTTTCTTGGTCATTGAATACGATCGTGTTTCCTTCTTCCCTCTACCAAATCCAACAGAGCCCACACCTTCTAGATTCTCACTCCGAGAATACTGAGGTCATTGAGTGGTGGTATCCTCGTTGTGGCCTGTTCGTGTAGAAAATCGTTCGTTTGCAGAGCGATAGCGAGATTCGGTAGACAATTGGCTTGGCTTCACAGTGACAGGGAGAGGTGTTGTTTCTAGCGAGACTGAGAGAAAGATAGAAGACATGTTCTTCAAAGGTGAGTCTTTTGGTTCTTTGTATTTAAGTTTTCAAAGCATGTTGTAATTTGTTCTGAAATGCATAACTTGTATGTATGTTTGTGAATGTTGTATTTCTGTCACGATGAATTTGGAACGATCTTGCTTCCGCTCATAAGTACTCTTTGATAAGAGTTCCTTCAATTGGTATCAGAGCCAGATTCTGATATTCCAAATCCATTGTTGTATAGAATAACATTTACACTCTCAGTGGGTAAAGCATGTTTGCATTCTGTTTAAATGTTAAATAGTTTTGTGGATGTGGATTAATGGAATTTTCTTGGATGATGCCTCTGGTTATTTAATTCTTTTACATTTAAAGTTAATTGTAAGGGCCCCTATGTTTTTTGGCATATTAACTTGCTATCGAGTCTGTAACTTCAAAGTGTTTAAGTCTCTGTGAGTCGCTCGTGATGAGGCTTCAAGGCAAAAAGTTGTTGTACTTTGAGGAAAAAGACGACCAAGCATTGGTCAGATCGTGTAAACGATGGGGTAAGTGATCGTTGAGCATATGATACTCGGCAATAAAGAGAACATGCATGCACTAGTCGATGGTGTAGCTCAGCAAGCTTCATCGCTTAGTCCCTGACTACACGATCGCGGAATAAATGTTACTTAAGCGCTTGTTCTATGATCGTCTAGACGATCGTGCTTCACAGCAACGTCGTCGTCTAAATGATCGTTTAGATTTATGTGTTTGAATTCGGTGCGCTAAATGATCGAGTGCCTCATGCTTCATCGCATTGTAAATGGTACTCAATCGTAGCTAGACGATCATGAATACTTGGCCTATTTACTAAACGATCATGGAGGCTTCACCCGAGCGGTCCAAGACCCAGTACGCCTGTGAGCTGGTTTTCTCAATGGAGTAATGTAATAGATAGAATTTTATTTTCGGTTTCGAGGCTTAATCATCCCGATCCATTAGTCTTTGGTGAATGTACATAGGATGTATGTTTGATTATATGTCATATGGTATGCCATATAGTTGAAATCCCACCTTAGGTTATGCACTGGTCATGCATCATCTCTATATTGTAAGTGTATGATTAGAGTTTGCATGATTTAAATTACATAAGAGCATGCCCATGCATCATATAATATAAGAGTTATATTTATGCATGCATTAAGCATAGACATGCAGCATCTTTATATTATAAGTGTTATAGTATAAGGGTGTATGGACGCATGTTTGCTTGGTTCATTACAAGTATATAAATTTTATATATAGTAATGAATGGACATTACATGAAGCATGACACATAGGTTAAATTTATAAGAGTTATAAATACCTAGTTGTGCATGACAATATGTATGGGTTTTGGTTGTTTCTTTTATAAGGGTTATAAGAGAAATTAGAACTAAAATCAATAAAAAAGATATGCATACGAACTTAGGCTTGAATTATGGTTTTAAAAGTGTTTTAAAACTTGGTGGAGATAGACCAAAGATCACGGTTCTAATAAGATTAGCAACCTAAGGTTTGATATTTTAATCAGTTTAATAGGATTAAATTGACTAATAAAAGAAGTGTAGCAAATCCATCTATAAGGGACCTTTTATCTGAGGTGGGTTCTGTCTAGGCTGGGGTACATAAGCTGACAGAAACAGAACACCCCTACCTGGGAACCTACTTAGAAAGGTGAATTAGATAGATTTGATGAATGCATACAAATTTGAGGATAATCCGTTAAAGAGTTTAATGAGATTACTTGAACTTGTTTGATTTCAAAGACAATAGTTGTTTTTTAGCAAATTAAATTGACTTAGATAAAATCAGTATCAAATGATCTAAGTTAATGAACCCCTAGGTAGAATATTCAGTGATAGGTACTTGGGGTATATGATACTTCATTTAAACCTCTTCGTATTTCTTCCTTTAAGTTTCACACCGTGAGATCTATCCTCGGCCTCGTGGCACCTTGGAAGTGTCCCCCTAAAGGATGGTGTTTGGCTAGGTCAATATCAAGGTGAACGGAGAAAATGTCCATAGTAAGTGGGAGCGGGACGTGCAACAGCATATCTCATGGTCTCTCTCGTTAGGTTGGATAACGTTTCTGTGCATCGCCTCGAGGCACCCTGGGAGTGTCCCCATATAGGATGGCAGTTTTGCACGACACTTTATTTGATCTCCTGTATAGGATAAGGTTGCTTTAATCTCTTGTCCTATATGCTTTTTCCCTACGATGGGCATATTAGGGTGGGACTCTAGGGCTGAAAATGAGGGGTTACACTTACGCGGAATTGTTAAGGGTTAACAGTTCTGGACCAAACGAATGGTGACTGTTGGGGTCAATTACAAGAGTTTTTTCTGCCTAATGGTTGAGAGTGTCTCATCCCAATGAAGGGGCATCTGATCACTCCACCGGTGACGTTTGTCCTACCTCATTGGGGCATCATTGCGAAATAGAAGTCTTTTCACTTAGGATACTTGGAATCTATTTTGCTAAAACTAAAATTGGTGTTAAAATGTGGTATTCCATAGACTTATTAATTTTGTTCGTTTTTCAGCAATGTAATTATGGCTACAGCCACATTAACTCTTTTAAGCGCCAACAAACTGACTGGCGAAAACTACGCTAGTTGGAAACACATGATCACAACAATTTTAATCATCGATGATTTATGGTTCGTCCTTACGGAGGAGTGTCCTTCTATTCCACCTCAAAATTTCACTCAAAATGTTCGGGAGGCTATGAGTGTTGGACATGGACAAATGAGAAGGTCCGAGCTTATATCTTGGCTAGTCTTAACGACGTTTTGGCCAAGAAACATGAGCTTATGGTCTCAGCGCGTGAGATCATGGAGTCCCTGCGGGGGATGTTCAGACAATCGTCTCAACAGCTCAAGCACGAAGCTCTCAAATGCATCTTCAACTCCAAAATAGAGGAAGGCACCTCTGTTCGTGAACATGTGCTTAATATGATGGTCCACTTCAACGTGGTGGAGATGAATGGGTCACGCATCAATGAGGGCAGCTAAGTTAGCATAATCCTGCATTCGTTGCCGGATAGCTTCCTGTACTTTGTCAGCAATGTGATTCTAAACAAAGTGGATTATACCCTTAAAACTCTCCTCAACGAGTTGTAGACATTTCAATCCTTGTTGAAAAGTAAGGAGAAGAAGGTTGGTGGGGGAAGTGTTACCTCGTCATCAAAGAAGTTCCATAAAGGTTCAACTTTAGGAACGAAGTCTGCACCTTCTACTTCTAACATTTCCAAGTGGAAGAAGAAGAAGGATGGAAGGGGAAGAGGAAAGCACCTACTAACCCACAGCCTGTCGCTCAGCGGGGAAGGTGACTAGCACCCAGTGACAAAGGAAAGTGTTTCCATTGTAACCAGGAGGGGCACTGGAAGAGGAATTGTCCTCGCTGGATCAAGGAGAAGAAGAAGGCTAAGGCCAAGGCAAAACAAGGTAAATATAATTTACTAGTTTTGAAAACTTTTTTAGTGGAGAATGATGATTCTGCCTGGATTATTAACTCTGGGGCCACTAATCATGTTTGTTCTTATTTTAGGGGATTAGATCCTGGCACAGCTCGAGGCTGGAGAGATGACAATGCGAGTAGGCACTGGGCACGTAGTCTCAGCTGTGGCAGTGGGAGGGCTCCAGTTGATTTTACAGAAAAATTTTATCATTTTGAATGATGTTTATGTAGTTCCTGAGTAAAGAGGAACTTGATTTCTATAAAGTGTAATGATACTCTTAATTTTAATTTGAATCAAGTGTTTATTCATAAAGATGGAGTTGAAATCTGTTCAACAAATCTGAAAAATAACTTGTATGTGCTAAGGTCGTTTGCAACAAGTTCCCTCCATAACATAGAGATGTTTAAAACTGTCGTAACTCAAAATAAATGACAAAAGGTTTCTTCTAAGGAAAATGCCCAACTTTGACACCTTCGATTAGGGCACATCAATCTCAAGAGGATTAAGAGGTTGGTGAAGAATGGACTTCTAAGTGAGTTAGAGGAAAATTCTTTACCGATGAATCTTGCTTGAGGGCAAGATGACTAAAAGACCTTTTACTGGAAAAAGTTATCGACCCAAAGAGCCTCTAGAGTTAGTGCATTCTGACCTTTGTGGTACGATGAATATGCAAGCCAGGGGAGGCTATGAGTATTTAATCACTTTTACTAATGATTACTCACAGTATGGGTATGTTTATTTGATGCAATTAAAATCTAAATCCTTTGAAAAGTTTAGAGAGTTCAAGGTGAAATTGAAAACGCATTGGATAAACGAATTAAGACACTTCGATCGGATTGAGGTGGAGAGTTTTTGGATTCGGAGTTCCAGAACTATTTGATAGAACATGGAATCGTTTCCCAACTCTCAGTGTCGGATACACCTCAGTAGAATGGTGTAGCAAAGAGGAGAAACAGAACCTTGTTGGACATGGTTCGGTTGATGATGAGTTACGCTTCCTTACCAGACTCATTTTGGGGTTTTGCAGTGGAGACTGCAGTGTATATCCTCAACTTTGTTCCTTCTAAGAGTATTGCGAGAACATTTTTGGAATTGTGGAACGGGCATAAAGCTAATTTGCGTCATTTTCACATATAAGGTTGCCCAGCACATGTGCTTGAGGTTAATCCAAAGAAATTGGAACCACGATCGAAGTTGTGCCTCTTTGTAGGCTACCCCAAAAGTACACGAGGGGGTTACTTTTATGATCCTACGGAAAACAAAGTGTCTATGTCTACGAACGCTACCTTTCTGGAGGAAGATCATATTAGGGAGCACAATCCATGTAGTAAGATCGTGTTACGTGAGCTTTCCAACGAAACTACTAAAAATTCAACAAGAGTTGTTGAGAGGCCTGCTTCATCAGCAAGAGTTGTTGATGATAGTTCATCTGGTAGGTCAGTTCCACCTCAACCGTTGAGGGAACCTCGAAGTAGTGGGAGGGTTGTGAACCCACATGTTCGCTATATGGGTTTCACTGAAATCCTGGCTATGGTAGTCGATGGCGAGGTGGAGGATCTGTTGTCTTATCAAAAGACAATGGAGGATGTTGACCGGGATGAATGGGTCAAAGCCATGGATCTCGAGATGGAGTCGATGTACTTCAACTCAGTATGGGATCTTGTATATCAACCTAATGGGATAAAACCTAGATCTACAATAGGAAATGGGGTGTCGATGGGAAGGTGCAAACCTTCAAGGCTAGACTTGTGGCAAAGGGTTATATCCAGGTGGAGGGAGTCGACTATGAGGAGACTTTCTTGTTGAAGTCTATCTGCATCCTCCTATCCACTACCGCATTTTATGACTATGAGATATGGTAAATGGACGTCAAGACTACCTTTCTGAATGGTAATCTTGAGGAGACCATTTACATGGTGCAACCCGAGGGATTCATAGCCTCAGGTCAAGAGCAAAAGGTTTGCAAACTGAATTGGTCCATTTATGGGTTGAAACAGACGTCTCAATCTTGGAACATTCGATTTGATACTGTGATCAAATCGTACAGCTTTGACCAAAACATTGATGAGCCTTATGTCTACAAGAAGATCATCAACATTTCAATAGTTTTCCTAGTATTGTATGTAGATGATATCCTACTCATTGGGAATGATATAGGACTACTGACTGCAGTTAAGAACTGGCTAGCGACCCAATTCCAAATGAAAGATTTGGGAGAGGCTCAGTTTGTTCTTGGAATTCAGATATTTCGGAATCGAAAGAACAAAGTGCTAGCACTGCCTCAGGCATCGTACATTGATAAGATGTTGCTCAAGTATTCGATGCAGAACTCCAAAAGGGGTCTACTGCCTTTCAGGCATGGAGTTATATTATCTAAGGAAATGTGTCCTAAGACGCCTCAATAGGTTGAGGAGATGAGACGAGTCCCCTATGCATCTGCTGTTGGCAATTTGATGTATGTGATGCTCTGTACTAGACCAGACATCTGCTACATTGTGGAGATTATCAGTAGATATCAGTCTAATCCAAAACAGGGTCACTGGACTACAGTCAAGAACATCCTCAAGTATCTTCGGAGAACGAGGGACTACATGCTCATGTATGGAACTAAGGATTTGATCCTTATTGGATACACGAAATCTGATTTTCAGAATGATAAGGATTCTCGAAAATCCATGTCAGGGTCAGTGTTTGATAACTTGTAGAAATACAAGTTATTTATGCCACCTTATCTAGATATTGCGGCTAAAAGTTAGTGAATATGCACCGATTGTATGAAAATTAGTTTAGAATTACAATAATTATAAATGTTTGCAATTACACTCACTAACACCATAAAGATGGAAGATAGGCCGAATTTTACTCTGTTTTGCAGTAGACCAAGTCACCGCTTGCACTCAAGGCTCATGAGAAACTGATCAACGCATCTCTGTCACACTGCGCCCGTCAATCAACAATGAAGAGACGATTACTGCAATGACGGCGCAATGCGACAGTCGGTCCAGAGTTGTGTTTCAACCGCATGCGGTAATAAAAACAACACTACATGTGAACCCATGATCGAAAGAGCAACTGAGCAATGCAAAAGTGGAGGATTGAGACATGTGTACAACAACGGTTGTGCAGAATTGACGGTCTGATTGCATAACAGAAGGAATAATATCCCTCCATCTTCGGAATTACCATAACGATCAAGTGGGGACCACAAGACCGGAGTCAAAGATCTGTACCTATAAATACCCCATTGATTTCAGAGAAAAGAATATGCTATGGAATACGGGGTAAATGCTGCAAAATTGTTGAGAGAAAAGGCTGAGCAGAGTGCTTAAGTGAAGAAATCTAGGAAGAAGACGAGATAAGCCGAGAGGTGAATCTCAGATCTAATTTGCTAAACACCCGATTGGAAGCTCTGTGCAAAGATCCCTGCTACCGGTGGAGCAAGCTTGAGAGGGAAGCTCTTCCTACCATCAAATCCATCCTATCCAACAAGCAGATCTTCATCGAATCAGTGCCAAGACATTGGCACTTGTTTGTATCTGTTCTATCTATTTCATCGTTGTATTTCACTGTTTCTTTACCTCTGCATTCACACCATGTATCAAACGCTTAATAGAGATATTAAATGTTTTGATAGCTTTCATTTATCATTTTCTGTCTATTTCCGTTCCTCCATCAATCACTTTCTTCATGATGTTTTCTTAATTCCCTGATAAGCAATATGAATTAACCAAGTACTTAATCTGTGTTAAAGATATAAAATGCGTTTAGCTAAGGCATGCTAGGCGGAATCTTCACCTATAAGAGCAGAAGTGAAGATGTCATTCTGATCTATCGAGAGAGGGTTAGAAGAATGCGTTAACTAAAGCGAGTAGTACTTCCAGACATGGAATCAACCTTGTGTTCATTACGTTAGTCTCTGTTTCACCACAAACATGTGGGAGTGCGGCTGATCACTGAAAGGTGTACACCAAGAGAAGAGCGGAACAATATTTGTAGCTTCAATGCAATTAAGAACTTGCGTTGTTTATATTATTTGTCTTTCTCTTTCTATTCTATGCATAAGACTTGCCGTCGCATCCCACGTCTTTGCACAACTTTCACAGCCAGCCTTGACCCCAACATCTTGTACATGAAGCCTGTATCTTGTATCATCTAGCTTAGGTTTATTATATTTCATTTTATTATCGCATCTTTACTGCTTTACTTTACTTTATCGCAATTTATATACCTGTACAAACACATTTTTAAAGATTGAAAACCTGGTCGCATATATCATGAACATACCACAATAACCTAAACCAGTTCCCATGTTCGACCTCGGATCACACAGAGAAACTTGCGATAGAATTACACTTGGTTCCATCGTAAGGAAACTTGTGACAGTACATGGCATACTACATGAACATCCATAATTAACGTATATTTAGAAGCAGTATTGCATCATCATGAGCATAGAACATCGTGCATCATTGTAATAGTAAACATGTGTTACAGTGTTCACTCTTAACAGAAGAGCAGTAGTATGGCGAAGCACTAAGCAGGGGTGCATCGCCGACTCCACGATAGAGGTCGAGTACGTAGTGTCTTGCAAAGTTGCTAAAGAGGTTGTTTGGCTCAAGAAGTAGGGGTGTACATGGGTTGGGTTGAGTGTTTTTTTTACCAACCGAAAATTCAGGTTGGTTGGTTTGGTAACCCAAAGAACCTAAATAAAATCTCTAACCCAACCCGAACCAACCCTTAAAATTAGGGTTGGGTTGGGTTAGGTTGTCGGGTTATAACTTGTTTTTTTTTTTCTTTTTAATTAAAAATATGTAGATTTATATACAACACATGATTAATAACTAAAATCTCATAAAATTCAAATGTTAATTGCTAAATACCAAATATCTAAGATATTTATTGCAAACTTCAAATAGAGACAAATATCTTAACAATTTTAAAAGAAAAATATTTAAAATTCACAAATTAGTCAATACAAAGTAACCAAATTTTAAACAAAGAGAAATATATATAGTAAATTTTATTTATATATATAAAATTCGTGTTGGGTTGGGTCAACCCAATTTTTTTTTAGCCAACCCAACCCAACAAAAATAAAAGAAGTTTAACCCAACCCAACTTAGAAACAAAACCAACCCAACCCAACCCTTATATTTTGGGTTGGATAATCCAAGTTGTTCGGGTTGTTGGGTTATTTGAACACCCCTAATCAGGAAGTTCCTAACTGATCTGAAAGTTGTTCTAGACATGTCTAGGCCCATCACCCTCTATTGTGATAATAGTGGTGTTGTTGCGAAGTCAAGGGAGCCCAGGAATTACAAGTGCAGCAAACATATAAAGCGAAAGTATCATCTCATCTGCGAGATAGTTCATTGAGGGGACGTGTTTGTCACGAAGATCGCTTCAGAGCACAACGTTGCTGACCCATTTACGAAGGTTCTCACGACTACAGTTTTTTAGGGTCACTTTCAGAGCATGGGTCTACGGTACCGCCCGCGGCTGGACTAGTGCAAGTGGAAGTTTTTTGTACTGGGCCTTAGTGCCCTATTTTTATTATTTTGTACTAGTTGTATTGTACACCCCACTCACTTTAGGACAAGTGGGAGGTTGTTGAGGATGATGCCCTAAACTCTCATTGGGTCCTGTAGTTTGTAAACACTGTATTGAACAAAAGCTTGTGATGTAATAATATATGATATTTTCTTCACCGCTGTCTATGAAACATGGGATACTTTAATTACTTACAACAAACCAATAAACTAAGATCCCTGGTTGTCATTGTAACTTAAGCATGTATGTGGACACGTACAAGTAGATCATGCCTTAAGTGATAACCAAAATGGTCTGTAGTATATGAATATAGGAGGGAAACTTTATCCTGGTGACACTACGAATGTGGCCTGCTTTGTAGAAGAGTTACAAATGTTGTGACTTGCTACAGATGGTCTGATCTTGATCATTCATGTGGAGATATGTGAGTGGGGGCATCCTATACAAAGGAGTTTGTATAAGACCGGACCACGAAGTGTTATAGTCTCGTTATATAACGTCGTTCATGACAAAGACTTCACTTTACTAGGATGACCATAAGTAACATGACCTCAATCCTGAGTGAGTTGGGAACTCCTGCCTTTAAGGGTAGTCCTTCGATTGCATGGGTGCAAGTGGCCAGATTTTTTACTCAAACCTACCACTTTGGGGATTCGTCTAGAGGAGTTGGGAACTTAGCTACACAAGATGGAATTCACTCCCTCCCCAAAGCAGAGGTAAGTAGATAGATTGCTCCCTTAAGGGCTGATTCTGGGGCTTTAACGATGTGGCGCCACACACCTTCTCATGGATCGAGAGGTGTCCACACATTGTAGGACTATGTTGTATTGTTCATTAGAGGGATCAGTGGTACTTAAAGAGTTAGATGTAACTATAGGGGCAAAACGATAAATTGGTCCAGTTGTACTTACAAGCATCTGTGAAAGGTTATCGTACTGTTGACTGGTTATATCCGATAGACATAGAAATATATCTGTGGTGAGAAGAATGTAGTTGTCGATCTTTAGTGAAGTGCCTGGCAGTTAACGGATGGTGGATCTCGTGGCTAAAGAGTTTAGTCAGCTATTTGCCTACCGTTAGAGCTTCAAGCCATAGGTCCATAAGGTCCCCTTGGTAGCTCAATGGATTCAAGTAGACAATCAGTTTTTGGGTCGGTTTGAAGTGTTAAAATTAACAAGAGGGAGTTTGATTATATATGATATGATTAAACTAGTCAATTATATATGATATAGATGACATGATGTATGAGATACATTAATTGGAGGAAAAGGATACAAATACGATTTATATCTAGTGGAGGAAAAAAAGACTATGATTTATATGTTGCATATAATGTGATATTAAAACTATAGTTTATAATTATAATATGATAAGTTAGTTATTATATTTATTTATAATTAAACAATTATGAGATAATTGTTTGTGGTTTTTCTCCATAACTGTGCGTGAAAGTGGGAGGTTGCATTCAGTTTTTCATACCTGAAGGATATAATGAAAATAGTTTTCATTTTGTAAAGAAATCGGATTATCGCTTCACAAAGTTGTACACTGCCCATCGTATAGCTAACAAGAGCCACGATAGCTCAAGTTTTCTTAAACGATTGTGTACACGCGCAGTCGATCTAAACGATCGTATAGCTCTTACTAAACAATCGCGTGCGAGAGCGAGATTACCTAAACGATCATACCCGATTACCTAAATGATCATATAGCTTTTACTAAACAATCGCGCACGAGAGCGAAATGACCTAAATGATCATTTAAACGATCATATCAGATTACCTAAACGATTGTGCAACTCTTTCTAAACGATCAAGCATTTGTCTATATGATAGACTCCAAATCTCTCCCACTTTCTTGGTCGTTGAATACGATCATTTTTCCTCCTTCCCTCTACCAAATCCAATAAAGCCTACACCTTCTGGATTCTCACTCCGAGAATACTGAGGTCACTGAGTGGTGGTGTCCTCGTTGCTGCCTGTTCATGTAGAAGACTGTTCATTTGCGGAGCGACGAGATTTGGTAGACAATTGGCTTGGCTTCACAGGACAGCGAGAGGTGCCGTTTCTAGTGAGACCGAGAGAAAGATAAAAGACAAATTCTTCAAAGGTGAGTCTTTCGATTCTTTGTATTTAAGTTTTCAAAGCATATCGTAATTTTTTCTTAAATGCATAACTTGTATGTATGTTTTTGAATGCTGTATTTCTGTCACAATGAATTTGGAACGATCTTTTTTCTGCTCATAGGTACTCTTTGATAAGATTTCCTTTAATTTGCTTATGCACAGGACTGTTAGAGTTTATGTCATAAATCTCATGTATCTTGTGGTTTGTAAAGACAAATTACATATCTAATAAAATAAGAAGTGTTTTATTGACGTTTAAACTGCATTAATTCAATCTAGTAAACTAAGATCCAAGATTATCTGATGAAACTTAAACATGTATGTGAAAACATACAGGTGGATCATGTTTAAATGATAGTCTAAATGGTCTATAATATATGCATAAGGCTAGGTACCTTATCCTGGTGACACTACGAATACGGCCTACTTCGTAGATGTTACAATTGTTGTAAATGTTGGGACGGTGTCCTAAATCTCTTGTATTCTCGTAGTTTGTAAACATTGTATAAAAAAGTTGTTATTAATAAAATAATTGTTATTTTATAAGCATACATTCAATTCAATAAACTAAAGATCCTAGGTTATTTTATGTCATTTAAACAAGTATGTAGAGACATACAGGTGGATCTTGTTTAAATAATAACCTAAATGGTCTATAGTAGATGGGTAAGACTGGGTACCTTATCCTAGTGATACTACAGATACGACTTGCTTTGTAGGTGTTACAAGTGTTGTAAAGTAGTACAAATGATCTGATCCTAATCATTCATGTGGATACATGTGAGCGGGGGTATCCTATACAAAGAGTTTGTATAAGACTGAACCACGAAATGATTAGTCTCATTATATAACGTCGTTAATAATAGAGACTTACATTTCACTAGGATGACCATAGGTGACATGATCTGAATCCTGAGTAAGTTGTGAATTACCAAAAAAAATTGGATTGGAGCTGGTAGAATTTGATGCAACTGGATTGCATGATATTCCAGGATATATCACATAAGCTTCAGCTGAAAGACCCCTATGCAATTTAACTGAATTTGTTGAGAAATTTTGGAGGTCTTCAACCTCGGTAAACCAGTGACCTCCTCTCCATTTTTCCATAATTCAAGCTTGTTTTGAGTCCCACAACTCAATCTAAGGCCCAAGAGAATAGTAGGGAAGACCTTGTAGTGGTTCACAACCAAAGGAAAAGGAGATTGCAGTTGAAGATCAAGATTCAAGAGGTTCTTCAAAGGTATGTGTTGAAACCCTCTTAATTGTCTGTGAACATGCTTATTTTTATGTCAAAATTAATGAATTAGAATGCTTAATGTGAAGGATCTCATATCAAAGAGTTCCATGAGCACGTTCGGATTGCTCTAATCTTACATTGACCGAAATAAACCAATATACATTCAACATACAGTTATGCAAACAAATCTTAATTAACGACATGCTAAGAACAAGATAAATAACAAGGGAAAGAGTACCATAACGGTTGAAGAAAATCTTCAATCTTTGGCACTCACAGCGGCGAAAAACCTCCACGTGATCTACCAACGCCCAGCGGAAGCGTCGACTGCAGCAGCATAAACAACCGCGAACACGAACACCGTGGGGACGACACCACCACTAAAGAGCCCTGGGTATTCTCGGAGTGAAAACCCAAAGGGTGGTCTTTGGTGAATTTGGTAGAGGAAAGAGGAAACACGAATCGTGTAGGCGATAAGCAAGTGGGAGAGAAAACGACACTATCGCATAGCAGAAGTGCTTATCGTTAAGGAGAAGCTACATGATCGTGTAGGTTTTACTAAACTAGTTTAGGAAAAGGCATACGATCATTTAGCAAAATCGGCATACTATACGATCGTTTAGAGAAGCTATCCAATCGTGTAGGGAAGAGTGTGTGATCGTTTAGGCTCGAGGTGGACAATCGTTTAGGCACAAGGTGACTATCGTATAGGTTCTCATTTTATGTAAGCAATCGTTTAGATGTTCACCAATGCGCGCTTTCTGGAATCTTTTGGGCGATTGACGGACGATTCAAAAATGAAAACATTTTTCATTTTAATTCATCAGTTATAATAACCGACGGATCCCACTAACCCACGTCCGAACGTGAATTTTGGATTAATTATCATATAATTAATCAATTAATTAATTAATAAATATAATCATATTATATTTTTATCCTATAGTTTGATATCACATATCTACTATAGTATTTTCTCCTCTACTTGATATAAATCATATTTATATCTAATTTCCTCCAAAATAATGTATCTCATACATTTAGCTAATTATAACATATATAATCGAACTTCCTCTTGTCAATTTGAACATTTCAAATTAACCTAAATACTGGTTCTCGACTTTATCCAAGCTACCCAGGGGATCTAATGGACCTGTGGCTCGAAGCTTTAACGGTCCATGAATAGTTGACTAAACTCTTTAGCCACGAGATCCACCATCCGTAACTGTCAGGCATTCCACTAAAGACCAACAATTGAACTCTTCTTACCGCAGATATATTTTTGTGTCCATCGGATATAACTAATCATGAGTACGATGACCCTTCATAGATGCTCGTAAGTACAGCTGAGCCAAATTACTATTATGCCCCTGTAGTTACATCTCACTCCTTAAGTACCACTGATTCTTCTAATGAACAATACAATATAGTTCTATTATGTATGAACATCTCTCCAACTAAGAGAAGGTGTGTGGCACCACATTATTCAAGCCCCAGAATCAGCCCTTAAGGGAGCTATCTATCTACTTACCTCTACCTCGGGGAAGGAGTGAATTCCATCTTGTGTAGCTGAGTTCCCAGTTCCCAAATCAGACTAATCCCCAAAATGGTATATTTGAATCATCGATCTGGCCACTCGCACCCATACAAATCAAAGGACCGCCCTCAATGGCAAGAGTTCCGAACTCACTCAGGATTGAGGTCATGTTACCTATGGTCATCCTAGTGAAGTGAAGTCTTTTTCATGAACGGTGTTATATAACGAGACGTTAACACTTCATGGTCAGGTCTTATACAAACTCTTTGTATAGGACACCCCCGCTTGCATGTCCCTAACACGAATGATTAAGATCAGACCATCTGTGACAAGTCACAACACTTGTGACCATTTCACAAAGGGGGCCGCATTCGTAGCATTAACAGGATAAGGTTTCCCTCCTATATCCATATACTATAGACCATTTTGGTTATCACTCAAGACATGATCTACTTGTATATCACCACAAACATGCTTGAGTCACATACAGATAACCAGGAATTTTATATTTATTGGTTTGTGGTAAAGCAAAAAAAACAAGTAACTGAGCAAAATAAAAGATTTGAAGTAAATATCATATATTAACAACACAAGCGTTCATACAAACTGTTTACAAATTACAGGACATGAGACTTTAGGGCATCAACCCCAACATAATGATTCTGTTTTCTTCCACTGAATGTTTCTGTAAACTAACACCCAGTTACACGTAATCGTAGGTGCCTATCAAAAGAAGTGCATTATGGATATCCTCATTCATTGAACCCAAAGGGGAATACTATGTAATTTGAAGGAGAGTCTTGACCTTACTTCTTGTGTGCTTAGCTAAAATATACACTTTAGGCATTAGAGTGTGGTAGGCTCAGCACCGCACTACACCAATGTGAAAATTCATTACACATGTAAGAAAGACCAAACTAGGAGAAGTGGGTCGAAGGTCAGGCTCACAAGAGGCATACAACAACAAAAAACGCATACGAGATCCAAATCCCAACAAATAGATTTTTTACCATGTAATATACTCTCAATTTTGTGTTCCATTAGCTTATTAAAAACCCATTTTACAATTTGGGGGTGTTTGGCTCACCAACAAGAGTTGAGATAAGTTGGTATGATATACCAACTCAATGTTTGGCCCACCAACTTTAAATGTTGGTGGAGTTGAGTTGGTATATTCTACCAGGTATATTCTAACAACTTACCACAATTCTCCCTTGTAATGTTTTCAATGGCTCCACCCATCGGCCATTGTTGACGACTATCGCTACCACACTCCGAGAACCAACTCCGCCTCCGATAACCACCTTCAATAGCAACTCTGACGATTGTTTTCGAGCTTCGATAACCACCTTCGATGACAACTCCAGTGACCCAATTTCGATGACCAACACCGATGACCCATTTTGGGCTCCAGCAACCCACTTTCGACAACAAACTCTGATAACCAACTTCAACAACTTCCTTCATAGGCTTCGACTACAAACTCCGACAAAAATCACTTTCGATGATTGATAACTTGTATAAATACAAGTTATTGTAGCTCTTTATTTAGAATAATTAGGGAAATTTAGAGGAAAATGTATTTATTTGAAATGAAAATCATGTAAATATATAAACTTTGTATTCAAGCGTTTACAAAACTCATTATCCTGAAAATTATAAAAGTTGACATCTTTAAATACAGGATTTATATGTAAAGAAGCAAAAATCAACTAAGGAAACAAAAGTTGTAGCTGTGGATGCATAAAGAGATGAGATCAACTTCAATCTTGCACGCGAAGAACCATGCGTTGAACAGAAACATGAATAAAAGAAAATGACGAACGTGTGAGCAGTAGACGTCAAGTCAAAATGCAAGTTGGTAGCTAATTTGAGGCAGTCGTAACTGAATCAATGAATCTATGACGCGAGGATTCGATGTAGTAGGACATGAAATTAAATGCAAGGTGTTAGATCATCATTGGAAAGATGCTGAGAACCTTCATTTTGACGCTTATAAATAAAATAGCCCAAAGAAATTGCCCGAAGCTTTGTCAAAATTCCCCTCAAACCACCATTGCCATCCTCTCTCGAGCTTTTCTTTGAGGAATTCTGAGTGAGTGCTTAATCTTCTTTTCTGAAAAGGGAGAGAGCACCACCAACATGAAGGAGTAGAATTTCATAGCGGAAGCGTGTGAATGCACGTGCCATTGTTATTCATTTTGTTTTAATATGAATCTTATTCATATTAATTAAAACCTATAGTATTATATTAATCTTATTTGTATAATTAATGTTTGAATCTTATTCAAATATTAATCTCTCTCATATTATAAAGTATAATTTTGAATCTTATTCAAAATCAACTTTTTATTGTAATATTATATACATTATTATTAATTGTATCTTATACAATTAATTTTTTCATTTAATTTGAACAATTCAAATTAATCCAAAATTAACTGATTCTTGTTTTACCTTTGATGAGCTAGCAAGGAGATTTTATGGACTTACAGACTAGAAGCTCCAATGATACAAGATTAATCAATTAAACTCTATAATTAAATTAATAAACATTCATCAATTGCATGTCACTCCATTAAAGACCCACAGCTGCATTCTTCGTACTGTAGATATGTTTTATGTCCATGGATATAATCAATCAACAATAAGTCGACCTTTCGCAAATAGCTCGTAACTACAATTGGGTCAAATTAGCATTTTACCCTTGTAGTTACATTTAACTCCCTAAGTACCATCGATCCCTCTAACGAACAAATAACTTATAGTTCAACTATAAACTAATTCCTCCTGGGCCAATGAAAGGATGAGGTCTCAATGTTCAAGACCCAAAATCAGCTCTTAAGGGAGCAATTCATCTACTTACCCTAAAAATGGGAATGAATGAATTCTATCTTGTGTATCTATATTCCCAGCTCCTTACTTCGAAAAATCCCCAAAGTGGTAGGCTTATTAAGTCAATAAACCTGGCCACTCTCACCCATATAGATCAAAGGAATGCCCTCATAGATAAGAGTTCGCAACTTGCGCAGGATTAAGGTTAAGTCACCTATGGTAATCCTATTGAAATGTTAATCTATTCAATTAAGGGCATTATAAAGAGAGTAATTATTTCGCAATCTGGTCTTATAATAACTCTTTGTATAGGTTGCCCCACTTATATGTCTCCACATGAACAATTAGGATCAAATCGTTTGTAACACTTTACAACTATTGTAACCATTACAAAGTGGGTTGTATCCATAGTGTCATAAGAATAAGGCACCCAAACTTATCCACATACCACAAATCATTTAGGTTATTACTTGAACATGATCTAAATTTGTTGAATAATTAGAGGATTGAGACAACAAAAACCATCAAATCATCATTTGGCTCGAAAATACATCTATACTGAGCATTCACGTTCAGTTCGATGTGTGTGATGATGTCAAGAGTTTGTGAGATTTTCTATCTACCCGGTTTTAGTCCTTTAGCTTAGCTCACTACTATCAACTGCACAACACTCTGATTAATCTTACTCAGGAGACGAGGAAATCTGTTAATGATTACTTGGCTACACTTCAGCCAGTCTGGACATAATTGGATCAAGCTAAAATTAGTATTGATCACCTTTGCCTTATTAAGGTTCTTATAGGGCTTCGTCCAGAATATGAGTCGATTTGTGTTACTTTGCTCCATTGTAGTCCCCTTCCGTCTCTAGATGTAGCAATTCAGGTTGAAGAAAAACATCTTGGCATTACTTCTTCTCAGCAATTGGAGGTTGTACTTGCCAGCATTCATATGCCTGGTACTTTTGAAGCTTCCTTTTGTAAAAACTATAAGCTTACTAGGCATAAGTTTGTTGATTGTCCAAAAGTCAAGTGCAGATATTGTCACAAAAGAGGTCATATTTTGGACAATTTTCCTACAAGACCACTGCGACCCCCAGGACACACCTCCAAGTCTCAATCTTTTAAACCTAATCTGGGCTCTGCTTCTGCTGTTATTGTTGCCTCTTCTGCTACCTTTGAACCTTCCCCATCTACTTTTTAAATGAGTGACTTACAAGAATTTCTTAAACAGGTGATTTCATCCAATTCCTTCATGCTTGCGGTATCCCCAAGTAATAGATGGCTTCTTGATTCCGCTTGTTACAACCATATGACGTTTGATTTTTCCCTTCTGACTGCACCCACTCCTGCCAAATATCTTCCTCCCATTTATGTTGCTTATGGTAATTGCATGACCCTATCCCATGTTGGCTCCGTTGACACCTCCCTATTATAGCTTTCCAATACTTATTGTGTTCCAAATCTATCCTTTAATCTTGTCTCCATCGAAAAATTGTGTAACCTTGGTTTAACCGTGTCTTTTCCTTCTACTGGGTGTCAAGTTCATGATCCGCGGACGGGATAGACAATTGGTATGGGCCGCAAAGTAGGAAGATTGTTTAAGCTCACATCTCTTCGACTTCCTGTTTGTTCTCTTTCTGCCCCTATCACTGACTTTATTATCTATTAGTGGCATCTCTGTCTCGGTCATGCTTCTTCCGAAAAACTCTTGTCATTTAATCTCTAGTCACAATTTGAATAATGTCTCCAAGTTTGTTAACGGTTTGAATTGCAAACTTGCAGAACAACCCACATTGTCTTTTTCCCAATCTAGTTTTATAAGTGATAGTCTTTTTTACTTAATTCACTCTGATATTTAGGGACCTGCTCCTATTTCCACTATCAATGGGTATTGTTACTTTCTTTTATTCATTGATGACTACTCTCGGTTTACCTAGATATATTTCCTTAAACACCATTCTTCTCTATCTTAAATATATATTGATTTTACGAATATGGTTCACACTCAGTTTTCTCACACAATCAAGGTTCTACGTACAGATAACGCCTTGGAATATAAGGACTCCAGGCTCTTTTCCTTTCTCTCCCAGTAAGACACTCTTGTTCAGTATTCTTGTCCTCATAACTCTCAACAGAATGGGCAAGCAGAGCAAAAACATTGTCACATCCTAGACTCCGTCCAGGCCCAACTTCTATCTGCCTCCTGTCCTGCAAAGTTTTGGGGTGAAACCGCTTTTACCTCTGTCTACACACTCAATCGTCTTTCTTCATCTATTCTTTAAAATGCTTCTCCGTTTGAACGCTTATATAGTACTTCTTCTGATTACTCTAACCTCAAGGTATTTGGTTCTGCATGTTTTGTATTTCTTTACCCTCATGAACATACCAAATTAGAACCACGTGCACATCTCTATTGCTTTCTTGGCTATGGAGTTGAATAAAAAGGTTTCCGTTGTTGGGACCCTCTTTCTAACATATTGTGCATCTCCCACCATGTCACTTTTTGGGAGCACACTATGTTCTCTATTCTCTCAACCTTTCATATGTTTCTAACAATTCGTTTGATCCTTTTTCTTCTTCTGCATCTTCTAATGATTCTGAGGTTGAACAGTTTGTGCCTGTCTCTGTTGACCTTGATCAGCCTTCCATCTCACCTATGGAATCTAGACTTGTTCAGGACCCTGGCTCTTCTATTCGATGCTCCATTAGGGTAAAGACACCTCCTACTCACCTTCGAGATTTTCATTATTTTTCTACTATCAGTTTCTTGGTTGAACCTACTGATAACTTGTAGAAATACAAGTTATTGTAACTCAAAAGTTAGAACAATTATGGTCTTTAATGATAAAATTTCATCATTCTTAGAGAAAACGCATGGAATTACTCGAACACTATCAAACTCATGCGAAAGAGTGTTTATTACTAAAATATTGCAGCGCTAACACATAATATTGCAGGATTTCAACAAAGATTCTAAGTGTCGCAAGCAATATCAAACGCATGGGCATGTGTCAGAAGGATTCAACGCAAGAAGATTCATTGATTCAGACTGTTTGTGTCAAATCACCACTTGCAAGCATGGGCACCTGCAGCTGGCGGCGTCTGAAAAGCATCTGAGTGTCAGGCGGTTGACCAGAGTATAGAATTTAATGCTACCCCATCATCAAGTTGGAGAAGACCAACGCCTATAAATAGAAGAAATCCCACCAGATGAGGAGATCTTTAGCTCATTTATAATTTTGAAATTTTGAGACTTAGAGCTGTGTTGCGGTGATGAGAAGAACACGAGAGGGAAGAAAACCACCACCACCGTCGATCAAGAAGTGGAAAAAGCTGAGCTCGAGAGAGAATTTTCTTCCATTTCTTCTACAAGTGCTTGTACACGAATTAGAATTGAGCCAAAGAGGACAAGAGATTATACTCTACGGCTTGACTCCTTTCATTTCATCTGAATTATCATTTTCTTCATCTCATTTGATTGAGTATTGATCTTGTAAAGACAATCAGTTTCTTTATGAATTCACATATTTCATCTATCTCATTTTGCCACTGTTTATTTCTTGCTTTATGTTAGATGCATCTATAACTTCATGCAAAATCCATTTACGCTTAAGCCAACTAAATCACTTGGTAAAAGCTGCTTTAGCTTGAATTATTATAGAGAATAAGCAAGCCAACATTAAGTTAGAAATGCTTGGTACATCTAGAGATAGACACACTAGTGTTTTATTGTATCCTGTGACTAACGCATACATCCTAGAGATAGGGTATTGTATGACATTTGCATTGAGAAGTGTCGAATAGAAGTCTAATGCATAAACGGAGATAAGCAAGTCATCTCATCCGCATCATATTCTTGCTCGTGTACATCTAACTTAGATCGACGCATATCCCCTGCACTAAACTCCATTTTCACACGACCCCTTGTTTTCTACTTGGCCCTTTTGTATCTTCTTGCACGCACACAGCAGCTTAGTTTAAATAACTCATTTCTGCATTCACTTAGGATATTTCTACAACAGCTACAATGCAAGCTCTGCATTAGCTTTAATCTGAATCCCTGAGTTCGACCTTAAACTTACCAGGAACCTGAGTAAGATTTATACTTGAATCTAATTTAGGAAAACTTGAACGCCTAGAGAGGAGTGTCACGCGTCCCATTGCACATCACCAACGCATCACTAACGCGTCAACGCATCATTCACATGTGCACTTATTTTTCCAATTACTTTATATAACACACTCCTAAGCTCGC
Source organism: Benincasa hispida (assembly GCF_009727055.1). Classification (NCBI taxonomy): domain Eukaryota; kingdom Viridiplantae; phylum Streptophyta; class Magnoliopsida; order Cucurbitales; family Cucurbitaceae; genus Benincasa; species Benincasa hispida. The sequence goes on along the minus strand of NC_052353.1, from coordinate 57,257,146 downwards.
ATCACGAATTCAACAAACACTTACCTTCTTTCGTGAGGCAATGTAACGACCCGACCCCCTAAGACTTAAGTTAGGCCGTTACTAAATACATGCATGCATAGAACTCAAAACGACACTCGGTTATGGCGAAATAAATGCTAATTAAATAAGGTAAGTTCAAAAAACTTTCATTAAATTCAAATACTAAAATAATAGTAGAGTACCCATAAATCATAAAGGACAATAAATAAGTAAAAAAAAAACAATTCTTAAATATAAGTTTTAAACATTAAAACTAAAAGTTAAGAGAAACATGAAAAGAACTTTAAATCTCATGATGGGAAGCGTAAAAACTAATCTCAGTGGCTCGATCACGAATTCCGCTTGTCCATCGTCGGTGCATCTCTACCCTTACCTAAAACAACAACATGAGAAAGAATGAGTATAAAATACTTAGTAAGTAACCCCACTATTGGGGTCAGGCTGGGCATCTATGTCCTCTAGATACCCACCTCTGATGAAACATATAAACTGCTCTAGTCCTCATGGGACACATATACACATGAAACAAGACGGAGACTGAGTCCTATCCTACTGTAGTTAAGTATGCCCAATACCTCTGGTGAATCTCGAAGGAAACACAAAATCTAATGGGCATCTAACTAATCAGTAAGGACATTTGCACAGTATCAACATCATAATCATCACTGTACGAATCTATGACATACATATAAACCTCAACATCATGGCTCTACAACATACACATGTATACCTCAACATCATGGCTCTACAACATACATGTGTACCTCAACATCATCAGATCAAATACAACCATATGGAAGCACATACCATCTCATACTAGCGTTCAAGTGTCTATGTGCATAAATAAATAATTCAGATCTCGTACCAGAACATACTTTGATCATATTATACTATCAATCTATCATGCTAACATTCTTTCATAACATACATTTATCATGCTAGCATATATCTAATGTCTGGCCCGTGGGCAATTCCAGTAGTAAGATTACTTACCTTGATATTAGGTCGAACCAAAAAGTATTTGAATCTTTGTGAAATTCTTGAATCCTTCATCAAGCCTAAACATAAACAAAGCTATGAAATTAATAGTTAAGACCAAATTCCAAACACCCAAATATTACAAAATATTTCCAGATAACCTTACCTAAGGTGTGGTCCAATTCGAATTCACCTTCCAAACCTCCAATTTTAAGCCCAAATAATTAGCAAACCAAACTCTTCTTCATCTTGAATGAAATTCTTGAATCAACCCCCTAATCATAATTTGAAATTAAGCTTGAAGCTTGAATCAGATACATACTTCACTACCAATGTCTCAAATAAAATATCCATATGTAGCTTCGTAAAAAAATCACTTCCAAATGACTTCACCAAAATTTCTCAACAACCAAAATTAATCCACAAGAGGGTAATCAAAGTATAAAACTTACCAAAACTCGCTAAACCAAACTCCAACTTCACTGAACAACACCTCAATACCTTCATAAACTTGAATCCAATGTTGAAACACAATGGGTATCAACCATTTGATGCCAAAAGTAAATGAGTATTCAAGAATCAACCAAAAACAAAATCAAACGGCAGAAATCTTACCCAAATCGATAAATCCAATGATGGTAAAAGCGAACGACGCTTAAGCAGTGGTGGACGGAGGTCATGACGAAGAAACTGACACAACGGCTTTGGGCCGCGTCGGATGGGCTCACGAACGTGAGGAAGAAAAGGGGGGTGGCGTTTGACTTTTTATAAAAAAAAAAAAACAACAACAACAATAATAATAATAATAAACAAAAGAGGAAATAAATATAATTACATTTAATTCCTTTTCGTTTTATACTATTAAATTCCTTTCCGTTTCAAAAGAAAATTAATTCCTACCATTAATTTCCAATTTGAATAATTTCACGCCAACAATTAAACTCTCGCACTTACACTTGAAGTCCAAAATTCCGAAAATGCCCTCCAACTAATAACAATTACTGAAATTCCAAATAATAAAGTTACTGAAATTACATTATTACTAAAAAAATGTGTGGGATGTTACATTCTTCCCTCCTCAAAGAACTTTCGTCCTCAAAAGTTCATTCTTGAAAAAGCTCCAGGTACTAGGCCTTCATCTCATCCTCTCGCTCCCAGGTAGCCTTCTTGAACTGGTGATTCTGCCACAGGACTTTCACAAAAGCAAATTTCCCTGCGGCGCAACGTCTTTACCTCTCTGGCGAGAAATTCTACAGGCTTCTCCTCATAGCTTAAGTTGTCATTCAACTGCAATGGATCAAAGTCAACTACATGGGACGGGTCTGTCACATACTTCCTTAGCATTGAAACATGAAAGACATTATGAACTAAAGACAATGCTGGGGGTAATGCCAATCAGTTAGCTACAGGGCCAATTCGCTCTAAGACCTCAAAAGGCTCAATGAACCTCAAACTCAGCTTCCCATTCCTGCCAAACCTCATAATACCTTTTATAGGTGCCACCTTTAAGAACACTTTATCATCAATCTTAAATTTTAGGTCCTTATGTCTCATATCGGCATAGCTTTTCTTTCTGCTCTGAGCTGGTTGCATACAAGCTATGATCTTCTGTATTGCTTTATTCGTGGTCTGCACTAGCTCAGGACCTAGCAACTTCCTTTCACCAACCTCACCCTGGTTTACTGGAGACTTGCAACTCTTTCCATATAGGACCTCAAATGGCAATGTGCCAGTGGCAGTCCGATAGCTATTATTATATGCGAATTCCATTAAATGCAGATGAGAGCCCCACTACTTGAAAACTCTAGTGCACAAGCGCACAACATATCTTCTAATATCTGGTTCAGACATTCTATTTGACCATCAATCTATGGGTGAAAAATTGTACCAAAATCCAATC
>NC_052353.1:57251270-57253123 GCF_009727055.1 Benincasa hispida | reverse complement strand
TTACACCAAAACAAATACCTTGTAACCCCTCTTATCAAGCCTTCAAACTATACTTAACTAGGAGTTTCGAACACATTAAATTTCTTTCTCTTTCCAAAAGAGTAAACTTTCTTGGATACTTTTCTCTCATTCACATTTATCTCTGATAAAACCACTAAATTCAAGACACCTTTCTTTTATTTTTTTTTTCCACTTTCCATGTGAAACATAATCTCTTTACTAAATTATATTTTACTTAACTCCTCCATAAATCTTATCTCTCTCACTAAGAATTTTCATCTTGTAGAATTTCTCTTTACCAATTTGCATATGTTTAAACTCCAAAAGATTTTTATTTCTTCAAATCTGTCTAACTTTGATCTCCTTAACACAACAAGGCTCTGGGTTTAGTCTAGGTATACTAAAATAATCCTTCAACCTAAACAAATAACACTTTGCTTTAACCCCTTTAAGTCCAAGGTCATGTCCAACTATTTTAGCTTCCTTTAATGACATCTACCTAGCTAGATATTCCAAAAGAATTCTTTATATCATTACACATACTTTACCTAGTTCATCAAGTCGTAGTATTACCCAAATGATTATGACTTATGAATCCTTTCTAAAATTCTTCTCGAAATGTTTGGTTTTAATATCTCAGAACCTTTAATAAATTCATTGTCTCTTCTTTTTCTCCTTCTTATCCATAAAACAACTTTTAATCTTATAATTGAGTATGTGGCCTATGAAGAAATTTATTTATACCGCCTTCAATTGCACCACAAAACATAACACTAGTTCTTAATGAATTATCGTCAAGACAATTTCATTCTTGGGCTTAAACAAATACATACCTTTATTTCTAAACTGTCATAACTCTACATAGTTTCATCAACCTTTAAGATCTCTAAACTGAGGTATATGTATTTTTTTCATTTCTAACATAATTTCCATGAGATAAACTAGTGCCAAGTGACCTCATAATTTATTTTATTTTATTTTCCACCTTTTGTAGTGTCGTACCTGATAATCCTCTTATAATAACTTCTAATGAGTCGCTAATTTAGCATTAGAGCATAACTGGTGCATTTAAGCTAAACAAATATTTTAATGCACAACTATCATAAAACTTGTAATTGATAAGACAAACCTGGCGATGACGAGGAATCCGTTCATGGGCCACAGGGACAATCTGGACTTACATAGTAAGTCAGTCTACAGAACCCAAAATATGGGCTCTAATACCAACTGTAACAACCCGACCCCTTAGGACTTAAGTTAGGCCGTTACTAAATATATGCATGCATGGAACTTAAAACGACGCTCAGTTATGGCAAAATAAATGCTAATTAAATAAGGTAAGTTCAAAATACTTTCATTAAATTCAAATACTAAAACAATAGTAGGGTGCCCATAAATCATAAAGGACAATAAATAAGTCTGAAAAACAATTCTTAAATTTAAGTTTTAAACATCAAAACTAAAAGTTAAGAGAACCATGAAAAGAACTTTAAATCTCATGATGCGGAAGAGTAAAAACTAGTCCCAGTGGCTCGATCACGAATTCTGCTTGTCCATCGCTGGTGTATTTCTACCCTTACCTGAAACAACAACATGAGAAAGAATGAGTATAAAATACTCAATAAGTAACCCCACTACTGGGGTCAGGCTGGGCATCTATGTTCTCTAGATATCCACCTCTGATGAAACATATAAACTGCTCTAGTCCTCATGGGACACATATACACATGAAACAAGACGGAGACTGAGTCCTATCCTACTGTAGTTAAGTATGCCCAATACCTCTGGTGAATCTCGAAGGAAACACAAAATCTAATGGGCATCTAACTAATCAGTAAGGACATTTGCACAGT